>NC_089838.1:93315142-93637017 GCF_035609145.1 Eleutherodactylus coqui | reverse complement strand
TAGTTCTTGTTCAGTGTTGGTCCAAATGGTTATGATGTCATTAATGTAGCGGAAGTAGGCCAATGGTTTGCTGGGGCAGGAGGCCAGAAAGTCACTCCTCAGTTTTGCCATGAAAAGGTTGGCATATTGCAAAGCATTTTACTGCCCATTGCGGTTCCAGTGAGTTGCAAAAATATTTGTTTGCCAAAGGAGAAATAATTGTGTGTGAGGATGAATCTTGTGAGTTGTAAAACCAATTCAGAGGCAATCAAATAGCCTCAGGATGTGCCTGGCAGGCGGCATTCCATCTTTTTGTGGGATGTTAGAATATAAGGACTCCACATCCATGGTGGCCAGGATGGCGCCATCGGGGAGGGGACCTACGGTTGACAGTTTGTTCAGTAGGTCCGTGGCATTCTGCAAGTAGCTGGTTGTATTCTTCACCATTAATTTGAGGACACCTTCTACCCAACCTGAGATTCTTTCAGTAAGTTTTCCCACACCTGAGATAATTGGCCTCCCTGGGTTGCCAGCTTTGTGTAGTTTAGGAAGCATATAGAATACTACAACCCTGCGGTTCTCTGGTATCAAGTCCAAAAGTTTTGTGGAGCCCACAGGCAGGCTTCTGATGACCCTTCTCAATTCCCTCACATATTTCTGAGTTGGGTCTTGATCCAGTCTGGTGTAGTATCTAATGTCAATCAGCTGTCTGTCTGCGTCTTTCGTGTAGTGTGATATATTCATGAAGACTATAGCGCCACCCTTATCCGCAGGCTTAATAGTGATCTCCTTGTTGTTTTTGAGTTCATATATGGTCCTTCTTTCCTGCATATTGATATTAAATGCTTCCCTTTTTCTGCTTGTCCAGTATAGAAGATTGTACCTCATGCCTGAAGGAGTCTATATATTTATCCAAAGTGGGGTTGTGGCCAGGAGGGGGTGTCTAATCAGACTTCTTACTGGCCCCTAGTTTCTCCTGTGTTTGAGTGCTTGAACGTCCTGTGTCCTCTTTGCCATAGAAGAACCCTTTCAGTCTTAGTCTACTGAAATATTCTTCCATGTCACTGCAGAGTTCTATTTTATCAAGCGTTTTAGTAGGACAGAATGAAAGTTCCCTGGAGAGGACACTGAGCTCCACATCAGTGGGGTTGGAAGATGACAGATTAATAACACAACTGATTTTACCCGGTGTCTGTATCCTGTTGGGGGTTCTGTTTCATCCTGCCAAACTCGGGGTGTTCCTGATCTCAGTTTCAAGTCCTCTGCAAATGTGTTCCTTAAAGTTTGTATCGTCACCACCACACAATTAAACAGAGAAAGATAGAATGCCCTGTGGCAGAGCACTTTCCTTGTTGCTGTAGAAGACGTGGATAAGGTGGTTCTACAGTCTCTCAGAAGTCCTGTAGGATAGACTTTGTGCATAATGGGTATTATAGGTGTGCAGAATGGGATTCCTTAGCAAAGTCTTTTGTGAATTAAATGTTCCTTCTTGCATCTGGTTAAAAAGAAAATGTCGCTGTTTCGTTGTGCCAGTTTCTTCAGAAGATGTTTCAGTTCCATTTGTGTATGGTACATTCTGGTATCCTCCATTACGTAAAACGACAAAAAAGGTTTGGCACTGTGTTAGTCAGTAGAGCAAAGTGGTGATTGTTCTCAGTAAGAGAAACCAAGTAATCTTGTAGATATGATACCTTTTAATGGCTAACAAATATACATGATGTTAATGTAAGCTTTCAGACCTCACAGGGTCCTTTATCAAGGTATAATGAAACGGATCTGAAGAGGCATGCATATATATACACACATACTTATGACAAGGCACAGACATGGTGGGATTAGTTTGCACTAAAAAGAATACTATCACATAAATACAAACATAGATGTGAAGGTTTTATGGTCCCTGAATTAGTGTTAAGAGATCATCAGGTCAAAAGTAGCACACATGCTGTAGACTTAAGACTCTTTTACACTGGATGATTATCGTTCTGGTTGTTCAAAACCCCATGCTCTCGCGGGGTTTTGAACAATAATAATCCTGTGTAAAAGAATGCAGAAACTGAATGACTGGACAAAAGTTGTCAGTCCTTCAGTTTTATGCCTAAAATCCTGAGCGACGATCGTTCGGTGTAAGCAGCCGCCATTCAATACTGAACGTCCACTGCTTACAGTGAATGGAGAGGGGATGGGGAGAGAACTCCTCTCCAGCCACCCTGCCTCCCTCCTGGCTGCACTGTAAGTGATCCAGCGATACTCGCTCCTCTGTAACAGCATAGGAATGAGTATACATGGGGGCGACTGTTGGGCATCGTTTGCCCGATACTCGTTACGTGTAAAAGGGTCTTTAAAATTGTTGTCTGTGGGGTAAAAACTCTTGCATTATAACAAACAGAAGAGCTTGGAAACATCACTAAAGTGTTTCTCATTGTTCTTTTTTCCGATGCCTTGTGTATATAATTAGGTATTCCTGATTGATAGGGCTATGATACCCTTTGAGTATCACCTAAATTAAATCTTGGTATTTGTATAGTGCCAACTTATTACACAGCGCTTTCAGGTAATTATTACTTATTACCCCCCACCAAGCTGGGTTCTCATTTTACCGACCTCGGAAGGATGGAAGGCTGAGTCAACCTTCAGCCGGCTACCTGAATCTTCCGGGGATCGAACTTGCAACCTTCAGGTCGTAGGCGAGAGCTTACACTCTAACTTAAGTGATTGCTTTAACAATTTTGGTGTAGAATGTGGGCATGTGGAGTGTTCTAAGGGCTGCTGTCTCTGGACACCAAACAAACACAAAACTACAATGAGTAGGAATCTTGTTCTGACACATGCTATGTTTTCTCTCTGCTGTCTTGAAGAAAAGGTGCAGACCTCTGATTCTATTTCACTTACCGAATTATCAGTGTACTTTGTGTGAATGGATAGACAATGTCTGGACTGTGTTTGCACTGTTTGTTTGTTATACAGGCAGAATCAAAAGATTATTTAAGATATATGTATATATATATATATATATATATATATATATATAATGGTCTAATATTTCTAGGGAGATTGATCTATGCTGGATAGATGTACATTGAGACCTTCAACACAGTATGGTGCTTATTCAGTCTAATGATTACTTGATTGTATGCTAATTGGTAGGTGGAGTCAGGAGCTCCACTAATGGGTTAAAACTTCCAGGAAATGCCCCTTAGCTAGTCATAGAATAACAATTGCAGCAGCAATTAGTGGAATTCTAGATTAAAGTATATCATTCAGGGAATATTTATGGCTTTAAATGAGCTGGGATGAGTTAAATGTCCACAGAGGGGGTGACCCAGTGTAGGTCATGCTTGATTAATGATTTGTAGCCACAGCTCATAAATAAATGTCCATGGGACAGAGATGACCTGATGTAAGTCATGCTCAATTATCTTACCAATTAGGGACACTGTGGGAGTGCCAAAAGAGAGACAAGTAATGGGCCTTTAACACGGGTCAACAGTCGGGTAAATGACTGTAAGAGTGCTGAAGTCACCGCTAAGGTCGTTGGTGCTCATGCAGAACATTTACGCTCAAAGACTGGATCGCATGCGTCTCGCTTAGCACTTCACCTTCTATGTGAAACACTAACCAGGGAGAATTTACACAGAATGACAAGCCCACGATCCAGCAATGGTTCTTAAGCTGACTGAAAAGTCTGCTTAAAAACCTGTGAACGAATAGTGAGCAATTTCTGTGCATTTATGCTGCATGATTATCACTCAAATTAGTTTGTTTGAATGAATTTTGAGCGATAATCATCCCATATAAATGGTTTACAAGCCAAAGATGGGATGTCTGGATGTGGAAAAGTAAAGTACGTTTGAGTGAGCAAATTTGGAGGTTGGATATCAGATCGTTATGTAAAAAAGAAGTGGATAAGTGAATTAAAGTGTCACAGAAAGTGTGTGTGAGGAATTGAAAAGATGTTTATGTACAGTGATCTGAGACAAAGGAGGAGAGCAGGGCAGCTGTAGCGGATGTGGCCTTGGGCCCGCCTCTATGTCTTCCACTCACCTTCGCTCAATGTGATGATGCAACAGGGCTGAACTTAGGGCTAAATGTTGTGTGGGGAAACCAGAGAGAAATTGCTTTAGAAGTCCCTGCTTAGAAAGATGTGAGATTATGGTCAGAGCATGTAGAAATCAGAGCAATAAATCAGTGAAATCTGTTATATACTTCTATTACTTGTCTAGAGAGTTAACATTTTCTTTGTTCTCCAGAAGACTAGAGTGCATTCTGCATGGAGGGGAGAGTGCCTGCGTTTCTTGTGTGAGATGTGTGAGTTTGTAATGATTGTGTTACTGTTGCACAAAAAAATTAAGATGTAATTTTTGCCATAAATGTGGATTTATGTGGATTTTATATTTTTGTGAATTTGTGTGTATGTGTGAAGATATCTGTGTCTTATCTGTATAAGTATGTGTATTGCTGGACTGCTCGCCAGATACTATTGGATTGTGATACTAGAACAGTGGTGAGGCAAATGTGTATTTGACAAGCCTGATAAGTACTTTATCAATAGAATCAAATTAATAACTAAGGGTTACTTAAAGTGTCTTAAAATTTAAATGTGGGTAGATTTTTGGTATCAGAGACCTCACCAGTTAACCTATTAGAGGCAGACATGCTTACAGCAATACAAGCAATAACTGAGCATACCCCAAATGGTATTGGAGTGACAAGCCCCCTAACTAACCAACACTTAACTACCATTTGTGCTGTGCTTATTGACACAGATTGTCAGAAAATGCATCTCTCTACATACAACAAATTCTTGCATCGTTAATGTGGGTCAAAGAATGGATGATGGATGTTAAAGTCAAACTGGGCATAGAGCCACCCAGCTGTATGCCAGGAAGCCAGCATTCATGAGCAGGTCCAAGCCTACCTTTAAAAGTGGATCTTAAAAAAAATGTAATTCCCCTTACAACACTGCATTATTTATAGTCAAAAAAAAGTTGCCAAGGGCAACCTCCAACCAGTCTCATGGTCCATGACTTGCGGGCAGTTGATACTGTCACAATTGGTGCCAAATCTCCATATGTTGTCACAGGTACCAGCCAGCTCTACCTCCTTCAGAGTGGTGTATCTCACAAACCCTTTCTTTAGTGTACTCTGTATTGCTGGTGTGTGTTACTGCAGGGAGCAACCAACTCCCCAAGGAAGTACTCTGAGGCCCTACAAACAGCTTTGCAAAACTGGGTCCCAAAATCTGCCAGCACCTCACTACTTCAATATGTTGATGATTTTCTCCTGTGTTGCAACACTATTGAATAATGTTTGGAGCAGTCTATCAGTCAGTCCCACTTTCTTGCTGAGAACAACTGCAAGGCAACCAAGTTCAAACTTCTGTTTTGCCAACCCACAGTCGTGTTCCTAGGCTATTGCATTTCACAGGGCACTAGGCGCATTACTAGTGACAAAATCCAGGCAGTTGAGGATATCCCACTCCCCAGAAACCCCCAAGCACTGCACACTTTTCTGGGATTGGTGGGATCATGGGTACTGCAGTACAGTGGCAAGGGGGGCCCACATGTTAAAAGCTGAAGAACCTCTTTAAGACAAGGGACTAGGGGATACACCTTATGACCATGTTCACACGGGGCAAATTTGCAGCAGATTTTCTGTCTGGAGTCTCTGCATAGAAAATCTGTGGCATTATTAGAGTAGCAGCAAAATGGTTGAGATTTTCACAATCTCATACACACACTGCGGAAAAATATCTTTAAAAGTCAGGGCAGAAATGACCTGTGTAGCGGATTTTGGGTCCGTAGCATGTCATGTCTAATAGTGGATTTGCAATATGGATTGCACCTTTTGAAATGGGGGATTGAATTTTGGTGTGAATTTTGACATGAGTGTTGTGCTGCAGATTCCACCCGATGTGAACGTAGCCTGCCAGGCTGCACATTAGACGCAACCATGATTTTATAAAGGTGTGAAATACACTTGGACTTAGTTTTTAATATACCTCCAATGTCATGGAGATTCCCTTCTTGCTAAAAATAGCGGCCACAGTCATAAATATAACACTGATAAGTCACCATACTATTCCAGGATGTTCACACGTTCTATGGCTGAGGTCCAGTACATGACTTCAAACCTATATCAGGAATCTTGTGACACATTACAAAATAATGAGGGTAATGACTATTTATCTCAGCAGATTAACAAGTACTTAGATTCTTATGTTGATTGCTATGTAGTCTAGCTCCCTATGCTGGTGCATATTGCTCTCTCTCTATCCTGGACTTCAGATTTATTCGAGACTGTCAAAGGGGAGGGAATGAGATATGATTTCTCTGCAATAGTTTCGACCAGAGCTCGAGAGCAAACGTTCAGCTCGAGACCCCGCCACCCTTATTACCGCACTTGGTGACTGCTGGTCTGTTTGGAGTTTCCTGCAGCATCATTGGGTCTCTTAGGTGGTCCACCCATATGACACTAGCAACCAGGGATGTTTCTAAAGTCCGAAAAGATTAGGGGTATGAGCTTCAAAACTCATGCATCACCCCCCCCCCCCCCTCCTCTACCAGTAAAAAAATAAATACACACCCATATCTATCTATCATCTCACAGGCGCTATATCTACAAGACAATATTTATAACACAGTGGGCATGTTTACACAAGACAACTATCACTGAAAATTGCTATTATGAGTAATTTTTTTGGCCAATAGTTATCCTATGAAAAGCTGCCCTTACATCCAGTGATCACAGGTGACATCTCTCTGATTGGTCACATCTGTTGTTTCTTTATTATTTTCCAGATCAGTATCCAGCTCAAAGTTTACCCCCAAGACTCAAAACATACAGTCTGCAGTCATCTGTACCTGTACCCATACCTAAACTATACAGCCTGCAGTCATCACTATTGTGAAAGTACTGAATTATATTGTATGCAGTTGTGTCATGTGCATAGCAAGAAATATGTGAGTAAAAGATGCATTGCAGTTAAATTTTACTAACCACTCCCAGAGGCTGAGCATGCACCTTTGTCATAATCAACCTTTATAATGCTTTATTAAAATAGAAGTAAAGTGTGATTGTTCTCACTAAGAGAAACCAAGTCATTTTGTAGATATGATACCTTTTAATGGCTAACAAAGATACATGATGTTAATGTGAACTTTCGGACCTCACACGGTCTTTCACCAAGTCATAATTAAATGGATCTGAAGAGGCATGTATATATATATGTAGATAGATATATATATATCTATATATATATATATATATATATATAGATATATATATATATATATATATATATATATATAAAGACGAAAGCCCTCACTGACTCACTGACTCACTGACTCACTCAATGACTGACTCGCCAAAAGTTCTCCAACTTCCCGATGTCGTAGAAACATGAAATTTGGCACACGCATAGATTATCTCCAAAATAGGAAAAGTAATTGGGTCCCAACTCGATTATTCAATTTTGGCGCAAAAGAATTGGCGTCAAAATTTTACGTACGTAATCTAAATCTGTCACTTTCCAATGTCATAGAAACTTAAAATTTGGCCCGAGCATTGATTATGTCATAAACGGGAAAAGTTAATGGGTCCCAACACGATTATTCAATTCTATGTGCAAAAGAATTAGTGTCCAAATTTTACGTACAGAATCTAATTCTCTCACTTCCCGGTGTTATAGAAACTCGAAATTTG
Source organism: Eleutherodactylus coqui (assembly GCF_035609145.1). Classification (NCBI taxonomy): domain Eukaryota; kingdom Metazoa; phylum Chordata; class Amphibia; order Anura; family Eleutherodactylidae; genus Eleutherodactylus; species Eleutherodactylus coqui. Next base: position 93,629,334 of record NC_089838.1, on the reverse strand, counting down.
GCAGAAGCATTGATTATGTCATAAATAGGAAAATTTAATGGGTCCCAACTCGATTATTCAATTCTATGCGCAAAAGAATTAGCGTCCAAATTTTACGTACGGAATCTAATTATCTCACTTTCCGGTGTCATAGAAACGGGAAATTCGGCACGAGCATTGATTATGTCATAAATAGGAAACGCTAATAGATCCCAACTCGATTATTCAATTCTATGTGCAAAAGAATTAGCGTCCAAATTTTACGTACGGAATCTAATTTTCTCACTTCCCGATGTCATAGAAACGTGAAATTTGGCAGGAGCATTGATTATGTCATAAATAGGAAAAGCTAATGGGTCCCAACTCGATTATTTAATTCTATGTGCAAAAGAATTAGCGTCCAAATTTTACGTGCGGAATGTAATTTTTTCACTTTCCGATGTCATAGAAACGGGAGATTTGGCACGAGCATTGATTATGTCATAAATAGGAAAAGCTAATGGGTCCCAACTTGATTATTCAATTCTAAGCACAAAAGAATTGGCGTCGAAATTTTACGTACGGAATCTAATTTTCTCACTTTCCGGTGTCATAGAAACGTGAAATTTGCCATGAGCATTGATTATGTCATAAAGAGGAAAAGCTAATGGGTCCCAACTCCATTATTCAATTCTAGCACAAAAGAATTGGCGTCGAAATTTTACGTGCGGAATGTAATTTTTTCACTTTCCGGTGTCATAGAAACGGGAAATTTGGCAGGAGCATTGATTATGTCATAAATAGGAAACGCTAATGGGTCCCAACTCCATTATTCAATTCTATGCGCAAAAGAATTAGCGTCCAAATTTTACGTACGGAATCTAGTTTTCTCACTTCCCGATGTCATAGAAACAGGAAATTTGGCACAGGCATTGATTATGTCATAAATAGGAAACGCTAATGGGTCCCAAGTCCATTATTCAATTCTATGCGCAAAAGAATTAGCGTCCAAATTTTACGTGCGGAATGTAATTTTTTCACTTTCCGGTGTCATAGAAACGGGAAATTTGGCACGAGCATTGATTATCTCATAAATAGGAAAAGTTAATGGGCCTCAACTTGATTATTCAATTCTATGCGCAAAAGAATTAGTGTCCAAATTTTATGTACGTAATCTAATTCTCTAACTTCCTGATGTCATTTTATATAAAGTAAACGTCACATGGTTACCTCCACGTGGTGTTTCCTGGGTAACGCAGAGAATTATGCAAAATGGTGGACATATGTTTTTCCGGTATGTCTAAAGTAAGCACGACTTCATAAGATTTTCTGTGTGAACACCAGATAAACACCAGTACCAAATTAACTCGGGCGAAGCCGGGTATATCAGCTAGTATATATATATAAAGCTGAAAGCCCTCACTGACTCATTGACTGACTGACTCACTCACTGACTGACTCGCCAAAAGTTCTCCAACTTCCCGATGTTGTAGAAACATGAATTTTGGCACAAGCATAGATTATCTCCAAAATAGGAAAAGTAATTGAGTCCCAACTCGATTATTCAATTCTAGCGCAAAAGAATTAGCGTCGAAATTTTACGTACGTAATCTAAATCTCTCACTTCCCAATGTCATAGAAACTTAAAATTTGGCACGGGCATTGAATATGTCATAAATAGGAAAAGTTAATGGGTCCCAACTCAATTATTCAATTCTATGCGCAAAAGAATTAGCGTCCAAATTTTACATACAGAATGTATTTTTCTCACTTTCCGGTGTCATAGAAATGTGAAATTTGGCACGAGCATTGATTATGTCATAAATAGGAAAAGCTAATGGGTCCCAACTCGATTATTCAATTCTATGCACAAAAGAATTAGCGTCCAAATTTTACGTACAGAATGTAATTTTCTCACTTTCCGGTGTCATAGAAACGTGAAATTTGGCGCGAGCATTGATTATGTCATAAATAGGAAAAGCTAATGGGTCCCAACTCGATTATTTAATTCTATGCGCAAAAGAATTAGCATCCAAATTTTACGTACGGAATGTAACTTTCTCACTTTCCGGTGTCATAGAAACGTGAAATTTGGCACGAGCATTGATTATGTCATAAATAGGAAAAGCTAATGGGTCCCAACTCGATTATTCAATTCTATGCGCAAAAGAATTAGTGTCCAAATTTTACGTACGGAATGTAATTTTCTCACTTTACGGTGTCATAGAAACGTGAAATTTGGCACGAGCATTGATTATGTCATAAATAGGAAAAGCTAATGGGTCCCAACTCGATTATTTAATTCTATGCGCAAAAGAATTAGCATCCAAATTTTACGTACGGAATGTAACTTTCTCACTTTCCGGTGTCATAGAAACGTGAAATTTGGCACGAGCATTGATTATGTCATAAATAGGAAAAGCTAATGGGTCCCAACTCGATTATTCAATTCTATGCGCAAAAGAATTAGTGTCCAAATTTTACGTACGGAATGTAATTTTCTCACTTTACGGTGTCATAGAAACGTGAAATTTGGCACGAGCATTGATTATGTCCTAAATAGGAAAAGCTAATGGGTCCCAACTCGATTATTCAATTCTATGCAAAAAAGAATTAGCGTCCAAATTTTACGTACGGAATGTAACTTTCTCACTTTCCGGTGTCATAGAAACGTGAAATTTGACACGAGCATTGATTATGTCATAAATAGGAAAAGCTAATGGGTCCCAACTTGATTGTTCAATTCTATGCGCAAAAGAATTAGCGTCCAAATTTTACGTACAGAATGTATTTTCCTCACTTACCGGTGTCATAGAACCGTGAAATTTGGCACGAACATTGATTATGTCATAAATAGGAAAAGCTAATGGGTCCCAACTCAATTATTCAATTCTATGCGCAAAAGAATTAGCGTCCAAATTTTACGTATGGAATGTAATTCTCTCACTTCCCGGTGTCATAGAAACGTGAAATTTGGCACGAGCATTCATTATGTCATAAATAGGAAAGCTAATGGGTCCCAACTCGATTATTCAATTCTAAGTGCAAAAGAATTAGCGTCCAAATTTTACGTACGTAATCTAATTCTCTCACTTCCTGATGTCATTTTATATAAAGGAAACGCTGCATGGTTACCTCCCCGTGGTGTTTCCTGGGTAACGCAGAGAACTATGCAAAATGGTGAACATATGTTTTTCCGGTATCTCTAAAGTAACCACGACTTCATAAGATTTTCCGTGTGAACACCAGATAAACACCAGTAGCAAAATAACTCGGGCGAAGCCGGGTATATCAGCTAGTATATATGTATATATATATATATATATATATATATATATATATATATATATACACATATACATACTTATGACAAGACACAGACATGGTGGGATTAATTTGCACGTAAAAGAATATTACCATATAAATACAAATATAGATGTGAAGGTTTTATGGTCCCTGAATTAGTGTTAAGAGATAATCAGGTCAGAAGTAGCACACATGCTGTAGACTAGAGATGAACGAGCATACTCGTCCGAGCTTGATGCTCGTTCGAGTATTAGGGTACTCGAGATACTCATTACTCGAGCCGAGCACCACACGGTACTCGAGTCAATTCCATTTCCTTCCCGGCATGTTTAGCGCCATTTTTTGGCCAATAGAAATGCAGGGAGGGCATTACAACTTCCTCCTGTGACGTTCCAGCCCTATCCCACCCCCCTGCAGTGAGTGGCTGGTGAGATCAAGTGACCGTAGAGTACTTAAAGCGGTCCCGCCCGCGGCTTGCCTCAGACACAGGCTGGCAGAGATCAGGGAAAGTGCTGATGCTCATTCAGGGATAGTGTTAGTGTAGGTTCCTGTCTTCAAGAACCCCAATGGTCCTTCTTAGGGCCACATCTGACCGTGTGCATTACTGTTGTGGCTGCTGGGAGCAGTTTTGCACAAAAAAATTTTTTTTCATCTCGGGCTGTGCAGGCTATTACAGCTATAGCGTTCTCAGTCTGCAGTCAATTATACAGAGTATAGGAGCAGTGCTGCTGAGACAGGGTCAGTGGTAGTGTAGAATCCTGTCTACAAGAACCCCAACGGTCCTTCTTAGGGCTACCTGTGACCGTGTGCATTTTACTGCGTGGCTGCTGGGAGTTGTAATGTATTACTATTGCAGAGCAAGACCTTTTTGCAGTCTTCCATATAATTTTTTTCTGGCTGCAGTTTGTGTTACTTTACTGCTGTCAACCTCCAACTGTACGCCAATAATTCTATAATTTTTTACACCGGTCTGTGTCTGCCGCCAACTTCACGCACAGCGTATGGCCACAGCTGCTGATAGAGGGAAAGTCATATACACGCTATATAGCCTGTATTCTTTTTCAAAATTTTTTTTTAAAAAGCTCCTTCTTACGGCTACCTGTGACCGTGTGCATTTTACTGCGTGGCTGCTGGGAGTTGTAGTGCATCACTATTGCAGAGCCAGACCTTTTTGCAGCCTTCCGTATAATTTTTTTCTGGCTGCAGTTTGCGTTACATTACCGCTGTCAGCCTCCAACTGTACGCCAATAATTCCATAATTTTTTACACCGCTCTGTGTGTGCCGTCAACTTCACGCACAGCGTACGGCGACAGCCACTGATAGAGGGAAAGTCATATACACGTTATATAGCCTGTATTCTTTTTAAAAAAATTTTTTAAAAAGCTCCTTCTGAAATTTACTGGGTGTCGGGTGGGGGTTGTAGTGCATCACAATTGCACGGCTAGGCCTGTTTGCAGCCTTTTGTATTCTTTGTTTCTGCCTGGAGTTAGCGTTACAATACCGCTGTCAGCCTCCAACTGTATGCCAATAATTCCATAATTATTTACACTGCTCTGTGTCTGCCGTCAACTTCACGCACAGCGTACGGCCATGGCCACTGAAAGAGGGGAAGTCATATATACGCTACATAGCCTGTATTCTTTTTTTTTTAAATTAAAATAAAAGCTCCTTTTTTGGGCTACCTCTGACCGTCTGAAATTTACTGGGTGTCTGGTGGGAGTTGCACTGCATCAGTATTGCACAGCTAGGCCTGTTTGCAGCCTTCCGTATTCTTAGTTTCTGCCTTGAGTTAGCGTTACAATACCGCTGTCAGCCTCCAACTGTACGCCAATAATTTCATAATTATTTACACCGCTCTGTATCGGCCGTCAACTTCACGCACAGCGGAAGTCATATACACGCTACATAGCCTGTATTCTTTTTCAAAAAAATTAAAATAAAAGCTCCTTCTTTGGGCTACCTCTGACCGTCTGAAATTTACTGCGTGGCTGCTGGGAGTTGTAGTGAATCACTATTGCACGGCTAGCCCTGTTTTCAGCCTTCCGTATTCTTTGTTTCGGCCTGGAGTTAGCGTTACAATACCGCTGTCAGCCTCCAACTGTACGCCAATAATTCCATAATTATTTACACTGCTCTGTGTCTGCCGTCAACTTCACGCACAGCGTACGGCCATGGCCACTGAAAGAGGGGAAGTCATATATACGCTACATAGCCTGTATTCTTTTTTTTAAAAATTAAAATAAAAGCTCCTTTTTTGGGCTACCTCTGACCGTCTGAAATTTACTGGGTGTCTGGTGGGAGTTGCACTGCATCAGTATTGCACAGCTAGGCCTGTTTGCAGCCTTCCGTATTCTTAGTTTCTGCCTTGAGTTAGCGTTACAATACCGCTGTCAGCCTCCAACTGTACGCCAATAATTTCATAATTATTTACACCGCTCTGTATCGGCCGTCAACTTCACGCACAGCGGAAGTCATATACACGCTACATAGCCTGTATTCTTTTTCAAAAAAATTAAAATAAAAGCTCCTTCTTTGGGCTACCTCTGACCGTCTGAAATTTACTGCGTGGCTGCTGGGAGTTGTAGTGAATCACTATTGCACGGCTAGCCCTGTTTTCAGCCTTCCGTATTCTTTGTTTCGGCCTGGAGTTAGCGTTACAATACCGCTGTCAGCCTCCAACTGTACGCCAATAATTCCATAATTATTTACACCGCTCTGTGTCTGCCGTCAACTTCACAAACAGCGTACGGCCACAGCCACTGATAGAGGGGAAGTCATATACATGCCATATAGCCTGCATTCTTTAAAAAAAATAAATAAATAAAAGCTCCTTTGTTGGGCTACCTCTGACCGTCTGAAATTTACTGTGTGTCTGGTGGGAGTTGCAGTGCATCAGTATTGCACAGCTAGGCCTGTTTGCAGCCTTCCACATTCTTTGTTTCTGCCTGGAGTTAGCGTTACAATACCGCTGTCAGCCTCCAACTGTACGCCAATAATTCCATAATTATTTACACCGCTCTGTGTCTATTCGTAATCCACCATGCTGAGGGGTAGGGGTAGGGCTAGAGGACGTGGACGCGGGCAGAGAACGCGGAGGTCCAAGTGAGGGTGTGGACACAGGCCGAGTTCCTGGTCCAGGTGAATCGCAGTCGGCTGCTGCGGGATTAGGAGAGAGGCAAGTTTCTGCGGTCCCCAGCTTCATATCACAATTTATGGGTCCATGTGGTAGACCTTTATTACAAACAGAGCAGTGTGAGCAGGTCCTGTCGTGGATGGCAGAAAATGCATCCAGCAATGTATCGACCACCCAGTCTTCTACGCCGTCCACTGCTGCAACTCTGAATCCTCTCGCTGCTGCTCCTCCTTCCTCCCAGCCTCCTCACTCCATGATAATGACACATTCTGATGAGCAGACAGACTCCCAGGAACTGTTCTTGGGCCCCTGCCTTGATTGGGAAAAAATGGTTCCTTTCTCACCTGAGGAGTTTGTTGTGACCGATGCCCAACCTTTGGAAAGTTCCCGGGGTCCGGGTGATGAGGCTGGGGACTTCCGGAAACTGTCTAGAGAGCTTTCAGTGGGTGAGGAGGATGATGATGATGAGACACAGTTGTCTATCAGTGAGGTAGTAGTAAGGGCAGTAAGTCTGAGGGAGGAGCACACAGAGGATTCGGAGGAAGAGCCGCTGGACGATGAGGTGACTGACCCCACCTGGTTTGCTAAGCCAACTGAGGACAGGTCTTCAGAGGGGGAGGCAAGTGCAGCAGCAGGACAGGTTGGAAGAGGCAGTGGGGTGGCCAGGGGTAGAGGCAGGGCCAGAGCGAATAATCCCCCAACTGTTTCCCAAAGCACCCCCTCGCGCCAAGCCACCGTGCAGAGGCCTAGGTGTTCAACGGTGTGGATGTTTTTCAGTGAGAGCGTGAACGACCGACGAACAGTGGTGTGCAAACTGTGTCGCGCCAAGAGCAGCCGGGGAGCCACCACTACCAGCCTCACCACCACCAGCATGCGCAGGCATATGATGGCCAAGCACCCCACAAGGTGGGACGAAGGACGTTCACCGCCTCTGGGTCGCACGACTGCCTCTCCCCCTGTGCCCCAACCAGCCACTCAGATCCAACCCCCCTCTCAGGACACAGGCACGAGCGCCTCCCGGCCGGCACCCACACCCTCACCTCCGCTGTCCTCGACCCCATCCAGCAATGTCTCTCAGCGCAGCGTCCAGCTGTCGCTAGCGCAAGCGTTGGAGCGAAAGCGCAAATACGTCACCACGCATCCGCATGCTCAAGCTTTAAACGTGCACATTGCCAAATCGATCTGCCTGGAGATGCTGCCGTACAGGCTTGTGGAAACAGAGGCTTTTAAAAACATGATGGTGGCGGCGGTCCCACGCTACTTGGTCCCCAGTCGCCACTATTTTTCCCAGTGTGCCGTCCCAGCCCTACACCAGCACGTCTCCTGCAACATCAATCGTGCCCTCACCAATGCGGTTACTGGAAAGGTCCACTTAACCACGGACACTTGGACAAGTACTGGCGGGCAGGGCCACTATATCTCCCTGACGGCACACTGGGTGAATTTGGTGGAGGCTGGGACCGAGTCAGAGCCTGGGACCGCACACGTCCTACCCACACCCAGAATAGCGGGTCTTTCCTCAGTTCTGGTATCTGCGGCGGTCTATGCCACCTCCTCTAAACCCTCCCCGTCCTCCTCCTCCTCCTACGCAACCTCTACCTCTCAATTAAGAAATGTTAGCAGAACGTCACCAGCAGTCGGTGTGGGCGGCGCGGCAGCACAGCGGTGGGCAAGCGTCAACAGGCCATGCTGAAACTACTCAGCCTAGGTGACAAGAGGCACACGGCCCCCGAACTGTTGCAGGGTCTGACAGAGCAAACCGACCTCTGGCTTTCACCGCTGAGCCTCCAACCGGGAATTGTCGTGTGTGACAACCGCCGTAACCTGGTGGTGGCTCTGCAGCTCGGCAGCCTCACGCACGTGCCATTCCTGGCCCACGTCTTCAATCTGGTGGTTCAGCGGTTTCTGAAAAACTACCCCCACTTGTCTGACCTGCTCGGCAAGGTGCGCCGCGTCTACGCACATTTCCGCAAGTCCACCACGGACGCTGCCACCCTGAGGACCCTGCAACATCGGTTTAATCTGCCAGAGCACCGACTGCTGTGCGACGTGCCCACACGGTGGAATTCTACGCTGCACATGTTGGCCAGGCTGTATGAGCAGCGTAGAGCAGTAATGGAATACCAACTCCAACATGGGCAGCGTAGTGGTAGTCAGCCTCCCCAATTCTTTACCGAGGAGTTGGCCTGGATGGCAGACATCTGCCAGGTCCTCGGAAACTTTGAGGAGTCTACCCAGATGGTGAGCGGCGACGCTGCAATCATTAGCGTAACCATCCCGCTGCTATGCCTACTGAGGAGTTCGCTGCAAGGCATAAAGGCCGACGCTTTGCGGTTGGAACAGGAGACGGGGGATGACAGTATGTCGATTGATAGCCAGACCACCCTCATGTCTATATCTCAGCTTGTTTTGGAGGAGGAGGAGGAGGGGAGGAGCAGGAGGAGGAGGAAGAGGAGGAAGAGACAGCTGGGTACACTGCAGAGGGTTCCCTTGCTGCTTGCCTCTCATCCGTTCAGCGTGTATGGCCTGTGGAGGAGGAGGAGCCTGAAAGTCATCTTCCTAGTGAGGACAGCCATGTGTTGCGTACTGGCACCCTCACACACATGACTGACTTCATGTTAAGCTGCATTTCTCGTGACCCTCGCGTTAGACGCATTCTGGCCAACACGGATTACTGGATGTACACCCTTCTCGACCCACGGTACAAGGAGAACCTTTCCACTCTCATTCCCGAAGAGGAAAAGGGTACGAGAGTGATGCAATACCACAGGGCCCTGGTGGACAAAGTGATGCTAAACTTCCCATCTGACAGCGCTAGCGGCAGAAGGCGCAGTTCCGAGGGCCAAGTAGCAGGGGAGGCGCGGAGATCAGGCAGCATGTTCAGTGCAGGCAGGGAACACTCTCCAAGGCCTTTGCCAGCTTTATGGCTCCCCAGCAAGACTGCGTCACCACTCCCCTGTCAAGGCTGAGTCAGAGGGAGCACTGTAAAAAGATGGTGAGGAAGTACGTAGTCGCTCGTACCACCGTCCTCCGTGATGCCTCTGCTCCACACAACTATTGGGTGTCAAAGCTGGACACGTGTCACGAACTTGCGCTGTATGCCCTGGAGGTGCTGGCTTGCCCTGCCGCTAGCGTCTTGTCAGAGAGGGTGTTTAGTGCAGCTGGGGGAATCATCACGGACAAGCGTACCCGCCTGTCAACTGCCAGTGCTGACATGCTTACACTCATAAAGATGAACAAAGCCTGGATTTTCCCAGACTTCTCTTCTCCACCGGCGGAGAGCAGCGGAACCTAAAGATTCTTTTTGCTGCAACCGCAGATAAAAGCACTCTTCTCTATCACCGGAAAAAGGGCCATTTAGCTTTGTCAATCTGTCTCTGACATTAGTCCTCCATCTGCTACTCCTCCTCCTGAAACAACATGTCATCGCGCTGAACGGCCAATTATTCTGCGGCCCAAAAGGCTCATCTACCAATGTTTTTACACTTTTTCAAAGTTTCAACAAGTATTTAACATGAACCAATTTTTTCAACAGGGCTGCCTACAGGCTCTCTTACAAATTAAGCAACAGTGAGCTGTATCTTTCAAAAAATATTTATGGGTTTCACCTGCACTCTCGGTTGATAAATTTTTCAGAGGTACACTTGTACTTTTGGTACACTTATTTTTCAGGCCCACGCCTACACTGCTATCCAACTAATTTTTCCGGCCTTCGCCTACGCTCATGGTACACCAATGCTTCAGAGGTTGGCCTATACTATTACTACAGAAATTTTACTGGGGTCTGCCTGCCTATACTTCTGCTACAAGAAAGTTACAGGGCTCTGTCTATACTGCTGCCACTTAAATGTTACAGGGGTCTGCCTATACTGCTGCCACTTAAATGTTACAGGGGTCTGCCTATACTTCTGCCACGTAAATGTTACTGGGGTCTGCCTATACTGCTGCCTTTTAAATGTTACAGGGGTCTGCCTATACTGCTGCCACAAGGATGTTACTGGGGCCGGCCTATACTGCTGCCACGTTAATGTTACAGGGGCCTGCCTATACTTCTGCTACAGAAATGTTACTGGGATCTGTCTATTCTGTTACTACAGAAATGTTACAGGGGTCTGCGTATACTTCTGCTACAAAAATGTTACTGGGGTCTGCCTATATTGCTGCTACATAAATGTTACTGGGGTCTGCGTATACTGTTACTACAGAAATGTTACTGGGGTCTATATATACTGTTACTACAGAAATGTTACTAATACTGGGGTCTGCCTATACTGCTGCTACTGAAATGTTACAGTGGTCTGCCTATACTTCTGCTACTGAAATGTTACAGGGGTCTGCCTATACTGCTGCTACATAAATGTTACTGGGGTCTGTCTATACTGTTACTACAGAAATGTTACTTGGGGTCTGTCTATACTGTTACTACAGAAATGTTACTGGGGTCTGCCTATACTTCTGCTACAGAAATGTTACAGGGGTCTGCCTATACTGCTGCTACATAAATGTTACAAGGGTCTGCCTATACTGTTGCTACATAAATGTTACAGGGGTCTGCCTATACTGCTGCTACAGAAATGTTACAGGGGTCTGCCAATACTGCTGCTACATAAATGTTACTAGGGGGTCTGCGTATACTTCTGCTACTAAAATGTTACTGGGGTCTGCCTATACTTCTGCCACGTAAATGTTACAGGGGTCTGCCTATACTTCTGCTAATGAAATGTTACTGGGGTCTCCCTACACTTCTGCAACATAATTGTTACTGGGGCTATGGGAAGCCAGTGTGCACCCACAGCATGGGTGGGTCCCACTAACCCACAGACGGTACATAAAGAAATCCCATTGCAGTGCCCCGGATAGCTGTGGTAACGTGAGAGAAAATACATGTTGGCTTCGGCCCACACTCCATGCCCTAGTCAGTCTGGGTTTTTATTAAAGTGCCAGGCAGGTACAACTCCGCTATGGGAAGTCTGTGTGCACCCACAGCATGGGTGGGTCCCAGGAACCCAGAGAAGGTACACAAAGCTTATACCTTTGCTACAGGAATATTACAGGGGTCTGTGTATACTATGGGTGCACTAAGTCTTCCTATCGCGGTGTTCTACCTATCTGACCCCCCAAAAAACCCAGACTGACTAGGGCATGGATTGTGGGCCGAGGCCAACATGTATTTTCTCTCACGTTACCATAGCTATCCGGGGCACTGCAATGGGATTTCTTCATGTACCGTCAGCGCTAATGAGACGTTCACAGCTACGCTAGCATCGGAGTCCGCTCTATGCCCTCGATTGCTGAGGGTTTGTGCAGATGCCTATGTCCTCGGCACAGCGAAAGTCTGCCATGTTTGGGAATTCTGATTTTCTTTATGTGTACTGTCTTTAAGTTCCTTGGACCCACCCATGCTGTGGGTGAACACAGACTTCCCATAGAGGTGTTTTACCTGTCTGTCCCCAATACACTGACAGACTTGGGTAGGGTGCAGAGTGCAGATGGTTTACCCCTTGCGTTGTCGATGAGGTATCCGAAACCCAAACAGAATGAGTAGTGTGTGGACACATAGATTCCCCATTGCTATGTCACTTGCAGCACCTTGGGCCACACAAGGTGTTTGCTCGGACAGAGGCAGACCCAGGGCCCGCTCACATACTTGCCACACAGAATATTACTGCATTGTGGAGATGTGTAGAAGTGCTGGGCTGGCACCTGAGTCCCCTTTATGCTCACGTTTGCAGCTCCTGACTATTTTGCGACGGAGGTGGCACGGGATTGGAATGATGATTGTATGTCAATTTATCATCAATTCTCAACAGCATTGTGGGCTATCGCCCCCCTTTCAAAGAGGGTCGCTGCCTGGCCCTGCCAACCCTCTGCAGTGTGTGCCTCCGGTTCCTCCTCATCACAGACGCACTTATAAATAGACATGAGAGTGGTGTAGCTATGAAGCGAGCGTGTGGCATGAGGGCAGCTGAAGGCTGCGCAGGGAAACTTTTGTGTGCGCTGCGGACGCAGGGTCGTGCGGTGGGTTGGGCAGCATGTAACCCAGGAGAAGAGGCAGCGGGGTGTCATGCAGGTAGTGATTATGCTTGGTTGGAGGTAATGTGGTGCTTAGCTAAGGTGTACCTTGCTAATGAGGGTTTGTCCGATGTAAAAAATTGTTGGGGGGGGGGGCACTCTTGCCGCTATTGTGGCTTAATAGTGAGATCTGGGAACCTGAGATGCAGCCCTGCATGTTGCCCCTGGCCTGCCCTATCCGTTTCTCTGGCGTTTCCATCACTTTGTTAGGTTTTCCAGATTTTCACAAGTGAAAACCTAAGTGGAACATCGGTCATATACAAAAATGCTCGAGTCGCCGATTGACTTCAATGGGGTTCGTTACTCGAAACAAACTCTCGAGCATCGCGGAAAGTTCGACTCGAGCAACGAGCACCCGAGCATTTTGGTGCTCGCTCATCTCTACTGTAGACTAAAGGCCCTTTTACACAGGGCCAATTATCATTCTGGTTGTTCAAAACCCAGTGCTACCACGGACTTTTGAACGATATTCGTCCCATGTAAAAGCATGCAGAAACTGAATGACTGGACGAAAGGCGTCCAGTTTTAAGCATGCTTAAAATCCTGAACAGCGATCGTTCGGTGTAAGCAGCCGCCTTTCAGTACTAAACATCCGCTGCTTGCAGTGAATGAAGAGAGGTGGGGGAGAGAACCTGCCTCCCTGCTGGCCGCATCGTGAGCGAACCAGCGATACTTGCTCTTCTGTAACAGCGTATGTGTAAAAGGGTCTTTAGAATTGTTGTCTGTGGGGGATGCCACAGTATAAAACCTCTTGCATTATAATAAACAGAAGAGCTTGGAAACAAGTTTTTCTCATTGTTCTTTTTTCCGATGCATTGTGTATATAATTAGGTATTCCTGACTGATAGGGCTAGGATACCCTTTGAGTATCACCTAAATTAAAGGGGTTGTCTCGCGAAAGCAAGTGGGGTTAAGTACTTCTGTATGGCCATATTAATGCACTTTGTAATATACATCGTGCATTAAATATGAGCCATACAGAAGTTATTCACTTACCTGCTCCGTTGCTGGCGTCCCCGTCTCCATGGCTCCGTCTAATTTCGGTGTCTTCTTGCATTTTTAGACGCGCTTGCGCAGATGGGTCTTCTCCCTTCGGCTTGGCTCGGCAGCACCGGCGTTTTGGCTCCGCCCCCTTGTACGCGTCATCGCATAGCTCCGCCCCCGTCAAATGTGCCGATTCCAGCCAATCAGGAGGCACATTTAACAAAATATTTCTCTATTTACTGCCATATAACATCCATACAAATGTCTGTGATTGAATATATGCTTTTATAAATTGCAACTGATAATTTGAGATTTTTATTATGATAATCTATGATAATTTATATTAATTTATATTATATAAGTACTTATATTTAATGCTATTAATGTTTACGTTATGAAGTATACTAAAGTTTTGTACACATATTATCCATCAATTCGGGAAAATAGGGGGAGACAAATACAACACCTATTTCTGTATAAAATGAGCAGTTTAACTGAACTACATGTTTCTTCCCACTTTATTAATTTTTTTAATTTATTTCCCTAAAAAAGAACATGTTATCCATAGTTTTATGCATGTTTAATACAGGACTAATCTAACACAGAAATTATTCCCTACACTCTGACTCAAAAGTTTTTTTCTCCTATAGACGTGCACATTACTACACACAGAGGTCACATGATTACGCTACATAGCTCCGATGAACTATAGCGTCCTTCACCATCAGGTGACCCACGCACCACGGTGATGACGTCATCCCGCAGACGCATCACATGATCAGACCCTCGTAATGACAGCTCTGATCCCGGGGAACCACGGCGTTCCTCATTGCTGGATAGCCCACGTACGACGTAATTACGTCATCCCGCATTCATCACGTGACCGGGGCATCAACCCGAACCCTTCCAACGAGAGTCAGAACTTAAAATAATCTAACTTTTAATAGGGGCTAGTTACCTCAGCAGCTCGCTTTTACATTCCATTTTAAAAGTATATATGTTTTTAACTTCAGTCCACTGAACGTTTCATGCATGCTGACGCCGAGACTCCGCCCACAACATGGCGGCGGCCGTGAGCACTGCAATGACTGCTAAGTGTAAGTCACTTCTTTTAAACTATATAAATGATTGTATATTGTATTTTTGTATGCTTAAAAAAGGCCCTTTATAGGGTTGAAACGCGTTGCAATAAAACTTCACCTTTTGGTGTAGAAAGATACATTTTATCTATCCTTCATCCCGTGAAGCGCTATTCTAGATATATTTTTTATCTTTGATTTTCTGTATAAGTATGTGTATTGTTGGACTGCTTGGCATAGAATAAGAGAAAAATGGACAAACAATTTGCCAGACAACAAGAGGTGGAGTTAGGTGATGTAAGGGGAGGGAAGAAAGAAGAGTAAGATTTCTCTGATGTAATAGTTTTGCCACTGCTAAACACAGACCAATCTAGCAGAAGTGTATCTCCATTTGAGTGAAAAGTATGTGTATATATATATAAATAAAAATAAATCATGATATTTGTATAGCGCCAACTTATTCCGCAGTGCTTTCAGGTAATTATTACTTAATTTCCCCCCACCAAGCTGGGTTCTCATTTTACCGACCTCGGAAGGATGGAAGGCTTAGTCAACCTTGAGCCGGCTACCTGATGCATGCGGGGATTGAACTTGCAACCTTCAGGTCGTAGGCTAGAGCTTACACTCTGCGCCACACATAAATATATACACAAGCACACATATATATGTTTGGATACTATTGGATTGTGATGCTAAAACAGTGGTGAGACAAATGTGTATTTGACAAGCCTGATAAGTACTTTATCAATAAAATCAAATTAATAACTAAACTTTACTTAAACTGTCTTACAATTTAAATGTGGATAGATTTTGGTATCAGAGACGTCACCAGTTAACTTATTAGAGGCAGACATGCTTACAGCAATACAAGCAATAATTGAGCATACCCCAAATGGTATTGGGGTGACTAGCCCCCTAACTAACCAACACTTAACTACCATTAGTGCTGTGCTTATTGACACAGATTGTCAGGAAAATGTATCTGTCTACATACAACAAATTCTTGCATTTTTAATGTGGTTCAAAGAATGGATGATGGACGTTAAAGTCAAACCTGTAATAGAGCCACCCAGCTGTATGCCAGGAAGCCAGCATTCATGAGCAGGTCCAAGCCTACATTTAAAAATGGATCATAAAGGAATGTCATTCCCCTTACAACACTCCATTATTTATAGTTGAGAAAAAGGTTGCCAAGGGCAAACTCCAACCTTTCTCATGGTCCATGACTTACAAACAGTTGATACTGTCACAATTGGTGCCAAATCTCCATATGTTGTCATAGGTACAGGCCAGCTCCACCTTCTTCACAGTGGTGGATCTCACAAAAACTTTCTTTAGTGTACTCCTAAAAGAAAGCACTCAGCTCTTATTTGCTTCCACGCATCGTGGCAAGCAATATTGCTGGTGTGTGTTTCTGTAGGGAGCAACCAACTTCCCAGGGCAGTACTCTGAGGCCCTACAAACAGTTTTGCAAAACTGGGTCCCAAAATATGCCAGCACCTCACTACGTCAATATGTTGAGGATTTGCTCCTGTGTTGCAACACTATTGAATAATGTTTGGAGCAGACTATCAGTCAGTCTCACTTTCTTGCTGAGAACGACTGCAAGGCAACCAAGTCCAAACTTCAGTTTTGCCAACCCACAGTCATGTTCCTAGGCTATTGCATTTCACAGGGCACTAGGCACATTAGTAGTGACAAAATCCAGGTAGTTGAGGATATCCCACTCCCCAGAAACCCCCAAGCACTGCACACTTTTCTGGGATTGGTGGGATCATGGGTGCTACAGTGCAGTGGCAAAGGGGAGCCTTTGGGCCCCCTTGGCTTAGGGGCTGGGTTGTAACTGCGACTCCTGTAGCTATTTCACTAGTTTTAACATAAGGCAAGTGGGAGACCTTGTGATCAAATGGAAAGCATTCCTGTAGACTGAGTTACAGAATTTAGAGCAGCTTCCTTCACAGTTTTTGCCTGTTTTTCATGTTTTTCCACAGCATTTTATGTTAAAGAATGCTTCGGACAGATATTACTTTAAAATTTGTAGTAAAATATTATAAAGTCTAGATACACAGCATATTAATTTGTATGATTTTTGAGGTCAGGGCATCTTATCAAATGCAGCATCCTCTAGGTACATCATGATGTTATTTCTGTGTCTTTCTGTATAGGCTTATCTATATAACTTCAAAAATGCAAGTAAAATCTGATGTTCAAAATGGCACGAAATAAAAACACCCTCAGAAACCATGTAAACTCCTTTAAAACAGCTTGAAATGCAAATGCAGAAAAAATGTCTGTGTGTGTGAAATTAGCCTTAAATTAGGCATTCTATACCATACTCCATGAGATCACCATATAATTCTTTCTGGCATCGAATTCTGAAAGCGAACAGCACCCTATTTGTCTCCGTCTCAACAACACAAGTCAATAGTTATGTCCAGGTCTCATCCAGGAGTCCGTCTGAATCCCTTTTTCAGAGATTCATCTGGAACCCCTGATGTAAACCTAGTCATAAATGATAACCCTTATGTTAATGCCCCCTTATATGTTGTTGACAAACTTTTATTTACAGATACTGTGCCTTTAAAAGTTGTAATATTTATGCTATGTACCAACAGGCACAGTGCCAAGCCACAGTTTACTAAATACTGTAAGCATCCAACAAAGACTGTACCCACCAAGCTGTGTGCTCCATACAGACTACAACTGCCAAGCTGTGTGCCCACCACAAACTGTAATCACCAAGTTATGTGCCACTTTTAGTAACCATAACAATTTATGCTCTAGCTGGAGTAAAGTTTTTCTCCATTGAACTGTGCTATGTTCACTTCCATAATTGTGTCCCCCTCGAGTAGTGCACTTTATTAGCCTCAAGGACTACACAAAAAAACTGATTGTCTTACAAGTCAAAGTCATCCGAAGAAGAGGCATTATAGATGAAATTATGCGCTCGGAAGGTTTTTTCTTTGGGTATCTTAAATATCAGATCATTGCAATGAAGAAGTCAACTCTTCAAGTCAAATGTAGGAATAGCTGCTATTTGCTGGAGGAAAACCTAGTATATTGGGTAATATGTGAGAGAAATCAACAAAATTCCAAACCTACACCCTCATTTTATTTCCATTTTTATGATGTTAGGATCCTGTTCTCACCAATGACGTGATCTGCAATGTGAGCTTGCTTATCTAAAAATAGCAGTGCTGGAATAAGCCAAGAACGGAACATTTACCACACAAGTGTGTGACAATGGTATAACCTGCTGCCATGGAAACATTACACAGATACATGCCATGCATGATAGCAGTAAAAAGGGCACTGGCTGGTAGAACAGTTAACCCCTTTTACAGCTGGAAATTGTTCTTGACGTGTAGTTCTGTTATGATCTTAAGTCATCTGGCTCAGCCTAAAACATCAGAGCTGCTTTAAACATTACAACATAACCCAAGAATCCTGAGTACGGAACATTGTAAATTCATATGAGGCAATATAAATAGTGGCTGAGATCCAGATGCAAATACAACAAGACTAACAAGCCAAATGTTCTGTACTCTCTAGACTTTTCCAGCACAGTCTTTGTCTGTCTATCTACTGACTTATTTATATCATCTGTCTGTCTGTATCATCTACAGTCTGTCCCAAAAGTCATAGTGGGGTTTCAAATGATCATGTTGTTGGAATGAAGCATTACAGACATATGAGAGAGGTATCAAAGGGAAGACAAAGTCTCCAAGTTTGTGTCCCAAAAGTCATGTTTATCGAAGTTCTATGTGAAGTCCGTTGGTGGCTTTGTGAACATCTAAGCACACTTCACTTTCTGCTACACTAGATCAAGAACACCAGGAGTGACTGATTTAACAACTTCCCTGATTAGCTGTTTTAACAGTTGAATGTTTGGAATTCGGACACCACAGACAGTTTTCTTCACCCCTAGAAATAAATATCCAGAGGTGTCAGGTCGAAGGGCATGGGGGCCATTGCTTCTATCCACAACTATCAATCCAGCGCTGTGAAAATTGTCAAAAAAATTGCATAACAATCCTGGTACAGTGCGGAGAAGAACCATCTTGTTGAAAACTCACATTCTGAATGAATTGGGGTACTGCTAACACTTTCAGCATGTAGAGGTAATTGTGTGATAGCACAGTGCCTTTGACAAAAAAAGACCAACTGTCAGGACCGTCGGTGTCGGGACCGGTGGCTCATGGGTCCATGGTGCCCACATCGCTATGCCTGTGACTCAGACTGGGGCTGTGCGGCGTAGGGGAGCCCCAGCCCTTATTACCTTCCCTGGCTGCCATACTCCTAGCCGCCGGGTTGCTAGGGACGCGGCGGGTGCTGCCCCATATAACGTCCTCGGCACCATGGCAACCAGGCACGTTTGGATCTCCGCCTATTCTGCAGGGCTGGTGGCGGGTTCCCCAGCACTGCTGGGAGTCTCTGCTGCTGTCAGACTCCCTGCCCCAATCAGCTGCTGGGGCTGGAGTTTTGACATCATTTAAACTTCTCTGGAAGCTTCCCACCTTGCCAGTGTCAGTTTGGTCTTCCAGCTGCACGCGCGTATCTTGCTTTTGTCTCCCGTATTGAACTCCGGTTTTGACCCTCAGCTTTCTGGACCTGACTTGTCTTTTACCTGACTCTTTTGTACCGCGTACCCTCCTGTTGCCGACCCGGATAGTCTGACTTGCCTTAGTGTTTGTTTGCTTCCAGTTTCTGTGTTGTCTGTCCCTGTGTCCGGCTTCCCTAGTCAGTGCAGGTAACGTCGCCCAGTTGTCACCCTGGGGCCTAGCCAAGGGGGGCAAGTAGGTAGGGACAGGGGTTGCAGGCAGTGGCAGGGACTTCCAGTATCCCGGACCCCGGTCCTCTGACACCAACCAGGGGATATCTGGAAAGTACACACCACACATTAGATTCAGGGCTATTCCGCTAGTGTTCAGCAATGTCATGGGGGCTTTCGTTAGGCAATATTCTTACATTTTGCTGATAAGGAAATTCTCCTAACGAAGTCTCTTGTCCCAGGAGAAGAATTAATACAGTAAAGTTCACTTAGAATGAGAATTATTCATAAAACTATTAAACAGAGAAATAAGAAGTAGTAAAAATAAGAATACAGGCCTTGAGGTACAGTAGCATGAAATCTTCTTGTCACCCAACATAGAGGAGGGCGGAGTTTAAAGTAAAATTCCAGCGAATTGGCAAAAAGTACCTGCTTTTGGCCCGCCACAGATGAGTTAATATAATTGACATATTCTTAGTTACAATGCATTGTTTTGGTTAGAGGTGAACCTTCTGATTCTCATGCTAGACAAAACCTTGGGTCCTGCACATAGAGAGAAAACATTCTTGAAGATTGCTGTCCTAGCACAATTTGTTTAATGTGTATGAGGCACTGAAACAGATGGATGGTTACTACTCCTATGTTAACAAAGCTGCATTGGATGAAAAGGCTTCAATTTGCACCACAGTATCAGAATTGAGTATCACCGAGGCAAATAAGTTCCTGTAGGTTGAATAATTATCACTGTAGGGAACACTAATAAGATAAAACATAACTTTTATTATAAATATACGTGACAGACGAAACAAAAATCATAAAAAACACAACCATATGGGTTGTGTGTATGTGCGTAATACCGTGTTTGATACTATTATGCTCGCACACAGAAGAAGGTCCGTTTATCTGACTCTTGGTGATTTATGAGTTAGAATGACACAGTATCATATAATATATGTGTGACTAATGATCATTTGCTTGAGTTATTACAGATGATGGGTAGCCTCTATCTTTGAAGTGTTGTGACATTTCCTGTGCTTTGGATTGAAAATCTCCATCCGAAGAGCAATTTCTCCTGACACGGATAATTTGCCCCTTAGGTATACCACGTTTTAAAGCTATTGGGTGGTGGCTCTCCCAATGGAGTAGTGTGTTGGTAGCAGTACTCTTACGAAAAACCATGGTGTCAAGGGTGCCCTGTTCATTTTTGGTAATTTGTAAATCCAAAAAAGTTATTGTCATCTCGTTAATCTCTGCTGTTAAGAATAGGTTCAACCTATTCTGATTCAATTTGTTGACAAAGTGATGGAAGTCCTCTATTGACCCTGTCCATAGGATTAAGATATCATCAATAAAACGAATCCAAAGTTCTATTCGTGATAGCCATTCTTCGTTTTCTTCACAAAAGACGAGGGTTTCCTCCCACCAGCCCAGGTACAAGTTGGCATACGTGGGGGCACAAGGGCTCCCCATAGCCGTGCCCCTGAGCTGGTGGAAGTACCACCCCTCGAAGATGAAATAATTCTTAGTGAGGACAAATGACATAAGGTCCAAGAGCAGAGTGTTGTGAGCCCTAAATTGGGTTCCCCTTTGTTTGATAAAGAAGCTGACCGCCTCAAGACCCCCTTCATGGGGTATACAGCTGTACAGCGACTCAACATCTAAGCTGGCCAGCTTAGTGTCGGGGGATATCGTCAGGCCATCCAGTTTTTTCAGGACATCTGTCGTGTCTTGGACATAGGCCGGAAGGGCCTCCACAAAAGGTCTCAGGATAATGTCGATGTATTTACTAATTCCCTGAGTGATATTGTCAATCCCAGAGACAATAGGGCGTCCCTTGAGAGGATCCAACCCTTTATGAATTTTAGGCAATCCATAGAAGGTTGCGATTTGAGGGGTTGTTGAGTACAGGTATTTATATTCATTGTCAGAAATTAATGATGCTTCTTTAGCTTTTCATGAGAATCCCTTTGAGTTCATAGTTGTATGTATCCGTAGGATCCGTCGGAAGTATTTCATAGTTGCTTTTATCAAGTAGGATTTTCAGGCACATATTCCGGTATTGACTGTGGTCTAGAATAGTAATATTACCGCTCTTATCTGATGGTTTTATAATTATCTCCGTATCATTTTGAATGGTAATTAGGGCTTGTTTTTCAGCTTTGGTTAGATTTTGATATTTGAATCTCTTGATTTTAGATAGTTTATTAAGTTCGTCATTTGCCATAGTTTCGAAGATTTCAAGATATGCCGAGTCAATGGCTGGAGGATAAGATGTATTTTTTGGTTTGAGTCCAGTGAAGGGACCTATACTGGGATCTTTCTCATTTTCCCGTTCAAGTTCTTCTAGTGCCGTCACAATATCAAGGTCTTGGGGATCTAGACTTAGTTCAGAGCATTTTTTTCTCCCTTGAGCAATATGAAACTTCTTCCAACGGAGTTTCCTTAGAAAGAGATTAACATCTTTAACCCATCCGAAGGAGTCATATTTGTTTGTAGGAATAAAAGAAAGGCCCTTCTTTAGCACTGATTCTTCATTTAGGTTCATTTCTTGACGACAAATTAATGACTTGTAATTGATTTTCTTGCAAAGATGATGATCCAGAATTCAAAATTTGACTATGTAAGTTGGCATCAACTGAGTTTGTTTCTAATATTGGGGGGGTGCAGGTAGTCCCACCCGGTTGCGGGTCATATATTGGTATATAGGGGGGCCTAAAAAATGGGTGTAAAGGGAGAAAATGGATAAAGGAACCAACACGTATATCGGTCTATGAAAATAACGAACATAGACCTAATATTATACGTGGCTCCTTGAGTATATACCCAGAAAATCAAGACCCTAGCTTGACTTCGGGTACTTGTATACTGCCAATAAGCACCCATGATCTTAGGGAAAAGAGTATGTATACAACACAATAATAAACCTATCGATTGAAATGCATCATTGGTTGTAGGACTCTATATAACCTCTATTTGATACATCAGAGGAGAGATTCCTTAGAGAAATAGATGCACTATCTATCATTAAAAAGTACCTATTGTTAAAGATAAGTCAATGCATTTTGCACGTATCGATGTAGGTGTTGGCTGTTGTATTTATTCTATCAAGAAAATAAGAGCTCCTTAAAGGGGTTGTCCCGCGCCGCAACAGGTTTTTTTTTTTTCAATAGCCCCCCCGTTCGGCGCGAGACAAACCCGATGCATGTGTTGAAAAAAAAAACCGGATAGTACTTACCCGAATCCCCGCGCTCCAGTGACTTCTTACCTACCTTGCGAAGATGGATCTTCACCCTCGGTGGACCGCAGGTCTTCTGTGCGGTCCATTGCCGATTCCAGCCTCCTGATTGGCTGGAATCGGCACACGTGACAGGGCGGAGCTACGAGGAGCAGCTCTCCAGCACGAGCAGCCCCATTCAACACGGAGAAGACCGGACTGCGCAAGCGTGTCTAATCGGGCGATTAGACGCTGAAAATTAGACGGCACCATGGAGACGAGGACGCTAGCAACGGAGCAGGTAAGTGAATAACTTCTGTATGGCTCATAATTAATGCACAATGTACATTACAAAGTGCATTAATATGGCCATACAGAAGTGTATACCCCAACTTTGTTTTGCGGGACAACCCCTTTAACAAATTTTGTCACCGATATCTCCATCCCTGGTGTATAAAAAGGGACAGAATAAATATAGGAACCAACGTATATATCGGTCTGTGAAAATTACGAACATAGACCTAATACGATACATGGTTCTTTAGGTGTACATTCAGAAAATCAGGATCTTAG
Organism: Eleutherodactylus coqui; assembly: GCF_035609145.1. Classification (NCBI taxonomy): domain Eukaryota; kingdom Metazoa; phylum Chordata; class Amphibia; order Anura; family Eleutherodactylidae; genus Eleutherodactylus; species Eleutherodactylus coqui. Next base: position 93,606,243 of record NC_089838.1, on the reverse strand, counting down.
CCTGACTCTGTGTATTTGTATGTGATATGTCATAGTAATTGTGTACTCATCATTAGTCACACATATATTATATGATACTGTGTCATTCTAACTCATAAATCACCAAGAGTCAGATAAACGGACCTTCTTCTGTGTGCGAGCATAATAGTATCAAACACGGTATTACGCACATACACACAACCAATATGGTTGTGTTTTTTATGATTTTTGTTTCGTCTGTCACGTATATTTATAATAAAAGTTACGTTTTATCTTATTAGTGGTTCCCTACAGTGATAACAGTATCAGAATTGTAGCACTGCTAATTGGCAAAGGGTTGTCTTCTCCAATGAGTCACATTTTCTGCTTCATAAAACGGATGGATGCTGGCATGTCTGGTGACAAGCATCAGAGAACAAACACCCTGCAACCATTGCTGGAAACACACAAGCTGGTGGTGGCAGTGTTATGGTCTGGGGAATTGTTTTGTGGTATTCTCTGTTACGCTCATCGATGTGGAAGGCATTCCGAAATGATTTGGTTGTGAATCCATCCTTGCAGATCATATGCACCCATACATGCTGTTTGTCTTCCCTGGGGCAGATGAGATCTTACAGCAAGACAATGTACATGTCACATGGCTAGAAATGTCCAACAGTAGTTGGAAGAGCGAGTCCAAGACTTCCAAGTACTTCCCTGGCCCTATAATTCACCAATTCACTTGAGTTTCTGTGGGACCACCTCGATTGTTGTGTTTGCTCTATCCGACCTCCCAAACACCCTTCAGTGACTATGGGATGCACTGCAGTCAGCATGGCTTCACATACCTAAAGCAACCTCTCCCCGCCAGTCTAGCAGTTGTCCATACGGCAGACAGCGGTTACTATCGATATTATTAGCAGGTGGTCATAATAATGTGACTTGACTGTATATTGGCAATTGATCATTGCAAAAAGCTATATTGATTATTTTCCTTATCAGTGCCAATGCAATGGTCCTATCCCAAAATATGAATAGTGGCCTCATCACTAAACAAAACACAATGTGAAAACTGATCACCATTGTCAATTTCATTAAAGGGGTTGTCCGAAGGGCAGCCTAAGGATTCCCCATTGTGTAAAATAATAAAATAGCTGATAGTCACCACTCCTCGCTCCACTGCTCGTTCCCCACCACTGGCTCTGGTCTTGTCTGTGTTGTTGTTTACAGGATGCAGTCAACCTGTGACATCCTGTAAACCTGCCGCTGCAGCCAATGACAGTGCTGTGATCAGCACTGAGTGTTGACATTAGCTGCAGTAGCTTGTTTGTAGATAGTTGATGCTGACTACAGCCTCTAAAGATGGCATCAACAGGGACGCCGGTGGCGGGAGGTTAAGCGGGGAGAGGTATCAACTGTTTTGTTAGTTTACACCATGAGGCACCCCTGAGGCTTCTCTTTCATAACTCAGACAGCACCTTTAAAACTATTCACAGCAAATTCATATCTTTTGAGGTCATCATCAGGGTGGATTGTATGTAACAGCTGACGTTTATAACCAGTAAACATTTTTTAAGATCCCTGTAAACAGAGTTGTTTTGGAAGGATTCATTGTAAAGCACATTTACACAGTGATTTCTTTGGACTGTGGATGTAACTTCTTTGGATGTCTTCAACCAACTCTAATGGCTGCTCCACCTCCATGCCGGCAGCGCTGTACGCGATGCTGATGATTCTCGCTCCTGTGTAACAACACAGCATGACTTTCCTGCACTATATTTGTTTAGTAGGCTTCTCTTATCTTTCAATTGTCTATCCCAACAATGAATGTTATTTCCATGCGGTGGTACTTCATTAAACACATGACAGTACTCACGTCTCACACGAGTCCCAGATTCAAATTATGCTAGCCACAATACACCATGCACTTCACTTAGAGCCGTGACCATCTTGTGTACTCTTGTTACAATGTAAAAGTTGCAAAATTGTTACACAAACGGGTCTTGTGCAAAAATGTGTCCACGGGGAAAATCAGGCCCGCCTTGGATTCTTCATGGAGAATCCCGCAGCGGGTCCCTCCTTTCCCGGGGACATGAGGATAAAAATAAGAATAAACTCACCTGTCCGGACGCTGCGGATCTTCCCTCCGTCGCCGCCGGATCTTCTTTCCTCGGCCCGGCGGATGTGCTCGGCACGCCGGCAGCGTGCCGAGCGCATGCGCCGGACACATCCGCCGGGCCGAAGAAAGAAGATCCGGCCACGACGGAGGGAGCATCCGCAGCGTCTGGATAAGTGAGTTTTAATTCTGGTACGGGTGTTCTGCTGATCCGGACGGCTTCCATAGGCCTCAATAAAAGCCTGCGGGATCCGTCCCCGCGAGAGACCCGCACTAAAATGGAGCATGCCGCGTTTTTTTCCCACACGTGGTTCCGCGCCTGAAGGGAAAAATGACATCCGCAGGTATTTAACTACCTGCGGGTGTCCAATGCATCCCTATGGGGAGCGGATCCGTGTGCGGGAAAAACGCTGCGGATTTAAAATAATCTTTTCCCCGTGGACATGAGGCCTTTCTTTTTGACTTTTTTTTAGTTTCAGAGAAGATATGTGGCTAACATTCATATTATCTTAACCAAGGCCTGGAGGGTACTGTTTTTCCTTGTGAAGAATGGAAGCTGACATAGGGAATCTTAGAAGCAAAGCCCACTGGGAAAAGATATTCAAATTAGCTCTCCACCAAAAGGAAGAAAACAGCCTCTCTAGTGCTACCTGTTAGAGGTAGCTACAGTATAAGCCGATGTCAGATTCCATACTTCGGCTTGGCTGAAATCCCTAGTCATGTTTTAAGGTTTTTTAATGAGCTGGGTACTGACTTGTAGGGTACTTACGTCCAATATTTGGCACTAGAGAGACAGTTCTCTTCCTTTTGGAGGAAAGCTAATTTACTTATCTTAATAAAAAGATGTTTTTAAGGTGGCCATACAAGTAGGCCTATAGTGGAACAACCGTTGAATTAACAATAGTCTGTGAACGCTCATTACACCAACACAACCACATTTTAGTCCATACTGACTGTTAGTCAATCAGACTGACCATGGACACTAGGACAAATAGAACAATCTTTCTGGGAACATTGGGGCTTATTTACTAATACTGTCTAAAAGTTAAATAGTGCAAACCTAGACTAGACAGTCTTAAAAATGGGCCACATTTATTACAGTGGCTATGCTGAATGACAAATCTATCAAAATTAAGACTATCCAGTCTTGGTTTAGACCACCTATTATTTACCTTAGGTTATGCCAAAAATTGTGCCAACATTTTTGTAGAATTCTCAGCAATAGTAAATGTGCGGCAATGCAAGTAAGACAGTTTTCTGGTGTAATTAAGCCCAATTTATGTAAGGAGAGAGCTTTCATGGACTAGCGATATCAAATGAAAATTTTAAACACAGATTTTTCCTAGACAACCGCCTGCCATTGCCAGCTAAAATTATTGTTTTCTGTTAAATTTCATCAAACGGTTGTTTCGGTTGATAATATTCTGCTTCCTCATTTGTAGATTAATGTGTATGGCTCCCGAATGTATAAGGTAAAATTGTTATTAAGGGTTCATGTCCATGGGCATGTTTTCTTCATGTATTACGCATGTGATGTACGGCCGCGTGACATGTGGTGAAAGGAGTCAGTGAAAGTAAATGGACTTTCATTGATCTATTCATATGAGCATGTCATCACTACGTGTAGATACGTGCGAGAAATAGATTGCAACATGCTATATTTCTAGGCGTGCCGTGCAGTGCAAGCCCTTTTTTTCTATTGGTAGTGTGTACAGAGTGGGGAATAAAAAAAAAAAAGGGTACGCAGTCATGCACAGTACACTCACTGCCCATATGCGATGTCCGCCGATTCTCTCCCGGTAGAGCCGGCATCACACAGATGGTTAAAAAACTGCGGGACACCCACAGCGTTTTGCCTATAGGCCCGTGGACATGAGCCTTAACCACAGCGTGTAATATGCCATACAGTCCATTAGCCCCAGACGGTGCATTAGTTTCTACAAGGAATGTTTTTGAAATAACTTGATAGACATAATAAAATCGAACAATAAAGCCATGTTAGGGAGTTGGTATAAAGGTCCTTCATTTGAATTGTCATTATTGGAATTACTGTATAACGTGGCTCTTTATTTAGTTCAGAGTGCTTTCTCTCATACTTTCATCCATGTTTTGCATATTTCCAGTATATTTGGACCTGAGCCTATATCTGCATAAGTTTATACTCATTGTAATGTGCTCCGCAGGAGATATTTTGTTTATAACACAATGTTTCACTTGCAGAAGAATTTTAGTGCTTTCTGTCTACAAATAACTCTTTCATTACTGACAACGTATGAGCAGAACATTCAGTCAATAACATTTCTTCTTTTAGAAAAGATTGAGGTAGTAAACACTGGCAGTCAGGACAAGGGCCAAATCTATCACCTAGTGTCTCCTAATGAGCCCAGAGGCCATACCGTGGGTACAACGTACTATGCACCAATTTTAGAGATATGTAGCTGGCTAAAGAGAGAAGTAGGAAAAGTGTACTTTCTTCTTTCCACTAGCTGTATTTTAGTGCTAATTTAGCAGTATTGTAACACAATTTAAATATATCCTTCTAATTAGTATTGCAATTGACCCCATGCCATTTTGCAATTCCATTTGCAAATGTGCTTCATTGGCTTGTTTAATTACTCTATTGTTCTATTACTCTTTGTAAATGTATGTTTGAAATCTCATTACCCTTTGTAAAATGACATTATTCAAATAAGTAAAAGCGAATATATTGAATACACCATGTACATAGTGTGCACACTCATCAGGAATATATATATATATATATATATATATATATATATATATATATTCAACTCTAATGGAGACACACTTCTCTTCTTTATTCGTTTGGCACGTGATGTCTGTGATAAGGAGTAAAAGGAATTCACTTCAGAGAAATCCCACCTATGTCTCCTTTCTCCCTTTTTCATCACTTAGCTGAACCCTCTGTGGTCTGGCCAACTTTTTAGGTACTTTTTTTGTCAGTCTTTGTTCAGCTGTCTAATGGTACACATGAGCCATATAACATATACTGTGTTTCCCCAATAATAAGACCCTGTTTTATATTAATTTTTGCCTCAAAAGAGGCACAGGGTCTTATTTTTGGGGGGTGTCTCATGCTCACCTAGCAGGCAGCGTACGGGTCTTTCGCGTTAGTCTCCGGCACTGCGGCTGGCTTTCATGTAGTCCTCAACGCTGAAGGAGCATCTCTTGCTGGTATCGGGAGTGGAATACCCCACCTCCAGCAAGTGAGTGCTCTAATTGGTTCACGAGCACTACCTCAGCCAATTAGACCCGGCGCTCGATGAACCAATCACAGCCATTCAATTATGTCATTCAATGAATGGCAGTGATTGGTTCATTACTATCACTCTGTAGGTAAATACAATTACATCGATACCAAATTTATAGTTTTTTTAATGGATTACTACTTTTTTATTCTAATGGAATATAATTGCATTTTCACCACCGCATTTCAGGACAACATTTTTACGCCAGTTGTCTTTGAGAAGTCCTTTTTATTACAACACAAGTTGTAGTTTCTATTGGTACCATTTTGGGAAGGGAGAGTTTTTGAGAGGGAGATGAATGCAAAATAGCAATTCTACCATTGTTTTTATGTCATTCACCATTCGGGATAAGACATAATATTTTTATAGTACGGCTCATTATGAATGAAGCTGTGATAGACATGATGATTAGTCAGTGTAAAATGTCTATTGATTTGTACTAAACTAGATGTATTACGCAGCTGTAGTGACTTTAACTCTTAGAGGCTAATGACTGCATAATTTCATTATAGTAATTGCTGGACAATGGTGAAAAGATGTGTGTTTTGTGACTTCAGCCTAATGTGGAACTCTGCTGCATAAGGAAAGAGTTAAATCACAGTGTTATATGTTATTGCTCGTGTTCATCTTGAGTGTTTTCCCAGTCCTTCCCCATCCCCCCACACAGAATCTTCTTCAACAAAGAGATATTTACTTTCATTTTCAGGTTTGACCACGTTGTTAAGACAAAGGCTCCTACTTGAGAGAGGTGGGGAGAGGGGGAGGCGGGGAATTCTATATAACCCAGCGAATAAGAATATATATATATGTTACTGATGTAATCTGTTGCATGCCCATTAAAGGGCGGTTATCATGTGTTATAATAAAAGCCTGAGACTCTACACATTTGGGTAGAGACTCTCCCAGTTTTACACCAGCATTTGTGTCTGATCGGGTCGATGATGTGTGCACACTATACAATTTGGAAGCTACAGAAATACCCCGAAGCCTGCTGGAGAAAATATGATCTACCACAAATTGGCGTCTCCTGGGTGGGCCGAGTAGAGATTTTTGATTTCTTTCATTCTGGAAAAATACAGAGATCGGCAGATAGCACGCAGAACTCAGGGGCCCGGAAATCTACAGAACATGGTAGGATTGCTTTATGTAAATCTATCGATGTGAGCTGATTTCTAACTGCTAATCTGCCTGTTTCTGATCCAGAGTGATAAATCAATGAAAGGCAGGTAATATAGTTCTTTCTACTCGGAAAAAAACACAGTTTTAACCTGCCTAAGGGGTATTCTGTATGCTGGGTATGATATGTCTGAGACGGTTAAAGATTGTGTATACAAGACCAAGAGATAAATTCTGTGAGGGTTAATGTGTCAGAAGGGCGGACTTGGCTGTTTAAGTCTGAGGGAACACGCCAGAGAGAGACACTTACTCCTAGGTAACTAGTGTGAGGTTAGGAAAATTTATGATACGCGTATGCACCTGTATGTTCTCATATGTGGAAAGGTATATACGCGGGAATTATAGCCGTGGTGTGACGGCAGAAGTCTCCGGATATTGTTGAGGTCTTGGTCACTGAAAATAATCGTCAGTCTCTGTGTATAGCTAAATGTCCTGTCCAGATTGTGTGCAGGGAGTGCTGTTGGGGATTAGTAGTAGAGGGTGGGTTGTTGCAAAGGTAGATGAGATATATACCTTGAGCCGTTGTGGGTATTCTCCAGTAATCCTGTCTGTTCGGTATTATAGAATTAATGTGCAGTGTTTATTATTGGGGGAGGGTTACTGATAAGAGAGTGGACTGAAGTTAAGCCACTGAAAGCTTTTCCCAGTTAACCCGTTTGTTCCCTTTGCCTATAGTGTTAATCTGAAGAGGTGTAATTTGGTAAAGGAGTCTTATTGTGTTCAGAAATTTCAAATAGGATAGAATAAGCAGGCAGAATAGAATACGGGATCAGTGCAGGATGTTTTGGAATATGCAAAACATGTAGAAACGTTTTACAAAGAAAAGGATCAGGAAAAGTTGCAGAAACAACTGTCAGGTTATGGACAGATAAGCAGAAAGAAAAGAAATGAGTATGGTAAGATAGACTGTAGAAAGTTTTCAGAAGATGAGCAGGAAGCCCAGCAGAAAGAAAGCTGTTTTTGCTAGGAGGTGGTATAATGTAGGAAAGAGATTCAAGAGGGGAACGCGTGTAGTGGGGGATGTGTATTGCTTATGAACAATGTAATGCCTTTGTGTTGACTACAGCCCCTCCCTGTAATGGCGGCTGCACTTGCAATGTTTAAAACCCCACATAGTGTGACTCTGCAGCAAATGTGGTTAGCCCTGCCCCCAGCCTGAAGTTACTTCCCCCCATGTGCTCACTTTCAGGGTGTGTGATGTTACTTCCGGCCATTCCAATCCGGGATAGGACTAAGCCCCGCCCCTACCTCCTCCAGCTGCCATCTTGCCTCACCTGGGAAACTTGTAGCCCTGCCCCTTTCTGCTTCTGGTGGCCATTTTGCTGCACTTGGGAGGCCTACATTCCCTAATGCCACTGTATCCAGTGCTAACCTCATGATTGTCTGAAGTAAGGTTTTGTTTGACCGGACTTTGATACACTCCAAGATGTGGTCACTTTGGATGTCTGATAAGTTCAGGGAAACAAACCTTTGTGAAGATGCAGCTTGGGACATAGTAGATGACTAAGCTGGTTTATAGTGCATGGAAGATTGGAGTTGATGCATGGGGGACAGAGGCCAGGAATTCATGACAGGGGACGCTCTCTCATGTTCCCAGGGGCTCTGTTTTCCACTGCCTGCTTCTCCAATGGATGTTCAGACAGATGATGTTACGGAAGGCTCCTACAGATGGAATAATTTCCCTATAGTCACCCAGCAAACTTTTTCACGCAATTTGATGAAGTAATTTTACTTTTTATGTGAGAAAGAGGAACTAAATTGCCCAGAGTAGGATGTTAATTCATCCGTATTCTTTAGTTTTTTTCCTTAAGTCTTTTGTATATTCTAATGTCAGTCTACACTGAAGCTATAATTATATTCCGACAGGAGAGTGAAAGTTAAACGCTGGACGTTCCCTGAAATACTATTACACTGGGTGACTTAAACTTTTACTTGTGTTGCGCCCCCTTGTGTTAAAAAATGCTAACTGCGACCTGGAAAAAAAAATTTTTAAGGAGATTTTCGCTCAGACTTCGCTGCATACAATGTCACCGTGACCTACAAAGTGCTTGTTTTTGTGCCTCTTGGTTTCCTTTTTCAACGTTGTACTAGTTTGAACCGATTACTCTTTTTCCATTGAGTATTCTGGTTCAAAAGGGGGGAGGCATAGGTGATCTGGGTCATAGATGATCTAGGTGTTGTAGATCAGCTATTGGGTTTAAAAAAAAAAAATATATATATATATATATAAATAAATGAAATAAGATAAAAAGGAAATAAATGATTTTGTGCTACAAGATTCCGAGCCATGTGAAATAGAACATCAACACGATTATTTAGTACTAATACAGTAAGAAACTGCAGGTATGCAAGCAGTTACCGGAACCTCTGTTGACGATGCATATGTTGAGCTTTTTGCAGATGGTACTAGGGTGAGGATTGATGACTCCACATCGGATATGCAGTGGTCACACAGCATGATGTCCTAGAAGCAGAAGCTCTGCCTCCGCATGTCTCAGCACAAGAAGCGGAATTGAAGGCCCTCACTGAGGCGAGTAGAGTGGTGAGAGGTAAGACGGCAATCCTTTACACTGACTCCTGGTATGCATTTGGCATAGCTCATGATTACGGCCCAATATGGAAGGCCAGACAGTTTTTACCTTAGCAGGACAACCAATTGAGAATGGTGCAGCGGTGCAGAGTCTCATGGAGGCCCTACTTCTACCTGACAAAGCTGAGAGTTCGCACAGATTCCTACACTGGAGAAGCAAGAGACAACACCCTCGCCAACAGCACAGCAAAAGCAGCGGCCCTCAAGCCGTGGAAGAAAGAAGAAAGATACTGACAGCATGAGTCAGTGGTAAAAACTTTGGACATTGACAAAATTTGGACTTTGATATGCTAAAGACTTTTACAGTTACAAGCCAGCAAGGAAGGAAAGGATAAATGGACTAATATGGGAGCAGCAGAAACAGGACAGCGTGTGGTGAACAGTCAACAGCACTTGCCCACCACAGTTCCTGTATCCCATGATGGCCCAGCTGATGGGCGGAAAGACCCACCTAGTAAAGCAGCAATGACGTCGACGCTTGAAAGAGGACGGGCGACTTCTGGGTTCTCTGTAGCTGCTGCATCATTTGTCCAGTTTAGCATGATCTATGCCATAGGTGAGTCAGGGCAGAAGTAAATTTGCCACATCACACTTGCTGGGACCACTCTACCCCTTTCAGGGATTGCAAATTGACTACGCTTAGCTCCCACTTGTTGGGAAGTATGAATACGTGCTTGTTGTTGATGTCCTTGCAGGTTGGAGGCCGACCCTGTTACCAAGGCAAACAAGTAGGTAACCGCAAAGAAGCTCATGAACGAGGTAAATTGTGAATATGGGGTACCAGAAGTGATTTAGAGTCAGACAGAGGTATAAACTTCGCAGGTGAATGTAACATGTCATGTCTGCTCTGGGTGTATCCCAGGCCTTTTATATACTCTACCACCTTTAGAGTAGTGGAAAGGCGGAGAGACGTAGTGGCACGCTAAAAAGTAAGATACTTAAAAATGACGCCACTTTGGAAAGACTGCCATCCAATAGCCCTATTCAGTGTTAGATATGAACCCAGGGGGGATCATACATTATCTCCCTATGAGATTGTTTGGGCTAGCCCCAAGGCTAGGTCGTTACTATCCTCAGTAGTTACAATTACAATCTGATGTGTTGACTAAGTATGTGATTTCCGTTGTTAAAGCACTAACCAAAGCCAATGCACAGGTGTTCTCTTCCAGACTCAGAGGCAGACACTGGGACACATCTTGCAGCCTGGGGATTGGGTGTGCGTCAAGAAGTTCCTCAGGAAGCACCCTCTTGAGCCCCGATTTGATGGCCCCTACCAGGTGCTTCTGACTACTGCCACAGCTGTGAAACTAGCCGAAAGACTTACATGGATCCATGCTTCATACTGTAAGAAAGCTTCAGATCCGGGAGACCAGTCTTAGTAGTGCCAAGGACATTACTCTGGTTAGGGCTAGTGAGAGAGGAGGGTGGCAACTGGAATCTTTAGTCGGAAGAATATGAAGGTATGGTTACCTTCTAGTATAACTCGTCCAATGCACAAGTAGCCGCATATTCCTTCGACTATTGTACTGTGATCCCGTGTCTAGGCGCAAGATCTCACCGCAGGCCAGTTTTAGCCCAGCCCAGCCCAGCTGGTTATATGACTTATATACCCGGGGAATACAATATGTTTACGCCACTGATAACGTCTGGGGAGAAGACTGCCGTTATTGGGGATTAGTGGGATGGAACGCAGGAACAGACTAGTCCTATAAACCGCGAAGTGCCTTAAATAAGAAAGATAAGAGCGGGAAATCCCTAATTAGTCGTATAACCCTCCTTGAGAATAATAAGGACAGCAGGTATTGGAAGGCTGAACTTAGTATGTTGCTTGGTTTTAATGCGGTTTTTACATTAACTATAGGAGATCCAAGCCCGGGGGACGGAGGGATTTATAGTCTGGGGACATACTGGTACGGGAGGACAGATCCCTTAGGGAAGTTTAAAAAAATAAGGGATATGGTAGATGCACCCGAATGGAAGCCACACTTAGTCCTGTGCCCATAATTAACCCCCTCCGCCGTAAGATAAAGACCTTGACGAACATGATGATCATAGCCGACCCTACCTTTGAGGACACCTTGTCAATAGCGACTGGCTACTCTAACCAGAATCTCTGGTTGGAGTTGATGAGGTACAATGCTAACAGGAGCAACAAGTCTAACTGTTGCGTGTGCGGTAGTGCCCGACTACACTCGGGGATGGTCCCCCTAAATCTCCCGGTAGATGCTGAAGAGTGGTTTATTAGTCTCTTCATGAACATTTCCGCTAATTACACTGCTTGTGAGAAGTGGAAAAAGGAATACTCTATAACTACTTAAGTGTTTTGCACCAGAGAGAGTATTACTGACTACCCTGGAAACTACACCTGCCAGGCAAATGGGCATGGTGGAGGGAGATTTTTGGGGAACTCATTAACGGGTATTGCTCCTCCTACGGTACGATAGGAGGGGAATGGATGCAGAATCAGGTCCAGTCCTTAGGAGACGTTTACTGGCTTTGTGGAGACATGAGGTAGAGGACCCGCCTGGAGGGTAATTGGACAGGGGAGTGTGCCTTAGTAAAGCCCTTATGCTCCTCCACAACCTGTCAGACAGCATTGAGGATAATGAGGTTACCCCCAATAGTTAATTTATCTCGATCCAACTCTGTCTGTGTTTTGTGGTTATCCTGTCATGTTGGTCTATCCTTGTTTTCCGCATAGGTACGGCGGTTCCTTCCAGTCTTGTCACTAGGTAGTGTAGGGTCAGTGTCGGCGGCCTGGACGTGTCCACCATCTGGGCTATCTCCAGGAGGGACATTGGTGTGGGTGAAGATTAGGGAGTCCCAGGCCGTGCGTACCTGTGCACACTACTAGTATTGTAACATTATACTAGAGCAAGAAGAGAGACCCCTGGTGGTAGTTTTGATCTACACGCGTACATTGACATCATAGGGTAGCCAAGGGGGGTACCTGACGAGTTTTAAAATTAGAGACCAAGTTAAAACTAGATTCGAGTCCATTTTCCTGATCATTAGGGTAAATAAATGTTGACTGGATTAATTATGTTTATTATAATTAGCAGTGGTTTATAAATTATACTAGAGACGCCTTATAGGGACTAGTCGACCAATAGGACCTACCTCGACTATGACTTTTCAAAATAGAATGGCCTTAGATATGATTTAAGCTAAAAAGGGGAGTGTCTGTAAGATGATAGGGGAGACTTGTTGTACCTACATCCCAGACGACACGTGACCCGTGGGTAAAGACGCAGTTGCCATTAAAGAAGCTGACCGCACTAACTAAAAAGAGCTAACCTTTGGGACCAGTACTCGCCATGGATGAGTGGGTGGTAAAGGATCCTGGCACAGACGGGCGTCGCTATTGTATGTGGACTGATTATCTTTTTCGTTCTAGTCTGCTGTGTTATCCCCTGTGTCAGAGAGACCTGTGAAACTGATGCTGGAAAAGCCGCTCCCACAATGAGTTTGCAGGATGCATCCCCAGAAGGAGTGGACAAGTCCTACACCCCCTTGAAGACCCTAAATCGAACCTTCAACGCGCTCCGATTATAGGCTCACACGCAGAGAACTGTGAAAATTTGACGGGAAGAGTTAGAGGATAGACATTTTATGGGGGGATTGTGATAGACATGATGATTAGTCAGTGTAAAATGTCTATTGATTTGTACTAAACTAGATGTATTACGCAGCTATAGTGACTTTAACTCTTAGGCCTCATGTCCACGGGGAAAATCAGATCCGCTGCAGATTCTCCATGTAGAATCTGCAGCGGGTCCCTCCTGCCCCGCGGACATGAGCGCTGAAAATAAGAATTTAAAAGCATTTACCTATCCGTAGCGGGCGGAGAAGGTCAGCTGTTCCTCACGGCCGGATCTTCATTTTCGGCCGGCGGATGAATTCGTCACGCCGGCGGCACGTCGCCGACGTGCCGCGCGCATGCGCCGGGCACATCCGCCGAGCTGAAGCAAGAAATATCCGGCCGTGAGGAAGAGAAGACCTTCAGCGCCCGCTCCGGGTGAGTAATTCTTTTAAATTCCTATTTTTGGTCTCCGGACGGCTTCCATAGGCTTCAATAGAAGCCCGCGGGAGCCGTCCCCGCGGGAGACCCGCATGAAAATGGAGCATGGTCCGGATTTTTTCATGCTCCATTTTTTTTTAAATCTCTTTTATTGACGATCTGCGGGTATTTATCTACCCCGCGGGTGGTCAATGCATCCCTATGGGGTGCGGATCCGCGGGCAGAAGAAGAGTTAAAATCCGCTGCGGATTTTAATTCTTATTTTGCCCGTGGACATGAGCCCTTAGAGTCTAATGACTGCATAATTTCATTATAGTAATTGCTGGACAATGGTGAAAAGATGTGTGTTTTGTGACTTCAGCCTAATGTGGAACTCTGCTGCATAAGGAAAGAGTTAAATCACAGTGTTATATGTTATTGCTCGTGTTCATCTTGAGTGTTTTCCCAGTCCTTCCCCATCCCCCCACACAGAATCTTCTTCAACAAAGAGATATTTACTTTCATTTTCAGGTTTGGCCACGTTGTTAAGACAAAGGCTCCTACTTGAGAGAGGTGGGGAGAGGGGGAGGTGGGGAATTCTATATAACCCAGCGAATAAGAATATATATATATGTTACTGATGTAATCTGTTGCATGCCCATTAAAGGGCGGTTATCATGTGTTATAATAAAAGCCTGAGACTCTACACATTTGGGTAGAGACTCTCCCAGTTTTAGACCAGCATTTGTGTCTGATCTGGTCAATGATGTGTGCACACTATACAATTTGGAAGCTACAGAAATACCCCAAAGCCTGCTGGAGAAAATATGATCTAGCACAAAGCAATACCTAATATGTGTTTTATCTTAATTTTTCATTAAGAATGGGGAAAATGTTTTGTGTATTTCTTTATTGGTAAGTCCTAAAATCAGTAGTTGGAATATACTCATTATTGAAGGAGGAGGCTGGGCATGATTTTGTGTGGTCGTGCAGGAATTGACCATGGCTTTGAAAACTTGCTGTGGCAAGGCAAATTATGCTAAATTAAGTGGTATGGGGAGTTTCCAGAAGTGATGGCAGGCATTTTTGACAGAAAAGTGTCTCGCATCCGCAGGTACTGAATTTCACAGCCCCATATCGCGCTCGCACGTGTGTAGGCGGCCTGAGGCTTCTTTTTACACTGGTGATAAAATCGTGCGACGCGACAGTCAGTGCAAACGCAGAATTCTGAAATCAATGATTTTTAATGGTTTCATACCCAATTGCGAAGTTTTGATTCATCGTGGCATGTCCTATCTTTTTGCGTTTTTTTTTCTAGCTAATGTTTCCCTAAGGAGCCTCCTTTTTATTGCAACACATGAACTTGCGATTTTTGTGCAATGTGATGTGTTTTTAATATTTTAAACTCCTATTGACTTTTGCTCAAGAATTGCAGCGATGCAATGAGCGAGGGAAAAAAATGCATCAAAAACACTTTAGCATCCAGGTTTGCTGTGTTCTTTTTCGTGTACCGTTTTCCAAGGGAACTTACAACACTGACATCACTTGTGCCTTGCGTTTTTTCACACACGCATGCAACACCGATGTAAAAAAAATGGCCACACGCAGAAAAACATGCAAAATGTAGTGACAATGGTGCATTTTTTATAGACCAAAATTACAAAAAAAAGGGGTTAAAGAATAAATTGTTTAAAACGAGGACAGCCAAATCTTCACTCTATTTATGAGGCGCCCTTCCACAAAGCATTATTTTAGAGCACTTTGTTTGGCGCATTCATAAGCGCTCCATATGACTTATTTCTTTCCCCCCCCCAATGACGTGGTGAAACACTATGTAAAATGCGCCATAATCCTCTCAGAAATGTCATCACCTTAACCCCTTCCCGCTCCAGGACGTACATTTACGTCCTCGATCGTCAGTGTATGTATGCAGAGAGGTTTACTACAGCTGACACCCGCAGGCAATAGCTGCAACCGGCCATTCTCGGCTATTAACCCTTTAAATGCCGCGGTCAATTCTGACAGCGGCATTTAAAGCCCCCGCGGTGAGATTGGGCGAGCTGTGCAGGTGTCATGACTGCCGGGGGCCTTCTGAAAGGCCCCAGGGCTGCCTTGAGAGATTGCCTATCAAGCCATCCCCGTGGGGTGGCTTGATAGGCTGCCTGTCAGAATGCAGTATAACGTAATGCTATAGCATTACGTCATACTGCAGGAGCAATCAAAGTATCGCACATTGTAGTCCCCCAGAGTGACTTAAAAGTAAAGTAAAAAAAAGAGCAATAAAGTTTTTTTAATTGTAAAAAATAAAAAAAAAGTAATAAAAGTTTAAATCACCCCTTTTGCCATATCTATAATTAAAAAATCTAAATAAAATAAAAATATATATTTGGTATCGCCGCGTCCGTAAAAGTCCGATCTATCAAAGTAGTGTATTATTTACTACTAGTATTATTTACCCCGCACGGTGAATGTCGTCCGAAAAAAAAAATTAAGAACGCCAGAAATGCACTTTTCAAGTCACCCTGTCTTCTAGAAAAAACGCAATAAAAAGCGATCAAAAAGTCGTATGTATTCCGAATTAGTACTAATGGAAGCTACAGGACATTCCGCAAAAAATGAGCCCTTGCTGAACTACGTCGGCGAAAAAATATAAATAGTTATTGCGCGCACAAAATGACCGCAGAAAATAATTGAACAAAATTAAATCTCTTTGAAAAAAAAAAGGGAAGTATAGTAAAAAAAAAACTATACAAGTTTGGTATCGCAGTAATCATACTGACCCATAGAATAAAGTTATTATGTCGTTTTTGGTGCAGTTTGTGCGCCGTAGAAACAAAACGCACTGAAGGATGGTGGAATGTCATTTTTTTTTTTTCATTTTACTCCACTTAGAATTTTTTAACGTTTTTAGTATATTATATGGTACCATTAAAAAATACAACTTGTCCGGCAAAAAACAAGCCCCCATACAGCAACGTCGATGGATAAATAAAGGAGTTACAATTTTTTTAAGGGGGGAGGAAAAAATGAAAATGGAAAAAAAAAAGGGGGGGCCGCGTCATGAAGGGGTTTAAAGCAGATCTCCTCTTTCGGGGCTCATTTATAGGGGCGTAAGCGCATTTCAGTTACATAAATACCCTGTATAGTTATGAAACCGAACATTGCTTACGCCCGTGTATTTCACCCGCTCCACTGTGTATTTGGGCGCACGATACGCACAGCATAGATCCCTCAGATTTTAATGGGTTTGTTCACATTTTTCATATTTCTCATGCATTTCGGTCCCGGAAAAAAATAAATACACGACATATTTTACATTTCTGCACATTTGAGCACCAAAGGTCCCCATAGCGGTCAATGGGGGGTGCGCAGAATACGCAAGGTGATGCAGAATACATCTTGAATTGGCCGTTTAAAGCGTGCGTCTTATTTCTTGCGTGTCTAAATATTCACGACGAGCAGGAAAAGTAAATTATAACGATACACATGCAAAAAGAGCGTTGCGTGTTCCGCAAACCCGCAGCGCCGAGGCGTGCGCAGGTGTGAGGGCGCCATTATACACATCTGTTTTGCTGCTGCATGTGGCTGAGGGAAGTTAGAGGCCAATACGACACAGCACGACAGCTGCCGGATACAGGGCAGTGAGAATGCCGCAGAACAGCCAACACTTCATTAGAAAGCATGGAGGATTGGCAGCTAGGACTACATTGCCCTCGTCAAACATGGCCGCCGCCTCCGCCATGACGCCACCAGCAGCAGCTGCGTTCAGCAAGATTTCCTGCAGACTGTTATTGCCCGGCATGCAGCGGGGCGGCGCCTGGCTCTCACCAACATGGCTACCCCCATGCACCGGCTGATCGCTCGTAGGCAGGCGTAAGTAGGACCTGGTGCTGCAGCGCGGGGGGAGGAGTGAGGGGAACGGGAGATTTGTGCCTCGCGTCATTTTGGGCGGGAAATGCGCTGGGGCTGCAGTAGCAGCGATGGCGCCTTATGGAGGAGGGAGGGGGCTGAGCCAGCACGGCGTCCGCTCCCAGGATTTATGTGCACGTCCTGGCGGCCGTGCAGCCATTAGCAGGGAGGAAGCTCCGTGCGTGTAGTGGTGGCAGGACGGGGGAAGCTTCCTCCCACGGCCATAGTGCCGCCGCTGGCAGACCTGGCGCCCGCAGCACGGCTGCCTGACTGCCAATATGGCTCCACGAGGACCGCCCGCACCTGCGCCGCCCCCACCGGCAGCACCCGCCGCTCCAGTAAACGGGGCCCCTTCTTTCAGACTTTTCACAAGTTTTAACAAGCGATGGCCCGGAAATAAAATTAACCGTGCGCATTGCTTTTATTAAAATGGAACCCATAGTGCCCGCCGCAGCACCCGCATGAGGCCGGCGCACACCAACGGGTCAGATCCTGCTTGTGGATGTCCACAGCGGAAGACCTGCGAGTGATCATGTTAATAGATGGCGAATGGCTGCGTATGCCTGCGGTCTCCTGCGTACGAACACTATATTGTCTGCGGAAGAAAACTCGCAAGCAGGGAATGACATCAGAACATCGCACAGGCCACAATACATTCTCGCTCGCTCATTCATTCGCTTTCTCTCATTCATTCGCTCTCATTCGCATTCTCTCTTGTTCATTCGCGCTCTCATTCACTTTCTCTCTTTCATGTTCATTCGGGCGCTCTCATTCGCTTTCTCTCATGTTCATTCGCGCTCGCTCATTCTCATTCGTGCGCTCTCTCTCTTTCATTCATGCGCCCTTATGCTCTCACTCTCATTCGCATTCTCGCACTCATGTTTATTCGCTCTCTCTTTAATTCTCATTCGCTCTCTTTAATTCTCATTCGCTCTCTTTAATTCTCATGCGCTCTCTTTAATTCTCATGCGCGCGCTCTCTTTAATTCTCATGCGCGCGCGCTCTTTAATTCTCATGCGCTCTCTTTACTTCTCATTTGCGCTCTCTTTCATTCTCATTTGCGCGCTCTCTTTCTCATTTGCGCGTTCTTTACTTCTCATTTGCGCGCTCTTTACTTCTCATTTGCACGCTCTTTACTTCTCATTTGCGCGCTCTTTACTTCTCATTTGCGCGCTCTTTACTTCTCATTTGCGCGCTCTTTCATTCTCATTTGCGCGCTCTTTCATTCTCATTTGCGCGCACTCTCATTCTCATTTGCGCGCGCTCTCATTCTCATTTGCGCGCGCTCTCATTCTCATTTGCGCGCGCTCTCATTCTCATTTGCGCGCGCTCTCATTCTCATTTGCGCGCGCTCTCATTCTCATTTGCGCGCGCTCTCATTCTCATTTGCGCGCTCTCTTTCATTCTCATTTGCGCGCTCTCTCTTTCATTCTCATTTGCGCTCTCTCTTTCATTCTCATTTGCGCGTTCTCTTTCATTCTCATTTGCGCGCTTTCTTTCATTCTCATTTGCGCGCTCTTTCATTCTCATTTGCGCGCTCTTTCATTCTCATTTGCGCGCTCTTTCAGTCTCATTTGCGCGCTCTCTTTCATTCTCATTTGCGCGCTCTTTCATTCTCATTTGCGCGCTCTTTCAGTCTCATTTGCGCGCTCTCTTTCATTCTCATTTGCGCGCTCTTTCATTCTCATTTGCGCGCTCTTTCATTCTCATTTGCGCGCTCTCTTTCATTTTCATTTGCGCGCTCTCTTTCATTTTCATTTGCGCGCGCTCTTTCATTTTCATTTGCGCGCTCTCTTTCATTTTCATTTGCGCGCGCTCTTTCATTCTCATTTGCGCGCTCTCTCTTTCATTCTCATTTGCGCGCGCTCTCTTTCATTCTCATTTGCGCGCGCTCTCTTTCATTCTCATTTGCGCGCGCTCTCTTTCATTCTCATTTGCGCGCGCTCTCTTTCATTCTCATTTGCGCGCGCTCTCTTTCATTCTCATTTGCGCGCGCGCTCTTTCATTCTCATTTGCGCGCGCGCTCTTTCATTCTCATTTGCGCGCGCGCTCTTTCATTCTCATTTGCGCGCGCTTTCATTCTCATTTTCCCCTACCTAGTCATATTCCCGCGGTTCGAACAACAATCACAGAATTAGCCATTCCTATCCGGTTGTGTGAAGGTGAATCCCCTGACTGATCGGGCCGGCCTTATGAGCTGCGCGGCCCCCGCTGACTATAATGCGGTCCGTTCGGGTTCTGCTCAGCGGCTGTGTTTTACTGGAAGACGAAGGATTGCATGCTGCGCTATTTCTTCCAGTACTTTGGTTTGGATCCGTGGCGGCCCTCCGGATGTAGGTGATGTGAACCCAACCTCAGTGCCATCCGCAGTACAGCCATGTCTGACTGGTGGAGCACCTTTCACAGAGATGGACCCCATACGGGGTGTTACCAGCATGATCACCCCGCTGAGGACTAAGCACCGCCAACATACGACGCTGGCCCTCAGCTTTACCACCAGCCAATAGTAAGGAATACGGCGCAGAATCTCAGGTTATCCCCTAATCCCCCTCCTCTATCATGATTGGGGGTACTTTGTGCTCCATTCTCTTCATTGTGGGATTACTACACCCCCCACAGGGAGGAGGGCACTGAATGAAGTGCTGGTGGTGCAGCAGCGCTCCAATCCCTTTATATGGGACTGTCCAGTACCTGAGCACACCCGCCCTGCTGTCTCCACCAGCCCCATTGAAATGATTGTGCGGCCGGCGCTTCATTAAGGGTTCTTTCACACAAATGTAGATTGGACGCAGAGCAGGCGCGTCAAAAAACCACATCTAGAAGAACTAATAGTTTCCTATGGGTTCTTGCAGACAAATTATTTGCCTTTCATTGTTCCAGCGACCAAGGGATTTCTGGGCTGCCGTGTCAGAGCCCTGCAAGACGCCGCAGCCAGCCGTGTAACCTTGTGGAGAAGAGCCGCCATTTGGTCACGGCTAATCATCGTTCACAAAATTTAGCACTTCGATAGCTGTGATTTTTTCCCCCCCTTTTAGCGGGGCTATCGGAGCGCTAAAATGACATTCGTGTGAAGGAGGCCTGAGAGTGATGTTACTGCAGGGAGGAGAAGTGATCCCTACAGTGACACTAGAGTCCCTACAGGAGATTGGCTAGGGTCTTAGCAGTGAGTCCCCAACCGATTTTCAAGTTATCTCCGACTGATTGCTTTTTATTTCAGCTTTTCTTAGAGACGGGCTGACCAAAAAAACACAATTCTGGCGTTCTTTAATTTTTTTTCCGGTCACCGTGTGGCAAATAATGTGTCACTTTGATAGAGCACAGTTTTATGGACGCAGTGATGCAAAATTGTTTTTTCCCCCCCCCCCAGAACTGACAGCGGCATTTAAAGGGTTAAGAGCTGTGATCGGCTGTGCAGCCGATTGCAGCTATTGCCCACGGGTGTCAGCTATAATAAACAGCTAACGTCCACGCTGTATGAAGAGAGGCATGGCTTGGCTCGATATGCAATCTGCCATGATAGCCCTGGGGGCTTTCAGAATGCTCTAGGCTGCCATGGCAACCGCACGGCACTCCTAAATTGACTGCGGCATTTAAGGGGTTAACAGCTCCGATCAGCAGCACCACTGATCGGAGCTGTGAAGGGTGGGTGTCGGCTGTAAATGGGCCCCAAACGCAACCATTCACTGGCATTGTGATACGGACGCCACTGCTTCCGTATCATTTGGAGTCCACAATAACCTAGTTGACTACACTGTACTGTACGCTGTATAAAACTGACACCTCGTACAACCAACACCACGATGCAGGTGAATGGGGGAGTTCCTTGCTGTGCTGCAGTCCCATCACAGTGCCACTTCACGTATTTCCTCGCACACGCAAATAGGTCTGTGTGAAGTAGGCCTAATGGGACATCCATGGGAGCTTCTGAAAACCCTCCCCGCGTGACCTCCATCATACAGGTACCTTTACAACCCCTGAACATAAAAGTCCTGCAAGTTGTGCGGTGCGGCTTCCATAGATTCCAGCACATTCCGCAGATGCTTGATTGGAGTGCGATCTGGGGCGCTCTGACCAGTCCATACAGCAGGGTGTCATACACTGTGTGGGCCGACATCAGCACCACAGCTTGGTCTTGCCCTTGCTCACTGCGCCTGACACCCTGTCACCACTTCACTAGTTGTTATTCTTTGGATTATCTCTGTAGACAGTAACCTCAGCATAGCGGGAGCACACAGGACTCGCCATATTTGAGCTGCTCCCAACCATTCGTCTAGTCATCACAATATGGTCCTTGGCACAGTTCTTTAGATTCTTGCACTTGCCCATTTTTCCTTCATCCTGTGCATCAACTTCAAGAACGAACTGTTCACTTACTGCCAAGTACAGATGTAGCAAAGGTGAACTTCAGAGAGCTGCTATAAAATAAGCTGTCGCACAGAACATGTTCCTAAACTGTTAGGGCCTTATTCACATGAATGTTTTATCATGGCTATATTGCCATACCCCTGACCATCTGCAGCGTTGGACCCCAATGCATTTGTTCAGATGGGCATTTTTTCCGGCACGTAAAAAAACGGTCGGCTGGAAAAGATAGTGCATACGCTGCAGAGTCTGGCCAGACGCTTTTAGGGGTAGCCAGAAAAGATAGGTGTTGACCTATCCTTTGGCCGAAATAAGCCAGCAGCTGCCATAGGAGCCTATGGGAGCTGCCAGCAAGGGGAGGGGGAGAGACTTTAGCAGTGGCTCGTGCTGCTAAACTCCCAGCCTCTTCCTTTACCGGCAGCTCCCATTGGCTTCTATTGCCACGATCAGCTGGTAAAGGGAGGGGGAGGGAGTTTAGCATCATTAAACTCTCTACCCCTGGCTGACGGAATATACGCTGCACCAGGCCATGTGAGAAAATGCGAGATTTAGCGGCGACTTGGTGGCGACTTGGTCATGGCTTTCTCGTTCGTGCGATTTTTGGCTGCCCGCATCGCAACGCCTGTGTGAAAGAGGCCTTAGTTAATTTTGGTTACACCTGTAAATCCCACTTCTTGACAGGTGCCATCTTACAAGATAATTAATGTTCACAGCACCAGTCAGTGGTTCTAATGTTACGGCTGATCGTGTCTTTGTATATAGAAGCTGGCTGCAATTGGAGGTAGATCCAATCACTGTCTTGGCCAAGAGGGTTCTTTTCAGAAGTACAGACCCCTCAACATTGGTACTGTATCTCTAAAACGGGCACACTTTAGGGGTCTGTGAGCATTGATTTCCCCTATGCTTATGTGTTATTTACCAGTACATGCCAGTTTTTTTCAGGTTTTTGTTTTTATTTTATTCATACATCAACCAGAAACAATACGATTCTGCTGCCCGGGACACTCCCTCAGAATCTGTGCAACGGCCACAAGTGGAAGGATGCAAGCATCATGTAACACAATAAGTTAGTAGCTTGAACAAAGTTAGGGCACATTCAGACGACCATATGTCGGTGTCACTCTCTGCAGGGGGAGGAGGCTGGAAGAGCCGGGAGCAGTGCTCTGAGCTCCCGCCCTCTCTCCACCCCTGCCACTATTTGCAATGGGAGGGGACGGGGTGGGGCTAAGTCCCGGAACTTAGCTCCATCTTCTCCCATTGCAAATAGTGGCGAGGGCTGAAGAGGAGGCAGAGAGGGGCGGGAGCTCCGAGCACTGCTCCCGACTCTTTCCGCCTCCTCCCGCTGCAGACAAGGACATCGTATATCGGCCGTCGTGAAAACCCAGCCGATATACGGTCGTCTGAATAAGCCCTTAAACTGCTAGAGTAAATCTTTTTTGACATACTGTCTTTCCGATCCAGAGCTAGTTCGGTTCTGGTTTGTGTCCTGCATGCAGAAAACTGTATGGGAATGAAAGCATAGGCTTTAACTCTTTCCAATCCACTGTCTGCCATCTTCAGGCATTCTGATTGAAGGCTGTACAGCTCCGATATGAGAAGACGTCCGGCAGGGTATTCTTACTGTATATCACTGGCCGCTCTGTTGTCGGGCCTCTCTGGCATGTCCCATACCGCAGTACTGGCTCTAACCAGCAGATGGCGCCATTGTATAATGGCAGAAAGAGAAAGCCCCCTAGGAAAACCTGAATCCAAAATTGGATTTCAAAGGGTTAATAGGTGAGACAGAGGCTTCTGTCGGTTTCCTTCCTTATCAGTTTTTTTCTTTTTAGCTGGATAGAAAAGAGTCTCACCTTTTGAATCCTATGGTTTCATTTGAAGACAAAAACAGCGCTGGATTTGAAAAAAGGGGATGTGCAAAGAGCCTAAGACTTCGTTTCACAGGGCCGAACGCAACATCAGGCTATGAAACACGGCCCAATATCGCGCACGTGCGATGACCCCACGGATGCAATGCGTTTTTGTGTCAAAAACGCCTCCCATCACTTCAGTACAGTTGGGATCGGCCAGTGTTTTCCATTGTTTTCAATGGGAAACCTTGCATCGCACTCGCATGCACAATGTTCGCCGCGCAATGTGTTTTCCAGCCCCATTGAAAACAATATCCGGTACGTTACGAGGGAACACCCAAAGATAGGGGATGCAGTTTTTTTGGGGTTTTTTTGCACCGCGATGCGAAAAAGAAATCTCTCCCATATATGACACCATTCAAAAGAACAGGGTTCATATGCGTGCGCTTCACATCGCACAAATCTCGCACGAATTACTTGGCTGTGTGAAAGCAGCTTAACTGTAAATGATGCACTTTGCAGTACAAGAAAATGCATATTGACTTGATATGTCACTGATCCTGATGAGCTGTATGGCTAAAATTCCAAACTATAAACAAGAGGAGAAGGTAAAAATGTCTAGTTTTGGGTAATGTTTTCTACAAAAGAAATACTTTACTGTAAATCTAAAATTGCTTTGTTGTATACTTAACACTTTTATCTGTTCTTGAATTCCAGTGAGGCAAACAAGCAGAATGTACGTTGTCAGAAGTGCCTCGAAATGGGTCACTGGAGCTATGAATGTACTGGGAAAAGAAAGTATCTGTACCGACCCTCCAGAACAGCTGAATTAAAGAGAACATTAAAGGACAAAGAGGCTAGATTGCTTTTAGGACAAAGGTGAATGTACTCTTGAATTATGTATGACTTCTTGCATGATCTCTGGAGCATGATGCTCACATTTCACATTATAGTGCATTCATTGTGGAGGAATTTCTACAGATACAAAACCTGTGAAAATATATTTTCACAGGTTTTGAATCTGTAGATATTCCTTCAAACTGAATACACTGTAATGTGAAATGTGAGCATCATGCTCCAGAGATCATGCAAGATATAATATGCATGTGACATTTTGACATATCCTAAGGATAGGCCATCAATAGTTTACAGCTTACAGGCTTATTCAGACAGGCGTATATCGGCCAGGTTTTCACGCCCGGCCAATATACGCTGTTCCTCTCTGCAAGGGGGAAGGTGGGCCTGGCTCGGAACAGTGCACTGAGCTTCCGCCCCTCACCACTGTTTGCAATGGGAGGGCGAAACGGAGGCAGAGCTACGTTCCGCCCGTCCCGCCCCCTCCCATTGCAAACAGCAGAGAGGGGGCAGGAACTCAGTGCAGTAGCTCCCGGCCAGGCCCGCCTCCTCCCCTTGCAGAGAGGGACAGCGTATATAGGCCAGGTGTGAAAACCCGGCCGATATACGCACGTCTGAACAAGCTCTTATTGCCACATTCAAAGGCATCTAACATTTTTTTTTTCTACCAATGGTGCTGTGAGAGGGGTCTTTTTTTTGCAGGGCAAGTTGTATTTTCCAATGCTACCATTTGATGATTCATATGATTCTTGATCGCTTTCTAATCCTTTATTTGTAAGGTGAGATATATAAAATTAGCAATTTTGGTCATGTTTGTATATATGTTTTTCATGGCGTTCACTGTGCGGGTTAAATAATGAGTTAGTTTTTTTTTATATGGGTTATTACAAACGTGGTGATACAAAATTTGTGATGTTTTTTTTCAGAGTAAAGGAGGAACTATAGGGTTTTGGCTTTTTATTTTTTTTTATATGTTTTTTTTACGTTTTGTCCCACCATGGAACCTTAAATTTTACTGCCACTGATCGTCCTTGTAATACACTGTAATAGCTCATAGGCCTCCGTAGATGGTAGACCTGGAGGTCATTCTAAAGCCGACCCATGCCATAGCTAGCCATTGACACCCTGCAATCAGCTCGTGGATGTCCGATGAATGTTCCTCTTGTCAGTCTTTTATATGCTGTCTTTAATTGATTGCAGCATGTGAACAGGTAAATGGGTTGAATCGGAGGATTCTCTACCCCCAGTCGTTAGTCAGCTGAGCCCCTGCTCCTACGGGCACAGAAGACCCGTGCTGGCCTGTTTCGATGCGCTGTAAAAAAGCGTATTGATCAGAATAAGGCCCCCTAACGACCGCTGTAAAAAGTCGTACTGGCTGTCACTAAGGGGTTAAAAGGACAGCAAAGAAGAAAAGAATATGAATGAAGACATGGGGCTCCAGTGCGAGCACCAGTACATGCAGTTCTGCTGGAGCGGCCAGAGCAGAGTAATATAAATAATCACTTCACTCCCACTCATGGTCCTAGCTACTTGAAATAATACTCTGGTTCTTAAAGGGGACTTGTCAGTTAATTTAAAGTCTCTAATCACCACCATTACATAATATCCCTAGGAAATATCTGTTTAACGATGTTCCTGTATAAACTGTCAGTGTCAGCATTCTGTATAAAATGAAGTCATGTACGCCAAGTACAGCTCAAGTCATGGGGCAATGCCGCTATCCTGAATAGTAACAGTCCAGTATTTAAGCCCTCACTTCCAGCCTGATTGGCATTTGCACCGAAAAAGTTAGAGTACACCTCGCTGCACTACACACACTACAGAGTACAAGGCAATGGCACATCCGCTACATTGTAAGTGCATTTTATGCATAATACTGGAACTAACAGTTTATACACGGATATGTTTATAAAGTTATTCCCCAGAAGTATCATGTGATGGTGTCTGTTTAGGGGCCTCAAATCAAGTGACACGTTGTAGCATCCTGTCACATGGTGGTGTTATGCAGTCTCATTATGGGGATATTTAGTCGTGGTGCGGTGCTAATATTTAGTCATTGTATTATTAGTGTTTACTGCTAGGGCTATGTATACAGAATACTGGTACAACATAGCGTGCCATATATTTTGCAACGAAAAAAAACATGGGGAACACAGTTCACACCACTATATACCAGGACATGGCTGTGTACTTGGCAACAATGCCAAGTGTAAAGGCCCATGTAGACACAATGATTATCGCTCAAAAGATGTATCTTGAGCAACTTTTAAGCGATAATCGTTGTGTCCATTTACAGCGCAAGGTGATCGCTCAAACGTTGAACGATCACCTTGCACTCCGAGTGGGATATGCAGAAGACAAGTGGGGCCGTGTGTCTTCTGCATCCAGCTGTTCTCTGCTCAGAGCGCCTGGCTGTTATACAGCTGAGCGCTCTGAGTGGGATATGCAGAAGACAAGTGGGGCCGCTTGTCTTCTGCATTCAGCTGTTCTCTGCCCGGAGCGCCCGGCTGTTATACAGCTGAGCGCACCGAGCAGGCTATGCAGCACACAGCTACATCGCTGTGTTCTTCATACCCTGGCTGTTCACGGAGCACTAAGCTGGTGTACAGCTGTGAGCTTTGTGTGGAGTATGAAGAACACAGCTGGACAGCTGTGTTCTTTATATCCTGCCTGTGTTCAGGGAGCGGGATACAGCTGAAACAATAGTATCAGCTGTATCCTGCTGTGAATCCCTGATAAGGCTCATGGTTCTCTTTCAGCACGTTGAAAGACAATGATCAGCGACGGCTTAATGTAAACGGCATGATGTCCATGCAGTTAGACACAACAATTATTGGTCAAAAGATGGCTTTTGAGCAAATTTTTAGTGATTATTGTTGTCTAAATAGGCCTTAAATGTCACTGGGCTGCATTTGCACTTATCAGTCACGCCACGTAACAATGACCTTTACGGCATCAGAATTGATTATATCTATGATAATAATTTCACCAATCTCCATTTTGATTTTAAGAAAGTAAAGTGCGAGCATATTCGCCTCCGCCTGCAGCATGCTGCGTTATACGAGTGTGCCCAACTGGGAAATCTGTGTATGCCACCATTGTTTAAAAGAGAAAACAACTGTATGCAGACCTAAATACATAATGTTTTATATGGGATCCGCATACCTTTGGCATATGTTAGAAGCCTTTCCCAGTTTCTAGGTTGAATGTACATGGCAGAATGCAGTGTTTCACATATCCTTACATAGCCTGTTACTATAATATGCACAGAATTCTATTTACCATACAGAAGATTTGTAGGACTTTTGCATGAGTAGTTCCAAGGGCCGGAAGTGTGTGTGTGTGTGTGTGTGTGTGTATGTATATGCAAAGATAATTCTTGTTTGTATTGCGTGAGCTACACCCATGTTCACCAGCAACAAGGGTCATTGGTGAGTTTACATTTACCTGCTACATAACTAGGACTATTGGTGCTATTGATAGTGGGTGTACACTTCTAGATGCTCTCAGCTCTGAGGAGATCCAATAATGCAGCTAAGGCCTTATGCACACTGGCAGATTTGATTTGCGGGAGATCCGCAAATCAAGCCCTCCGCAGAGCAGCTAAAAGCATGCGGATGTGATTTTTTTTTTTTTTTCTCCCAACAAACGGATCGCACGTGCGGGAAGAAATTGCAGTGTGCTCTATATTCATGCAGATCCCGCAGGGATGGCTTCCATTAAAAGTCAATGGAAGCCATGCCGCGGATCCATGGGAAAGCAGGAGATTAAAAGAAAAAAGGCACTGCACATGCATCGGGTGTGTCGGCTGGCCCACCCGGACGCATCTGCCGCGCTGAAGAAAGGAGGTCTGGCCGCGACGGAGGAGACCCACGCTGGATCCAGAGAGATAAGAACCTGTCTTTTAACCCTTTCCAATCCACTGTCTGACGTCTGAAGACATTCTGATTGAGGGCTGTACAGCTCCGATGTCAGAAGACGTCCGGCAGGGTATTCTTACTGTATATTACTGGTCGCTCTGTTGTGGGAAGCCTCTCCAGCATGTTCCATACCACAGCACTGGCTCTAGCCAGCAGATTGCGCCATTGTATAATGGCAGAAAGAGAAAACCTAGGAAACCCTGAATCTAAAATTGGGTTGCAAAGGGTTAATGCCCATATCTGCGGGCACGGGTGGATTTCGCTGTGGAATCCGTGTGTGCCCGTGTGCATGAGGCCTAATTATAAAGCAAGTGTGCCCATAATAAGCACTGAATTATGACAGTAAATATTTTCAGATTGCGTTATTTACTGTTCTTATATTTGTTTTGTTTTTTCCAGTAGTGGCAACAATATACCAGAAGCAAAGATGAGGAAGAAGAGGTAGGCATCAATGATGCAAGTCAAGAATGTTTTCTAAATACTATATGGGCATCATAAGTATATTGAAAGCACTCAAATATATTCTGGTGGTGTTTTGTCACAAAGTTGGTCCCTCTGGGGTATTTTATTTTGTCATCAGATTACTCTAGCTATTAAATGTATGAGGCCCCATTGACATCTGGCCTCCAATACACATCCTGTAAAAAGGCCCAGGTGGAATAGTGCAGTATGCTGCACTATTTTGTATTGATAAATGCTGGCCAGACAGACCCCAGTATAGTCAGTGGAGTCCAGCATGTGCCTGTCAAAGGATACAAATCTGCTGATGGTCACATGATGATCACATCGGTGCTGTTGCAAAACACCAGTATAATAACTGTACTGTAACTCTAGATAACCAATTTCGTTACTAGAAAGAATAACACCGACTATTAGAGATTCATGTGGGAAATCCTTAGTAACCAGGTGTAAATTTCGTAATGTAGTAACTCACAGTATTGCACTCCACAAATGCAGAAACCCACTAAAAAAGGAGACACTTACCAAAATATGTGTACATGGCTAAAAAAATCAGAATTGGAAATATTAGGGGTTTAAAACAAGTCACACAAAAACAGATGGAACAATATCACTGGAGGGAGAAATTATCACACTAAATTATGAGATTTAATTGCTCTGCTGCATTTCTTAAGCCTAGCATTAATGAGATGATGCCACCCCTGGATGAAGGCTCTGCTAACAGGCATGTTAGGGTTGGCATTTATATGTACCCATTGAATAGACTTCTCTGATTGTAGGCTGACTACGACATGATGCTTTTGCACTTTAGATATTTATATTCAATATACTTAACAAGGATCTTAGATTCCTATGATGCTCAGAGTTCAGGTCAGGAGCCCCTTGGTCAGGCCAGGATACATAAGTCCATTACCAGCCTTAGAAAAATTAGAGGTTTAACCCTTTCCAATCCATTTATTTTTTCTCATCCATTCTCCCCAGCTCCAAATAAATTGGAGCTGGAGAGAATGGATGTGAAAATATAAGTTTTTTTCCTTCACCCTCCTGATCTGACAGTTCAGGAGGGTGCAGGTGCGCACTACACCGTGGGGGAAATGTGGAAGTATTACTTCCGCATTCTCCCTTCAGCCTCCCGGCTTGGCAATCATGTGACAGCTGGGGTTCAGGTGACAACGGAATCTCCGTGCATTACATAGCGCTAATTGAGCGCTATGTAATGTGTAAAGGAGAAGGCAGAAAGGGTTTTTAACCCTTTCTGCCTTCTCCTCAGGGTTCCTTGATGAGGACCAGTGCAGGAGTGCATCTGCACCCGATGTGTCTGATGATCGGGTGCAGATGCACTCCTGCACTGCAGTGTTGGGCCTGTCCCGACATCGGAGCTGTGGAGGAAAATGATGATGTCGGGGCAGGCCTGACATTGGATTGGAAAGGGTTAAAAATGAGGCATTCAAAAAGATGGGACTTTATTTGCTGAGACAATAATACTCCTTCAAGAAAATGAGAAGCTTAGGATTCTACATAAGTCCAAGTGCAGTAACACACATGTGGGTGCTGGTGATCACGTCCTATACAGCCACCTACTTGGCCGGAGGAGCTCGGCCTACTTCAGATTTATTCCTAGAAACAAAACCCTCTTACATTGCCATCGAGATCATAAAAGAATAGAGGTCAATGAGGAAGAGTAGCCAAATGGCATCAGTTTGCACACATTTGTATATGTTTTGAAATTCTTGTTTTTATGTTGTTTTTTTTTTCTTGAGGAATTTCAAAAGGTGGTAGTGAAGCTCTGTAACAATTCACTGTGCACAATGTGACAAAGGCAGTAAAGGATTGTTTTACTCAATACCTTTTAATTTGTTAATTAGAAGTGTCCATGATTGAAAATATTAACCTGGTGGATTCTAAATTTGCAATATACTCGAATAATTCTTCATCATCTTTTTAGATCAAAAAGTGTCACCAGCTCCAGTAGCTCCAGCTCAAGCAGCAATAGCTCTGATAACGATCCTTCGTCAGACAGTGAGGACACCTCCAGTTCATCCTCCTCATCTGAAGACACATCTTCCAGTTCTTCATCTTCATCGGAGAACTCCTCATCAGAGTCCGAGTCTGACTCGGAGTCCGAATCTGAAACGAGCAGCAGCAGCAGCGGTACTACAAGCAGTAGCAGCAGCGAAGAAGACAGTAGCTCAGAAGATGAGCCACTTAGGAAGAAACGAAAGAATTAGTCATGTTAAAATGTTGTCTGAAGATTTCGGAAGAAGTCTATGTTGGGATGATATTCCTTAGAGAAGTCAAACAAGGTCCAGTACTTTGATAAAATGCCTGAATGACACCAACCTTGGTGCCCTTCTTCAGTTATAAGTTTGTCATTGTTGATTTCAGTACTGTTAAGTTCTCACTAAAAATACAGATTGCAAAAGTAATGTATTTCACCCTCCCCAAATGTTGACGGCAGACGCCTTTATATTCTTTTTCTCCGTTTTTATACTTTGATCGACCAAGTATCACTTAGAAGTTGTTGGTACTAAAACAATTTGGACATAATACTGTCTACAGTCCATCTGCCTCGGAGGATAATTTAAAATGTACATATGTTGTCTGTGCAAATATAAAAACAATAGTTTAACAAGAGTTAACAGGGTGTAAAGGTTTGACCTCCCAGCTGAAGAGTCCTGAACATGGCAGCTTTGGGGGATTATTTTTATAGTGGTATATAATAAAGATGAATTTATCTAATCACATGCTAAAATGGGTTAATGAAAGGTTGTGTCCACAGGGGCTCAGTGGGCTACAATGTTATATTTTTATTGAGAGAGCAACATGGAAAAGGGCCCATCCTTTTAGCTGTTCCGATAGGTTGTTTTATATGTGCAATTTATGATAAAGTTGAGTTTTAAGTGTCATTTTCAAAGTGCCATGTCTGTAAATAAATAAGCCTGTGACTTTTTCCTGTATTGCAGGCTACTACAGCACAATAAGGAATAACGTCATCTTGTACTAAAGTTCTTTTGGTTAATAAACATCTGTCTTTTTTGCTATTATCACTATTGTTGTTGCAGTTTAAGCAAGATGATATAAACTTCCTATAAGTATTTACATTTGTCATTTATTGGTTATCCATTTTGTAACATTGAAGGAGATTTAATTTTTGTTTTTAAATTTTGCTTTTACAAATTAAAATTTTTGTAAACTGGCTTATAATCCCGAATGTATAGGTTATGACCAGATTAAAGGGTGAAGAAATTAAATACTTAAAGGGGTATTCCGGGCACAGACGAACTTATGGAAATCTAATGTATATCATCACAAAAAGTCATTTTTTAATAGGTTCATTTTACCTGGTCTAGCTATTTCATTTTCTATGTCACATGCCCCTCCACCTGAAAAATGTCTTTGCTTCCTTTTTGATGTTTTGTCCGCATTTGTTGCTTTCTCCTCTGGCCATAGCCTCCAACTTCCTGTGAGCAGTGCAGGATGGGAGGACAGGAGTGGATGTACTGCGCTGTATTGCTCAGGTGCAGTTCATAGTGCCAGAAGTTCCTCTCTGCTTCAGCAGGCTTTCTCAATGAGAGGGAGGTTGGTGCTAGTAAGTTGCAGGACCTGTGAGTTGTGGGCGGAGCTACAGTACTGGCCGAGAATCAAGCGTTCTGCGTGCTGGAAGTTGTAGGTAACTGTAGTTTACTGCAAAAGTCATGCATTTAAACACAGTGGTAGATCGGTGGTTGCACGGGACGAAGAAGAGGGTTCAGGGCAGCAGATAAAAGTATAGATTCCTGGTACTTGGCTGTTCCTCCTAGATTTCAGCATTTTTCATAATTACCATTTTGTCCTTGGAAACCCTTTTGAAAACATACCTTCAGTGAAAATAAAAACTTAAAAGTGCAGATGTGCAATCCATTTGTGGAAGCCTTTCCTCTTAAGGGTACCTTTACAGTGAGCAACTGTTGTACGGATGGTCCAGACTTGCGCAACTTGCCAGCAGCTGGGGCTATAATTGAAATAGGCATACCTCTTGGGTTCAGTTTTTAGCGGCATACTTTGTATAGAGAGGTAAAGATTAGACTTTAATCATTACCTTTTGCTTACAAAGAAAGACGCTTAAAATCAAATATTCTGTAGTTTAATCATTAAACTATTTTGCTTTACTAAGGGTTACACATTTTAAACATGTTTTGAAGGTTTTCTTACCGTTTACATGTAGTTAATGAGACATTATTACACTACTTTTTCCATTTCTTCTTATTACCCATTTTAAAATGTCATTCCAAAAATTAACATTCTCTTAAAAAAAAAAAAAAAAGAAAAGGAAAAGAAAAAGCTCAGTGAGAAAGCGCTCCAGCCTCTATTTTGAATTTCCGGACAAAAGTGTTCCTGCACCGCTGTTGGATTCCTGGGGCCTACTAGACCTTTCCTGACATCAGCCATGCAACAAGAGTTGGATACAGGGTGTCAGCTACGTGTTCAATGCCAGGTTCAAGTCATACAG
The DNA here is from genome assembly GCF_035609145.1 of Eleutherodactylus coqui. NCBI lineage: Eukaryota > Metazoa > Chordata > Amphibia > Anura > Eleutherodactylidae > Eleutherodactylus > Eleutherodactylus coqui. The sequence goes on along the minus strand of NC_089838.1, from coordinate 93,573,293 downwards.
CTGATGCCCACTATCCCCTCCCTGGCTGTGTAGCTGGTCACAAGACTGTGATGTCAGGGTAGGTCCTTTTAGGCTTGGGTCTTGACATCACAATCATATCCATGACATTTTGTGGGCCGCATGTTGTGCCAGCCTGGGAGAGTTGCTCAGAAAAGGGCGTCCCCTGATGTGTAAGTTTATCTTTAGGTATCTTTATCCGGGTACGCATATGGAATAACTTTTGCAATATTTTTAGCTGGGACTTTCTTTAGAGGGATTGCTTCTGGATATCGTCTGGCATAAACAAGGACAACTAAGATGTACTGGTGACCTCTAGCAGATTTAACAAGAGGTTCCACCAGATCCATCACAATACTCGTATACAGATGAAATTCATCAATACACTGTGGTATACATGGGCATGGTTTTTACATGCATAATATGCAGTGAGTAGAACCAATTGTTTTCAATGGGTTTATTCAAATGTGCATATTTTTGATGCAATTTTTCGGTCACATGAAAAAAAAATGCAGCATTTCCTGTTTTGGTGCATATTATGCACTGAACTAGTGAAGGGGCCAGCGCAAATGGGCAGCATGGTTCAACTGGATTAAATTCTAAGACCCTTGGGAGTACCACAATTCCTAATTACACAAAGGCTCCAGAAAATGGTTTTGGTAGCAGGAAGAACACATGGCTAGATGCTACTTCACATCCCTTTCACTATACCCTACATTAGGTGGGGGCCCTCTACTAAACCCCATTCCCCTCGCCCTTTTTTTTCTTTTCTTTTTTCTCTCTCTCTCTTTCTCCACCTCTCCTTTCTCTTAGATCTTTTTGGTTTCCCTTCCCCAACCAGTTACTTGTAGAACAAGGTCAGTTGTCCTGCAGAAAGGAAAGGCTATGGTTCTTTATAGAAGACAATTACGAGTGGGAATTATTGGGATGGAGCAGGGATTTCTCCTGTCGGGGTCCACCTTTCATTATTTAAAGGGGTGAAACTACAGGTCCCCATCGAGGCATTACATCCTCCCCACATTATTTTATTTTCCACTCGGTTAATTATAAGGTCGAGAGATAGGTCGGCCTGTTTAAGGCTGGTAGTTTTATGTGACGGTATCCCAGAAAGGAAAATATAAAATCAAACAATCACTGGAAACGGTCAGATACTTACTGATACAAGAGGGAAGATAGCTGCATCCCCTCAACATGCATGCAGCTAAACTGCTAAATGACGGAGCCAATTACTCCTGTGGAGGACACCGATGAGACAGCCACTCACACAGCCTCCTATATAGAGGGGGGTGGCTGCTTGGTGTATACTTCTGCACAGAGTAGATACAAAGTGCCAGACCGTCTGATATATGTAGTCCACCATGCAGACTAGCAACCTATTAATGACGCCATAATAGTTCGGCGGGCTGCTCTGCACCTCAAGCCCGCCGAACTATTATGGCGTCATTAATAGGTTGTTGTTATGCACGGTGGACTACATGTATCAGACGGTCTGGCACTCTATCTACTCTGTGCAGGTGTATACACCAAGCAGCCACCCCCCTCTATATTAAGAGGCTGTGTGAGTGGCTGTCTCATCGGTGCCCCTCACAGGTGTAATCGGCTCCCTCATTTAGCTGTTTATCCACCTGCATGTTGAGGGGATGCAGCTATCTGCCCTCTTGTACCAGTAAGTATCTGACCTTTTTCAGTGATTGTTTAGTTTTATGTGACATATCAGCAATATAAAACGTGCATTATCACTTTTGTTTTGTTCTGTTTGGTTATTACTCTTATGTGGCCTAACAATGTTATCAATGATGTTTTGGAAAAAAAGAAAAAACATTTATAAATAATGAATTTATAAATTTACTTATGGGACCAGACAGGGCTGCCCTCTGTCTCCGCTGATCTTCATACTATTCTTAGAACCATTACCCCAAGACCTCAGAACAAATACTTTAATTAAAGGAATACAGATTGGTGTTCATTCCCACCTAACATCTCTTTACACAGATGATATTATTCTGACATTAACAGACCCCATACCATCTCTTGATAATGCACTAGAAATCCTAAAAAAGAATTTAGACTGATATCTTACTTCAAAGTAATCCCAAATTTTACCTATGGATATAATTTGCAAAGCAAGTCCCCTTTCGATTGGCAACATGAAAGTATATAATACCTGGGCATAACAGTAAGAGCTCTACATAAAAACACTTTATCAACACAATTTTAATCCTATACTAAAAGTATTGGAGGAAGACTTTCAAAGACTAAATTTGAAGTATCGTAGATAGGAAGAAGTTCGACCTACAAAGTGTATTTACTGCCCAAACTGTTGTACCTATTTTGAACCCTCCCTATTGAACTACCATAATGTTGCTTTACAGATGTGAAAAGAATCCTATTTCCAGTTTGTTTGGGCGCAACATAAACTAAGTGACCAGCACTATATTTACTAAAGATAGATGGGGAGGAGGGCTAGGTCTCCGACATATTCACTATATAGCAACACGTGTCTCCAAATTATTCCCATGGTGCAGGTCTGAAAACCAAAACTACTGGGTCCACAGCGTCAAAGTTCACTTTCTTCATGCTCATCTAACTTACTTTCCTGACAATCTTGGTAATTTTACGGAACAATATGGCGAGCGCTTTCATCAGGATATTAAAGTGATGGAAAATAGATATCAGGGAAAGGGGGCTGCACATACGATGGCCGACTATTGTTGGATGCTGAAAACAGACTGTATGGACGAACACCGAAGAAAATCCCCCCAAAAAAGGAAATGTCAAGGGGAGCCAAGTGGTAAATGTTAGGTATATTTGCATTTTCATACGTTACAAATGTTGTCGAATATGAATGTCATTAAAACATTTTCACATTTTCGTGATTTGTGAAAAAACCTGACATGATACGGAATTTTTACACCTCTTCATTTCAAAACAACAAATCCTTGCATATCTGTGTAATCTTTCAAACAATTTAATGTTTTAGCGATCTTTTTGCATACAGTGTTAATGGACACTAATGTCCATTAACGCTTTATCATCTTCATTTGCATATAAATGGGCCTCCAGGAGCTGTTTGCAGAGCCCTTGTGTGTGACTAATCACACGCCCTGCTCTGCAAACATCTACTTTTTTCTCATTGGGGCTGCCAGCAGAATACAATGTAATCTCCCGACTCCCACGGAGAATACAGCATGCGGTCTATTGAGATATACTTTGTCTCTGCCACTGAACCATGGATTTTATGTTCACCTTAAAATCATTGTTCAGATGGAAAGTGCACGATGCCTGCATTATCGCTCATTTTTAGCCCTTTGAACGAATTTTGAGCGATAATCGTTAGGTGTAAATTGGCCTTTACTATTCATCTCTAATTACTAACCTTTTGCTATAACAAAGTTCTGGTTAAAGTTCCTGAGTTAGGCCGCCTGCAGACGGGCGGGTCGGATCCGGTGGCGAGAATTCTCGCCGTGGGACCCGACCCGAGCGCCTGCAGGGAGGAGCGCGTACTCACCCGCGCCCGGCAGCCCCGGCTCTTTCATGTGCCGGGTGCCGGAGCCGGCGGCCGGGTGAGTGACGTTTCTGAAATAGGACATGCCGCGGTTTGTTTGCCGCGCGACATTTCGCGCGGCCAAACCGCGGCCGTCTGCATAGGAGTGCGTATTGTAATGCACTCCTATGAAGGCTTTCAGTGGCGGAAATCCCGCAGATAATCCCGCCGCGGGATTTCCGCCCATGTGCAAGCGGCCTTAGACAGAGGCTAGGTTATAAAATGAGCACATAGAGGTCCTACTTCATGGATTGGTTGACCACTAGAAGAGCTCGTTCATAAAGATCATTGCACTAGAAGATCCGAGAGAAGCCCCATCAACATCTGCCTACATACGGGCTGAGACATCCAAAGGAGGGACACGCCATTATGGACTCTATTGAACTTCGAAAGGGGCTAGCCCCAAACTTTCCGGCTAACGCTCCATGCCCAGATAGGCAATGGACCACACCACTATGTAGCTCCGTTACGAAACATAAAGTTTGTTTACAGAAATATGATGGTTTAATGTTTATGTGAAAATCAATAAACGGATTAAGCATAAACATAATGTATATTCAGCACTTCAGTGTTCATCCCTGTTTTTTTTTTTAAACAGCCCTATCCTTTTTATAACGACAGAGATAAAAATCATATGTTGTGATAAGCCACGCCTCAAACCCCTTCCCTGACCACACCCTCCATGGGGCTCCATGAGAAACTTCTGCTTCAAAAAGGGCTTCGGGGCCGAAAAAGGGAACCACTGGTCTAAGATATATCCTGATTGCTTGGCAGATTGTTAGAGAGATTGTGGCAGCAGGGGTTCATTACTACATATTTTGTGGAACTGCCCTTTTCTACAGAAATATTGGGACTCCATATTTCAATTACTATCTTCCTTAGTTGGCTATACAGTCCAAAAATCCCCCTCCTTAGTCTTAATGAATATCGTCTCCCATCTAATTCTACTGAAATTTTGAATCCTAGGCTGTAAAGTGCTGGCATTATCAAACTTAGTTATTCTCAGAATTTGGAAAATTACTGAGATCTCCAAAATAGGAGAAACTATCAATTTAGACAAATAAACTTTTATTCCTGAAAAAATATCCACAAGTAACACATCTACATTCTCAGAATTCCTACATATATGGAGAGTCTGGATATCTTGGCAGCATTATCTTAGAGATTGATGATCAATCTCCTTTCTAAACTTGAGAATCACCATCAACCTAAATGGGAATTTATCAAATACCACATTCAGAAAAACTATAGCTGCCCACAGTCTCCACAATGGGGATTGTTACCATCCCATGACCTTAAAGCGATCCTCCCCTCCTTGTATATCAAGATGGCCATACAGCTTCTCTGACTACCTGATGGACATTGTGCATTTGTAGTCTAAGGATATGTTCACACAGCGGAATTCACCGTGGAAAAATTCCTCACGAATTCCGCCTCTAAAGTCCACATCACAATCTGCATCTTTTTGATGCAGAGTTTCATGCGATTCCACAAATCTAGTTTCAGTGCATTTCTGCATTCAGAAGTGACAGGTCACCTCTTTTTATCGTTTAAAATGTTTTTATCCAGCTTTTAGAAGCACAATACCAAACATTATACTGTGAACATATTACTATACTTGCTCTTTGATACAGCTTCATATAAAAGGTGTACACAATATTTCTCTGTGACTCAGAGTATAAACTGACTGGCGGGAGGGTCTATGGTAAAGACCGACGACTCCACCAAAGTCGCATAATAATTGAAAGAGGCCAGTGGCCAATCACAAGCATGAGAGTACTAGAAAGAATAGAGGGAAGGTGTAGGAAATTAGCGGGGGGAGGGGGTAACTGGGGATAACAAAAGGAGCAGCCGTTCGCGCCAGCGGGGAGTGCAGCATTTGTTACATAGCTTCTTGGATTGTAAATTTGATCAAGTCAATGAGGGTAAAACACCTAGTTGGAGCCAAGTGGTCAGATCACTCGAGTTCCAAAAAAGTAAGAAAGCCGTCCAGGTCACATAGAATTTTTCGACTCTGTTACCATCATTTGCTACTAGCTCTTCCATTTGGGAAATGTGATCAATGGTTTCCAGCCACATAATTCTTGTAGGGGCGAGGGTGATTTCCTTAATTTTGGGATTATTTGACGCATAGCCATAGGAAAAAATTTGAGAGGTTTTTGTTTTTTGACACTGGTCCTGGGAGCATGGATAATAGGGCCGCCTCTGGAGTGAGGACCACGGAGTCCCTGTGAACTGCGTTATAAAGACTGGTAATCTCTCGCCAGAGAGGAAGGATCAGTGGACATGACCACCAAATATGTAAGAAACTGCCTCTCTCCTGGCCGCATCGTCAGCAGGTGTCTGGGGATACATTCTATTTAATTGTGAAGGGGTCCTGTACCATTAAGATAGTATCTTGTAGTTGGTTTCTTGAAATTTAGAGGATATTGAAAGAGAATGCGTCAGTGTGAAGGACTTGGTCAAGGCCTCCCCTGGAAAAGATTTCCCAAGCCCCCCCTCCCAATTCTCCACACACTTCACCGTATCATTATGGGTCTCCGCCATCAACAAAAGACGATACAGCACCGAGACCCCTGCCGCTAAGGGCGTGGAGGACATACATAATTGTTCAAACTGGGAGAGAGGAGACAAGAGAAGAGCTAAGGGTCCCTGAGAGCGCACGAAGTGACTAATCTGTAGGTATTGAAACCACGCTTTAGTCCTGGAACTCCCCCACCCAATACCTCACTCAGCGGGCGAAGACCCAAGGCCGAGACAACATCTCTGATCTGCAGAGGAACTGAGTCCCCCCCCCCCCCCCCCCGCCAGAGCACAAGAACCTCCCAGCAGTGAGGGCAGCTCTGGGTTCCCTATCAGAGGGGTAAGGGGACTGGCCCAAAGTGGGAGGCAAAACCATTCCACGCATTCAAGAGCCGCTGCAGGAAAGGGGTCCCCGCAGGAATTCTACAGGACACTGTAGGCGAGAGCCAGAAGGAGCCATCTATATGCATGGGAGCGCTTTCATGTTATAATTCCACCCAGAATTTGGTGGATCTATTGTGGAGGATGTCTAGAACACAATTACATATGGCCGCCTTATGATATAGGGAGAAGCTGGGTAAACCCACCCCACCATTTGCCTTCTGGCGTATGAGGGTTTTAAATTTCACCCAGGGCCTAGAGCCTGCCCACAAAAAAATCAAGAGATAATTGGTGAATTCTGGCAAAATAAGATTTAGGAAGTTTCAGTGGTAGGGTTTGGAATAGGTATAAGGGAAGGGAGTCCATTTTTAGTATGTTAATTCTCCCAAACCAGGGTATAGTGAGAGGGCGCCATTGCTTAAGCTCCTTTCTGAGTCTATCAAGCCTCGGTTTGAAGTTCAGGTCGAATAGGTTGTTTAGGTCACTGGCAAGGTTAACACCCAGGTATTTAATATAGTCAGCTCTCCATTTCAGCGTGAAAGATGCTCCAAGAATAGAAGCCTCAGCTGGCGGGATTGTTATATTGAGGATCTCTGATTTATGAACATTAACTTTGAAATTACTAACTCTACCAAAACTCTCAAGCTCCGGCAGGACAACTGGAAGGGCAATACCCAGATATCTGGGTTTTTAGGTCACCTCTTTTTAGTTTCTGCATCTGTTATAAAATTCCACATACAGGTTTTGCCCATTGACAGGGCAAATTCCTTATGCTTATCCGCTCAAAAATCAGTGTAAAAATAACTCGGATTTTGACATGGATTGTAGAGGCAGAATTCATGTGGAATTTTTCCACGTGACGTCTGCCATGTGAGCATACCCTAAGACACTTCAGCGCTGCTCAGCTGTCCTATAACCTATGTTGGCAACATCATAAACCAGTTTAGAATTCAGATCCTTGAACATGTACTTCCCATGCTGCATCTCGATGGCAGGAGATGCACCTCCACCGCACTTGGTCCTCTGTATTGCAGCTCCTTATATCCCGCTGCCCTTTCGCTGAAACCCTTGCTTGAAGGAATAGTCACTCCAAAGGCCATAAGCCATCATTTCACTAGTCATTGACTGTATCCTCCCTGCTCAAACCGAGCGGTGCTGGTACGAAGCTCCTCTGACCGCAATTTCTCATAGTTCTGAGGTATCCCTGTTACCTTTAATTCTGCACCCTCCATAGCTGTGGTAGTCTCTGGTGCTGCTCTCTAGCTTTGCCTCTGAACTACTCATCTGAGCTCAAAATAGTGACTGTCCAGCAATGGCCTCCACAACTTTCTATGTTGTACTTCATTTGCCCCCTTCTCACAGTCCTTCATTTGCCCCCAAACACTGCTGGCTGCTCTAGCTGCATCCGCTGCACTCTCAGCTCATGGTGCAGCTCTAGTTTCTTATATAACAAAGATGGCCCCCGGTAATTCTCACAAGAGGGGCGGGGCTTCACACTTGCAAATTAATGTTTGCTCAAATGTTAGCTTGCATAAATAAATATTTGCACGGGCACATAAATATTCTCTCATGCCTTTGCACTACTCCCTAACACTATAGAAGCATCCCTGTATCTTCGTTAGTAAGGAAGCTCTTTACCTAACAACAAAAGTATATTGCAGAGAAGATGGGAAAGGAGACCCCCTAATGGCAGCCAGTTCAAACGTGATTTACAGTGGTAAAACAACAACATTTTTAATGCGAGTATATTATAGAAATGATGAGACGAACACAAGCTAGTAGATGTGTAGAAGTTTTCTGAAAAAGTTAGTGCCCCTTTAAATTAGCTGCTTTCTACCACTTCTGAGCTGACTTTGTAGATCTAGGTCTGAGGGGTGGCAGGTTAACTGTTTAGTACAGAGACCATTGAGCTTGCGTTGTCGTGGAACATTGGCTCACACCAGTTAATACAAATGTGCAATAAAAACCTAAGATTTATAAGTAAATCTAGCTGTAAGCCTCCATGTCAGCATGGCTTTATGAGGGATCGCTTCTGTCAAACCACTCTGATCAGCTTCTACGAGGAGGTAAGTTCTAGACTGGCCCGGGAGAGTCATTGGAGCTTGTGTATCTGGACTTTTCGAAAGTGTTTGATACTGTGCCGCATAAAGGTTGGTATATAAAATGAGAATGCTTGGTCTGGGTGAGCATGTGTGTAAGTGGGTAAGTAACTGGCTCAGTGATAGAAAGCTGAGGGTAGTTATTAGTGATAGTCTGATTGGGTCATCTTTACTAGTGGGGTATCACAGGGGTCAGTATTGGGCCCGATTCTTTTTAATATATTTATTGATGACCTGGTAGAAGGCTTGTGTAATAAAATATCAATATTTGCAAATATATACAAAACTATGTAAAGTAATTAATACAAGAGAGGACGCAAGGAGTTTTCATGAGGATCTGTATAAGTTATGGGTTTTGGCAGAAAATTGACAAATTAGGTTTAACACTGATAAATGTAAAGTTATGCACATGGGCAGAGGAAATACATGTCACCATTTCACACTAGATGTGAAACTACTGGGAAACACTAACATGGAAAAGGACTTTTCGTAAACCGTAAGCATTGAAGCAACCAGTGTCAGGCAGCTGCTGCCAAGGCAAATAGGATCATGGGGCGCATCAAAAGAGGTCTGGGGGCACATGACGAGAACATTGTTTTTCCTCTTTACAAGTCATTGGTCAGACCACACATGGAATATTGTGTACAGTTTTGGCACCATTACTTCAGAAGGACAAATCAGAGCTTGAGCTGGTAACTAAAGGAATAAATAGAATGGGCACACTACAATACCCAAAAAGAAAAAAAACAAGAACATTTTATATATATATATATATATATATATATATATATATATATATATATATATATATATATATAAAGGACAGCGCTTCAGCCTTTTCAATGGAAAAAAAGCACAAAGAAGTCCAACAGGACTTACCCTTACAGGGTGGCCCAAAAGGCCAAATCCCCCACTAGCCCTTCGACGTCCTGGATCGCTCATCAGAACACTCACATATGGATAGATCCACACGTCCTTCCCTTTTTCTTCCAGACCGAATGAAGCTGGGGGGCTGCCTAGCCAATCGTACCCCCTCCCAAGGGGGCCCGTATAAAGATAATGAAAAAACAAATAAGAAAAAAGGTTTGGCGCTCCAACAGGAGAACAGTAGCGGGATCTTCGATTAAGTAGAAAAAAAATCTCTTTTCCTTTAATTTTGTAGTCAAAACATTTAAAAGTCCTGTACAGCACATTTCGTCGCGATCACCGCAACTTTATCAAGTACAATTGTAAAAAGGAAAAGAGATTTTTTTTTTACTTAATCGTAGATCCCACTACTGTTCTCCTGTTGGAGCGCCGAGCCTTTTTTTGTTATTTGTTTTTTTCACTATCAAAAAGAAAAAAAGACGGCTGATGGACAACTTCATAACTATGTATAAACATATCAGACGACAATACAGAAATGTCTCCCATCATTTATCTGTACCCAGGACTGTGACAGTAACAAGGGGGCATCATCTATGTCTAGAAGGAAAGGAGGTTTCCACACCAACATAGAAGGGGGTTCTTTACTGTAAGAGCAGTGAGACTATGGAACTTTCTGTCTGAGTACATGGTGATGGTGACCTCGATAAAAGTGTTTAAAAGGCGCCTGAATGCCTTTCTTGAGCGTTACAATATTACATGCTATAGTCACTGATTACTTCAGAAGGGTCGGTGATCCAGGGATTTTTCCGATTGCCAGATTAGAGTCGGGAAGGAATGTTTTCTCTTAAATGAGGAAAATTGGCTTCTACTTCATGAGTTTTTTTTGCCTTCCTCTGGATCAACATTGCAGGAAAACAGGCTGAACTGGATGTGAAAAAATATTTTTTCAGCCTAAAATACTATGTTACAGTAATGCCAGTTAAAATAACAAAAATATTACATTTGCATCTAGCTTAACGCCTGCAGGGCGCTATTGCATCTTTGCAATTTTTTACGTTTAAATAGCTGTAATCAAATTTTGTTTTATAGTTTATTACGGGTGCATTAATATGCATTTGTATGCCCGGAATACGTCCGAGTGTCCCGCTCCGACAGCGAGTCTACTGAGCCAAACTCATAGCATCACTTCATCCTAATAGATAGTATGAGTGCCTGTCAGTGATAAATTGGCAAAGTTTTCCAAAGCACTATACAAACAAACAAACTATTGCAGCATCTCAACCCTTGATATGCGTACCCTAAGGCTGGGTTCACACAGGGCTGATTTGCTGCGGTTTTGCCACGTTTTTTCCGTTGCGGTTTTGCCGCAGAAGAAATGCTTCTGCGGCAAAACCGCTTCAAAGGTTAATTTTGGCTTGCGGATTTTCTTGCGGAAATCCGCAAGCGTTTTTTTCCGCAGCGTTTTTTTAACTTTTTGCCGCGGATTTTGGTGCGGATTTTGCTGCATCCATAGTGGTCTCTGGACAAGAAACGCTGCGGAAAAGACAGAAGAATGGACATGCTGCATCTTTGAAAACCGCGCCGCAGTTGCATTTCTGCACTGCGGCTGTGCGGAAAAAATCCGCCCTGTGAGAACAGCTTTTTTGCAAAACTCATTTGTGCTGCATTGCGCTGCAAACGCAGCGGTTTTGCCGCAGTGCGGATATGCAATGGCAATCCGCTGCAAAACCGCAGCAAATCCACCCTGTGTGAACCCAGGCTAAGAGGTATTGCCCATAGGTCCTGAGCGTATGCGTCAGTTATTCAGGTTGTGTCCACAAACCATAGTATTGTGGTGTTGCCATGATTTTGTAATATTACGGCAAATCAATGACAAAAGTGGCATATCCAGATTATCCAGCGAAGCTTCATCACTATGCCGGCAGAGACCGCGTATGGCACTGCACATGCCCGAAGAGAACACTCACTCGGACATGCACAGTGTGATTTTTATTTTATTTAAATTCCCCGCTCTATTCATAGTGGAGATGCTTATGAAAATGCTGCCCATACGCAATGCTTTGCGTCTGGACAGGGTAATCATATGCAGCCAATACAGGTGTATAGGGCTCAAGTTGCATACGAAAGCAGAGAAATAGAGCATGCTGTGATTTATTTCTTTTGCGTATCGTTGCACATTGTCCACAGGCCGGTGTGCATGGATCAAAGAAAATCCATTGATTTTCAATGACTCCATTCACTGCATATTACATGTCCCTGCAAAGCACGCGTAATACACGATGAAAACACAGTCGTGGGCATGAGCCCTAACACTGAATCTTTTTTGGCAATAAACATAGAGAAGTACTGAAGTGAATGGAGCAATTCTGTAATACTCAGAACGGTTGTTATGAAAAGTATGAGAACAAAAAGCATATGGCAGAATTTAACAAGTTGACATAGCATTGATTCTACAAGTGAACAGAAAGTGTCTGGAGGGATGTTGAGCCATGTCATCTACATAACTACCCACAGCTCCATGGTATTTGTAGGTACAGGATCTTGGGTACAAATGAACCTCTCCACCACATCCCATAAATGTTCAAATGGGCTCATGTTGGACAAATGTGCATGGCATACCATTCATAGAAACTGTCCAGAATGCTCCTGAAACCAATTCCAGACAATTGGATCCGATGGTACGGTGCATTACCCTCCTGGATCCATTGTGCGGTGCTTTTTCTTCTGTCCTAGAACTGGGCAGCTTTGCGGAAAGTGGGCAGACCCCATTATAGTCAATGAGGTCCGCCCAGCACTCTTCATTTCTGTCCAGAGACGAACGCATTCGGCCGTGGGAGTTCCCCTTACCTGCTTCCCGAAAGGAGCAGAAAAGTGGAATCCCCAGTGCAAGTGTGAAACCACGCTAGCCGCATCTTGTCTACAGTGTTTGACAAACATGTTTGGAGTGGCCCAGGTTGCTGCCTTACAAATCTGTTCCAGTGAAGGGCCAGCCCAAGAGGAGGAATGTGTCCTAATTAGAGATGAGCGAACGTACTCGTCCGAGCTTGATACTCGTTCGAGTATTAGCGTGTTCGAGATGCCCGTTACTCGTAACGAGCACCACGCGATGTTCGAGTTACTTTCACTTTCATCTCTGAGACGTTAGCACGCTTTTCTGGCCAATTGAAAGACAGGGAAGGCATTACAACTTCCCCCTGCGACATTCAAGCCCTATTACCACCCCCCTGCAGTGAGTGGCTGGCGAGATCAGGTGTCACCCGAGTATATAAATCGGCCCCTCCCGCGGCTCGGCTCAGATGCGTTGTGAGATAGCTGAGGGAAAGTGCTATCGTGTTGGAGCTGCTGTAGGGAGAGTGTTAGGAGTTAGTGTAGGCTTCAAGAACCCCAACGGTCCTTCTTAGGGCCACATCTAACCGTGTGCAGTACTGTGGATACTGCTTTTTGCAGTGTTGCACAATTTTTTTTTTTTGCTATATCGGCCGTGCAGAGCATTGCGCCCTGCAGTAATACTCCAGGGACAGAAGTGGTGGTTAGGCAGGGAGAGTGTTAGGAGTGATTGTAGGCTTCAAGAACCCCAGCGGTCCTTCTTAGGGCCACATCTAACCGTGTGCAGTACTGTAGAGGCTGCTTTTTGCAGTGTTGCACATTTTTTTTTTTTTGCTATATCGGCCGTGCAGAGCATTGCGCCCTGCAGAAATACTCCAGGGACAGAATTGTGGAGGCAGGGACAGAAGACATATATTATTGATTGAATATAGGCAGTGGGCCTTTTCAAAAAAATATTGGGCAAAAAATCTATTTGGCCTGCCTGTCACTGTGCTGCTCAGTGTTCTGGGTCTGTGCGTGCTGGGTGTAGTACTTCAACAAAATCATACGCAGGCAGCTAAGTGTTACAGCAGGCGTGCGCCAAATTATTTCCTGGCTCAGAAATCACCGCTCTGTTGCAGTTAATAACAGTGCAACACTCTGCAGTTCTGTCACACACTCCAGGGCCAGAAGACATATATTATTGATTGAATATACGCAGTTGGCCTTTTCAAAAAAAATATTGGGCAAAAAATCTATTTGGCCTGCCTGTCACTGTGCTCAGTGTTCTGGGTCCGTGTGTGCTGGGTGTAGTAGTTCTACAAATAAATACGTAGGCAGCTAAGTGTTACAGCAGGCGTGCGCCAAATTATTTCCTGGCTCAGAAATCACCGCTCTGTTGCAGTTAATAACAGTGCAACACTCTGCAGTTCTGTCACACACTCCAGGGCCAGAAGACATATATTATTGATTGAATATACGCAGTTGGCCTTTTCAAAAAAAATATTGGGCAAAAAATCTATTTGGCCTGCCTGTCACTGTGCTGCTCAGTGTTCTGGGTCTGTGTGTGCTGGGTGTAGTAGTTCTACAAAATCATACGCAGCCAGCTAAGTGTTACAGCAGGCTTGCGCCAAATTATTTCCTGGCGATCCGTAAGCGAACTCAGCCTCCAACCACAGGCCAATAAGTGGCACAATTAATTACAGCGTTCTGTTTCTGCATTACTGGTAATACAGCATGCTGAGGGGTAGGGGTAGGCCTAGAGGCGTGGGCGCGGCCGAGGACGCGGAGGCCCTAGTCCGGGTGTGGGCACAGGCCGAGCTCCTGATCCAGGTGTATCGCAGCTGACTGCTGCGGGATTCGGAGAGAGGCACGTTTCTGGCGTCCCCACATTCATAGCACATTTAATGGGTCCACGCGGTAGACCTTTATTAGAAAATGAGCAGTGTGAGCAGGTCCTGTCGTGGATGGCAGAAAGTGCTTCCAGCAACCTATCGTCCACCCACAGTTCTGCGCCGTCCACTGCTGCAACTCAGAATCCTCTGGCTGCTGCTCCTCCTTCCTCCCAGCCTCCTCACTCCATGAAAATGAGACATTCTGAGGAGCGGGCAGACTCCCAGGAACTGTTCTCAGGCCCCTGCTCAGATTGGGCAGCAGTGGTTCCTCTCCCACCAGAGGAGTTTATCGTGACTGATGCCCAACCATTGCAAAGTTCCCGGGGTCCGGGGGATGAGGCTGGGGACTTCCAGCAACTGTCTCAAGACCTTTCAGTGGGTGAGGAAGCCGATGACAATGAGACACAGTTGTCTATCAGTGAGGTAGTAGTAAGGGCATTAAGTCCGAGGGAGGAGCGCACCGAGGATTCTGAGGAAGAGCAGCAGGACAATGAGGTGACTGACCCCACCTGGTTTGCTACGCCTACTGAGGACAGGTCTTCAGAGGGGGAGGCAAGGGGAGCAGCAGGGCAGGTTGCAAGAGGCAGTGCGGTGTCCAGGGGTAGAGACAGGGCCAGACCGAATAATCCACCAACTGTTTCCCAAAGCGCCCCCTCGCGCCATGCCACCCTGCAGAGGCCGAGGTGCTCAAAGGTCTGGCAGTTTTTCACTGAGAGTGCAGACGACCGACGAACAGTGGTGTGCAACCTTTGTCGCGCCAAGATCAGCCGGGGAGCCACCACCACCAGCCTCACCACCACCAGCATGCACAGACATATGATGGCCAAACACCCCAGAAGGTGGGACGAAGGTCGTTCACCGCCTCCGGTTTGCACCGCTGCCTCTCCCCCTGTGCCCCAACCTGCCACTGAGATCCAACCCCGCTCTGAGGACACAGGCACTACCGTCTCCTGGCCTGAACCCACACCCTCACCTCCGCTGTCCTCGGCCCCATCCACCAATGTCTCTCAGTGCACCGTCCAGCCGTCGCTAGCGCAAGTGTTTGAGCGCAAGCGCAAGTACGTCACCACGCACCCGCACGCTCAAGCGTTAAACGTGCACGTAGCCAAATTTATCAGCCTGGAGATGCTGCCGTATAGGCTTGTGGAAACGGAGTCCTTCAAAAGTATGATGGCGGCGGCGGCCCCGCGCTACTCAGTTCCCAGTCGCCACTATTTTTCCCGATGTGCCGTCCCAGCCCTGCACTACCACGTCTCCCGCAACATTGTACGCGCCCTCACCAACGCAGTTACTGCGAAGATCCACTTAACAACGGACACGTGGACAAGCACAGGCGGGCAGGGCCACTATATCTCCCTGACGGCACATTGGGTGAATTTAGTGAAGGCTGGGACAGAGTCAGAGCCTGGGACCGCTCACGTCCTACCCACCCCCAGAATTGCGGGCCACAGCTCGGTGGTGGTATCTGCGGCGGTGTATGCTTCCTCTACTAAACCACCCTCCTCCTCCTCCAACGCAACCTCTGTCTCGGAATCAAGATGTGTCAGCAGCAGCAGCACGTCGCCAGCAGTCGGTGTCGCGCAGCGTGGCAGCACAGCGGTGGGCAAGCGTCAGCAGGCCGTGCTGAAACTACTCAGCTTAGGAGATAAGAGGCACATGGCCCACGAACTGCTGCAGGGTCTGACAGAGCAGACCGACCGCTGGCTTGTGCCACTGAGCCTCCAACCGGGCATGGTCGTGTGTGACAACGGACGTAACCTGGTGGCGGCTCTGCAGCTCGGCAGCCTCACGCACGTGCCATGCCTGGCCCACGTCTTTAATTTGGTGGTTCAGCGGTTTCTGAAAAGCTACCCATGCTTGTCAGACCTGCTCGGAAAGGTGCGCCGGCTCTGCGCACATTTCCGCAAGTCCCACACTGACGCTGCCACCCTGCGCACCCTGCAACATCGGTTTAATCTGCCAGTGCACCGACTGCTGTGCGACGTGCCCACACGGTGGAACGCTACGCTCCACATGTTGGCCAGGCTCTATGAGCAGCATAGAGCTATAGTGGAATACCAACTCCAACATGGGCGGCGCAGTGGGAGTCAGCCTCCTCAATTCTTTTCAGAAGAGTGGGCCTGGTTGGCAGACATCTGCCAGGTCCTTGGAAAGTTTGCGGAGTCTACCCAGGTGGTGAGCGGCGATGCTGCAATCATTAGCGTCACCATTCCTCTGCTATGCCTCTTGAGAAGTTCCCTGCAAAGCATAAAGGCAGACGCTTTGCACTCGGAAACAGAGCCGGGGGAAGACAGTATGTCGCTGGATAGTCAGAGCACCCTCCTGTCTATATCTCAGCGCGGTGAGGAGGAGGAGGAGGAAGATGAGGAGGAGGGGGAAGAGACAGCTTGGCCCACTGGTGAGCGTACACATGCTGCTGACCTTTCATCCTTTCAGCGTGTATGGCCGGAGGAGGAGGAGGAGGAGGAGGATCCTGAAAGTGATCTTCCTAGTGAGGACAGTCATGTGTTGCGTACAGGTACCCTGGCACACATGGCTGACTTCATGTTAGGATGCCTTTCTCGTGACCCTCGCGTTACACGCATTCTGGCCACTACGGATTACTGGGTGTACACACTGCTCGACCCACGGTATAAGGAGAACCTTTCCACTCTCATACCCGAAGAGGAAAGGGGTTCGAGAGTGTTGCTATACCACAGGACCCTGGCGGACAAACTGATGGTAAAATTCCCATCCGACAGCGCTAGTGGCCGAAGGCGCAGTTCCGAGGGCCAGGTAGCAGGGGAGGCGCGGAGATCAGGCAGCATGTACAGCACATACAGGGCAACACTCTTTAAGGCCCTTGACTGCTTTATGGCTCCCCAGCAAGACTGTGTCACCGCTCTCCAGTCACGGCTGAGTCGGCGGGAGCACTGTAAAAGGATGGTGAGGGAGTACGTAGCCGATCGCATGACCGTCCTCCGTGACGCCTCTGCCCCCTACAACTACTGGGTGTCGAAGCTGGACACGTGGCCTGAACTCGCTCTGTATGCCCTGGAGGTGCTTGCTTGTCCTGCGGCTAGCGTCTTGTCAGAGAGGGTGTTTAGTGTGGCTGGGGGAATCATCACAGATAAGCGTACCCGCCTGTCAACCGACAGTGCCGACAGGCTAACACTCATCAAGATGAACAAAGCCTGGATTTCCCCAGACTTCTCTTCTCCACCAGCGGACAGCAGCGATACCTAAGCAATACGTAGGCTGCACCCGCGGATGGAAGCATCGTTCTGTATCCCCATCAAAAACGGGGACCTTTTCGCTTCATCAATCTGTGTATAATATTCATCCTCCTCCTCCTGCTCCTCCTCCTGAAACCTCACGTAATCACGCCGAACGGGCAATTTTTCTTAGGCCCACAAGGCTCAGTCATATAATTTTTCTAAACAATTTTTATACGTTTCAATGCTCATTAAAGCGTTGAAACTTTCACCTCAACCAATTTTTATTTTAACTGGGCTGCCTCCAGGCCTAGTTACCAATTAAGCCACATTAACCAAAGCGATTAATGGGTTTCACCTGCCCTCTTGGTTGGGCATGGGCAATTTTTCTGATGTACATTAGTACTGTTGATACAGCAATTTTTGTGGGCCCTCGCCTACAGTGTAATCAAATTAATTTTTAGCCCACCTGCATTACAGCTGACGTTACATCAGCTGTGTTGGGCACTGCAATGGGATGTATTTATGTACCGCCGGTGGGTTCCAGGGAGCCACCCATGCTGTGGGTCCACAGGGAGTTGTAAATGCATCTGTGTCCACTTCTAAAGAACCCCAGTCTGACTGGGGCATGCAGTGTGGACCGAAGCCCACCTGCATTAAACATGACATTATTACCTCAGCTGTGATGGGCAATGCAATGGGATATTTTTATGTACCGCCGGTGGCTTCCTGGCACCCACCAATGCTGTGGGTCCACAGGGAGTTGTAAATGCATCTGTGTCCACTTCTAAAGAACCCCAGTCTGACTGGGGCATGCAGTGTGGGCCGAAGCCCACCTGCATTTCATCTGACGTTAGCTCTGCTGCCCAGGGCACTGCAATGGGATACATTTATGTACAGCGGGTGGGTTCCAGGGAGCCACCCATGCTGTGGGTGCACACGGAATTCCCATTGCAGAGTTGTACCTGCCTGTGACTATTTATAAAAAACCGCGGTCTGACTGGGGCATGCAGACACCTTGACAGAATGAATAGTGTGTGGCACATAGGTTCCCCATTGCTATGCCCACGTGTGCAGCTCCAGATGGAGGTGGCACAGGATTGGATTTCTCATTGCTTCTGTACAGCATTGTGGGCTATCGCCCCGCCCCTTTTAAAGAGGGTCGCTGCCTAGCAGTGCCAACCCTCTGCAGTGTGTGCCTGCTTTTCCTGTGGCTGACGCACTTATAAATAGACATGAGGGTGGCGTGGCATGAGGGCAGCTGAAGGCTGGGCAGGGACAGTTTGGTGTGCGCTGTGGACACTGGGTTGTGGGGGGGGGGGATTTGGCAGCATGTAACCCAGGAGAAGTGGCAGCGGAGTGTCATGCAGGCAGTGATTGTGCTTTGTTGGAGGTAGTGTGGTGCTTAGCTAAGGTATGCATTGCTAATGAGGGCTTTTCAGATGTTAAAGTTGTTGGGGGGGGGACCCACTCTTGCTGCTATGGTGCCTTAATAGTGGGACCTGTGAGCTTCATATGCAGCCCAACATGTAGCCCCTCGCCTGCCCTATCCGTTTCTGTGTCGTTCCCATCACTTTCTTGAATTGCCCCGATTTTCACAAATGAAAACCTTAGCGAGCATCGGCGATATACAAAAATGCTCGAGTCGCCCATTGACTTCAATGGGGTTCGTTACTCCAAACGAACCCTCGAGCATCGCGAAGGGGAGTGAATTTCATACCGAAAATTCCTTTTTCCCGAGTCATCCTGACGGCAGACATGGGGGGTTGCACCTTGACCTTATAGGGACAGGAAGCAAGAGACTTCAAAAGGCTCCTCCTGCCTCCCATTCACCAGTGTCTTCTAAATTACTTACATGGACATGCCGTGGTTAACCAAGGAAGATTTTTATTGCTCCGAAACAAAATTAACATGGTTAGTCCTATTTTGAACATAAACAATAAGAGGGTAGCTTACCCGGCTTAAACAAAGGAAATATGCACAAATTTTCCACATAAACAAAAAAATGTCCAATATAGGAGCCCCTGGGCTACTGGCTCGCGCCCACACAGACGTAGGTACCACCGTGTGAATTTTCGAGAGGGAAATACGTGCCGTCAGGATGACTCGGGAAAAAGGAATTTTCGGTAAGAAATTCACTCCCCTTTCCTGGCGTCATCCTGACGGCAGAGATGGAGTATACCAAATTAACTCTTAGGGAGGGACCACTGCTTGCAGGACCTTTCTCCCGAAAGAGAGATCGGAGGAGAGGTCCGTATTCAGCCTGTAGTGTTTTGTGAAGGTATGCAGGTTGGACCATGTGGCTGCCTTACAAATTTGATCCGGCGTCGCCATGGCCCTCTCTGCCCAGGAGCAGGATACTGCCCTGGTTGAATGGGCCTTGAGTCCTTCAGGAATAGAACTGTTGCCGGAAGAGTAGGCCTGCTGGATGGTGGATTTTATCCAGCGGCTAATAGATCTTCTAGAAGCCGCTCTTCCTCTGCCCGGCCCCTGGAATTGGACAAAAAGACAGTCAGCCTTCCTGAAAGATGAGGTCTGCTCTAGGTAGCATAAAATGGCCCTCCTTACATCCAGGCTATGGTAGTCTCTTTCCCTATCATTCTGGGGATTTTGGCAGAAGGAGGGAAGAATAATTTCTTGCTGCCTATGGAATTTTGAGGCTACCTTGGGGAGAAAGAAGGGGTCTGTTTTTAATATGACCCTATCATCCTGGACTAGTAGGTAGGGTGTTTTGCAGGATAGGGCCTGGAGTTCACTTACGCGCCTCGCTGTAGTAATAGCTACCAGAAATACCGTTTTAAATGTGAGGAACCTAATTGGTACCTGATCAATAGGCTCAAAGGGGCTTTTGCACAGACTTTGGAGGACTAAGTTTAGGTCCCATGGGGAGACCGTACTACGGCTAATTGGTCTAATTCTTTCCGCCGCTTTTATAAACCTGCGGATCAATCTATGTTCCGCCAGGGGTTTATCGAGAATGGCCGAGAACGCTGATACCTGTACCCTCAGGGTTCCCGGTCTCAGGTTTCTGTCTAGACTATCCTGGAGGAAATTCAAAATCTCTGCCACCGAAGTATCGAGATTGGAGACTTCCAGCCCTCTCCAGGAGGAGAATCTTTTCCAGATCTTATTATAGATCGCTGAAGTCACGGGCTTTCGGGACTGGCGTAATGTCGCGATGACTCTGGAGGATAAACCTTGCCTTATTAGCGTCTGTTCCTCAATATCCAGACCGCTAGGTTCAGCCTTTCTGAGTTGGGGCACAAAACTGGGCCCTGCACTAGAAGGTCCTTCCTGGATGGCAGGCGGATTGGCTCCGTGATGGCGAGCTTTAGAAGTACCGGAAACCATGCCCTTTTTTCCCAGTGTGGGGCGATCAGGATCAGCGTAATGTTGCTCTGCTGAACCTTCCGAAGAACTCTCGGGATCAGGGGTATGGGTGGGAAGGCATAAGCCAGACTGAAGTCCCACCTCTGGGAGAAGGCGTCTAACCCCTCGGCCCTGTCCCTTGGATCTAGGGAAAAGTAGACTGGGCATTTTGAGTTCTTGCTGGTCGCGAACAAGTCCACCTGTGGACTGCCCCAGGTTTCCGTAATATGATGAAACTCCTCCTGGTTCAGGGACCATTCCCCGGGGTCCAGGCGTCTTCGACTTAGGAAGTCGGCTGTCTGGTTCTGGGACCCTTTGAGATGGACCGCTGTTAGGGATTGTACTGTGGTCTCGGCCCATCGGAAGATCCGTGCTGTTAGTTTCAGCAGGTGAAGGTTTCTGGTGCCTCCCTGGTGGCGAATAAGTGAAACTGCAGTCATATTATCACAGAAGATTTTTACATGTTTCTTCTTTAAGATGTCTTGGGTTCTGTGAAGTGCTTCCCAGATGGCCCTAAGTTCTCTGAAGTTCGATGACTGGGCACGCAACGTCGGCCCCCATTCGCCCTGGAGTAGGCACTGCCCTACTTGCGCTCCCCAGCCAGACTGGCTTGCATCTGTTACTACGGGGATGAAGGGTTCTGCCACCCATGGGGACTCTGCTTCAAGGATGTCAGATGACCGCCACCAGCGGAGGGACCTTAAGACAGCTGGAGACATGGGCATTCTCCTGTCCAGAGAGGTGGATGCCCCATCCCAGTTACCCAGGATGGATCTCTGTAGTGTTCTAGAGTGCGCCTGGGCCCAAGGGATAATGCCGATACAGGAGGTCATGAGGCCCAGGAGCCTCATTGCATCCCTAATTACGATTTGCCTTCTCTGGCCGCCCTCCTGCGCTGCCAGTCTAAGACTCTCCTGTCTGGGTGGGGGTAAAGACAAAGTCTGTGACACTGAGTCTATCTGTACCCCCAGGAAGGTCTTCCGCGTCTCGGGGAGAAGGCTAGATTTGGGGAAGTTGACTATCCACCCCAAACTCTGGAAAAGGGAGATGACTCTGCTAGTATCGTCCCTGAGGACCCTGGGTGAGGAAGCAATCACTAGGAAGTCGTCCAGGTACGGGATGATATTTATACCCGCTAGATGGAGATGAGCCACTATCTCTGCCACTATTTTAGAAAATATTCTGGGAGCCGTGGAAATGCCAAAGGGTAGGCACCGGAACTGAAAGTGACGCACCCTGCTCCCTATCCTGATGGCAAACCTTAAATATTGGTGATGCTCCGGCAGGATTGGGACGTGATAGTACGCGTCCTTTAGGTCGACGGTACTCATGAAGTCCCCCCTTTCGATCAGCGTTACCGCTGACCTGACGGTCTCCATTTTAAATCTTTTGTAGGCAAGTAATTTATTCAGGCCCTTCAGGTTAAGAATCATCCTGAAATTACCATTTGGCTTTCTGATCAGGAAGAGAGGCGAGTAGAATCCCTGGCGCTGCTCTACTGTGGGGACCCGGACTATCGCCCCCATTTGCAGCAGCTTCGAAATTTCGTCTTTAAAGATATCATGCAGGGTTGGGGATTGTGTGGGGGTGACTCTGAAGACATTGGGGGGTCGGGTGAAGAACTCTATTCTGTACCCCTGAGCTATGAGTTGCAAGACCCACGGGTTGTCTGTAAACCCCTGCCATTCTCGGGAAAATTTCAGTAGTCTACCCCCCACCTGGCACTCTTCTATGGGGGTAGGGGTTGTTTTAGTCTTACCCCTGCCGCCTTTGGGGTAGGACCAGCGTCCCGTCTTCCCTTTGCCCCGATATGGCCTGAAGGATGGCTGGCGCTTGTGAGAGAACCCAGTCCTCGCTTGGTCCGGAAAGCTGTGGGTTTTATCCGTAGCTCTTTTAAGGATCTCCTCCAAGTCTGCGCCAAAGATGTACCGGCCATGGAAGGGAATATTACATAGCCTCCCTTTAGATGCCATGTCTGCCTTCCACGTCTTCAGCCAGACTGCCCGCCTGGCCATATTAGATAATGCGGCACTCCTAGCCGCCAGTCTCATGGATTCGGCAGATGCGTCTGCCAGGAAGCCCGTTGCCGATTTCAATAGAGGCATGCATTCCAGTAGTGCGTCTCTAGGGGCCTTCTGTTTAATCTGGTCATCGAGTTCCCCCAACCAGAGGAACATTGACCTGGCCACGGACGTCGCTGCAATGTTGGACTCCAGCATATAGGCCGTTGTTTGCCAGGCCCGTTTCATCAGGGCATCTACCCTGTTGTCCATTGGATCTTTAAGGTGGGAGGAGTCCTCAAACGGTAGGGCTGTCTTTTTAGCCATTCTGGCCACTTGCGCATCCACCTTGGGGACATCCTCGTAGATGTTCACATCCTCTTCCGCAAACAGGAGTCTTTCTTTGTACTCACGGGATAGATAGAGGTGTCTATCTGCTGAGGCCCATTCATCCGTGATCACTTTTTTTAAGGTATCGTTTACGGGAAACATGATGCGGTTTCTCGGTCTGAGCCCACCGAACATGTCGTCCTGTACGGACCTAGGCTCAATCACATCCTCCAGCTTCATAGTGTCCCTGACCACTTTGATCAGGTCGTCCAGCTCTGCTGATGAGAAATAGTATTTTCTATTCTCATCTCTGGAGTCCGGGGGACGGTCAAAGAGTTCGCCGTCTGACAGGTCGCCCAGGGATTGCTCAGACTCTGAGCTCGTCAGCGGCATGTGGCTCGCCCTCTTAGTGGCTCTTTTTTCCCGCTGTGCTGGGGGGAGACTAGAGATTGATGCCCGGACCTCTTCACGGACCAGGGATCTAATATCCTCCCTGAAGGCGGCCTGTTCATCCCTCAGGATTTTTGCGGTACAATCGGGACATAGCGGCTTTTTACATGTCTCGTCAAGTTTTTTGAGACACAGGGCGCATTTCCTGCATCTTTTTTTAAGGTCTTGTTTAGACCGGGTAGATTCCCTGTCCTGCAAAAATATATGCATGCACATAAGGGAAATAAACCGCCATCCAATGCTAAATCCCAGCATATCACCCCTGCAATTTGTCACACTTACGGTTTGCAGGGCTTCCATCTCTGGTTCCTTAGTAGTCATCATGCTAGGTAGCGATAGACAGGACCAGCAAGACAGATAAATCCTTCACTGAAGGTGTGCTGTCCGTGGAAGCTTGCCGGGGGGTTTCCATTTTTAAATCTCCCGCCATTTCCGGGTTCTCCGACGGCATCTGACATCACCGCGTGACGCTGCATCTTTTGGCTCCGCCCCCCGATGGCGCGTCATTGGCTCCGCCCCCTGCCGCCGCGCGGGGACGCGCCGGCATGCCTGGGGGAGAGAGGCATCTGAGCCTATGGCCCGCCGCTCTCCCCTGCCGAGAAAACGCTGCACGGAGCCGAAAGGAGGAAGGAGGGGACTCAGGGACCTGTGGTCCGCCGCTCCAACCATTGCGGTGGTGATCCCCGGGCGGTCAGACCTGTGGCCCGCCGTGCTCCCGGACCGCGCTGACCCTCCGGAGGGGAGGTAAACGGGGAAGCAGCCCTGTGGACCGTCAGCCCCGCTTGTCAGCCAGATTCCATTGGAAAGGTGAGGGGAAGCGGCCCTGTGGACCGTCAATCCCGGTGTTATCCTGTAGCTCCCTGGAGGGAGCACCTCTTGCATGTCCCTGTAGGGACAGGAAGCACTGGTGAATGGGAGGCAGGAGGAGCCTTTTGAAGTCTCTTGCTTCCTGTCCCTACAAGGTCAAGGTGCAACCCCCCATGTCTGCCGTCAGGATGACGCCGGGAAAAATTTTGTCTCGAGTAACGAGCACCCGAGCATTTTGGTGCTCGCTCATCTCTAGTCCTAATCAAAGGAGAAGAGAATGTCCTTGTTCCTTGTAGGCATCTTCAATCGCTGCTTTAGTCCTTCAACTTAAAGTACTTTTTGAGGTTTTCTTCCCTTTGTTTCCCCCACCAAATCAAATGAAGTGCTTGTCTATCGGCCAAGCTTGAGTAACTGCTAAATATTGTACAATGGTTCCACTAACATCTAAAGTATTACATTTCGCCTTCTTTGTTTTTTTTGCATTACTGCAGAAAGAGGGAAGGATGATGTCTTGATTTAAAAGAGACATCCTTAGATTCTTTCTCCTGGCTATGAGGACGATGATTCCACGGCTTTGGAAGTCGAGGGCCTCTCCAACCCAGATGAGCTACGCATCAGCCCTGGACGAAATCAGCCAAATGGAGGAACTCAGAGTTAAAGACGACGATAAATGGATGGCATTTTATACAACATGGGAAGTCTGGATGACGTTTTGCACATCTACCGGTTATAACCAATGGTTGATGAATGGGGTTTTACCCAACCAATAGAAGAATAGTGTCTGTGTTGCTAGAGTCAGACTGAGGCGACTTCTCAGTCTCTCTCTTTCTCTCTTGCTTTTCCCTTCTTCTTCCCCCTCTCTTCCTTTTCCCTCTTGTACTTCTCTTCCCTTCTCTTATCCCTATATATGTCCCCCTCATCCTTTTCTTCCCCAGCGTACCTGGGGGTTCACAAATTCCTCCCAATAACCTTTCCACCCGCTCCTTCTCTTGTTTCTGCCTCTATTCAGTGATCTCCAGGCAGGAATACCAGTCCACAGGGATGGAGACCGGTTCACATATCTCCCATACGGGTTAATAATGCTTAGTAATAATTGCTCTCACACTGATGAAGGGCTAAAGCCCTGAAACAGCTGTCTGTACATGGAGTCTGGCTTTGCTTTTAATTCCTGGTCATTGTAACAAGGCTTGTATAAAAAGTCTGACTTTGGCTTGAAGGAATGCTGCCTTCCAATAGGTGGCACTGTGGAGGATTTATTCCATCTCCCTTATTTGCAATTGCTCTGCTGTTTCACCAGCTGTTGATCTAACGTTAACAGGCAGTTAGGTGTTAATTACATAAAACAAAGAAACCACAGTAAAATGTTTACTTTGAGTGTAGCCTACCTCTGGAATTGTTCTTTTGGCCTCCTTCCCACGAGCGTGACGGGCTCCGCCGCGTAATATTACGCAGTGAAGCCCGTCACGGCGCCCCCCAGAGCCCCTATACTTACCTGCGGGAGATAGCGTGAAATCGCTTCCCCGCCCACCGCCGCAGCGTCACCGCCCGTCACCGCCCACCGCCGCCGCGTCACCGGCCGTGTCACGTGCACGGCCGGCCGCGTCATATGGCATCATATGACGCGCGGCGGTGGGCGGGAAAGCGTTTTTTCACGCTATCTCCCGCTGGTTACAGCGGGAGATAGCGTGAACGGACGGCTTCCATTGACTGCAATGGAAGCCGTCAGCGCGTACAGCCCGTCCTCACCCGCAGAAAATAGAGCATGCTGCGGGTGAGGACGGGAGAAATCGCGGTGCGTAATTCCGCGGTGGAATTACGCATCGTGAGCATTGTGCTATTAGGTTCAATAGAACCTAATAGCAGGGTGCAACGCAGCGGATTTTTGCCGCGAATTTACGCGGCGTAAATCCGTTCGTGGGAAGGAGGCCTTTTGTATTGATGTTGCACAATTTCCAGGCTATGTCAGCCTTGTTGTAAGGCCTCCTGCACACGGGCGGATTTGCATTGCGAAATCTGGAGCGTGATTCCGCCTCCGGATTGTGCAGAAAATCGAGCCCATAGTATGTTATGAGAAAATGCGATTTCCTGCCTACAAGCGGATATCAATTGCGATTTTCCGCTCGCGGGGGAGAAATCACAGCATGCTGCGATTTTGTGTGAGCTACGCACGGCCAGCTTTTATTGAAATCAATTGAACCTGTCCGTCCCACAGCTATTCTGCAATAATCATTGCAAAATAGTCGCGGCAGCTGTGTCATCGCCATAGCGACGGCGCGCGTCCTCTGTACTGCGCATGTGCGCCGCCCGGCACATTCACAGCAGAGGAGCAAGATGGTAGAGAGGTAAGCTGGCGTCACCAGCCGGGCATCGGGTCGAACTCCGCTGCGGGAATCCTGCATACAAGGTCCGACCCACCTGTGTGCAGGAGGCCTAAATATTGTAAAAGTCTCTAAAAAAAAACACATTTTGACTTAAATGAAAGTCTGATGTTACTTTGGGAAAAAAAGAAGGGTCCAATCTTAAAAGGACTTTATCATCTATGATTTTCATATAGGGTTCTTTAGTGGACATGGCCTTTATTCACTTTCTCTACGGGCAGTAATGACCACCAAAAGTAGAGCCTTACAGGATAAATATTTTATTCCTACAGATTCCAGCGGTGGAAAGGCAAAAGATATTAATCCTAATAGAGTTCTATTAAAGATCCCAGGAGGCTGTAACCACACTTCTCATGGGATCCAACCTGTATGCTGCCTTAATGAAACAATTAATTAAGGAATTTTCACTTAGCAAAACTAGATTAAGCCACCACCTGGACATTTGACGTACTGCATTTTAAGCCTTTGTCTAAACCGTATTGAAGAAATCAAAGAATAGTCGGAATATAGTGTTTCTCCAAGTTAATATTGTGAAACCCAGACCAGTTACAAAACATTGTACAATATTTCTTATAAATTCTGGATGTAACTTTCCTTTTTTTCTGAAGAGTGTAGATTACTCGATCAGAAAGCCTCTTAGGTGTTCAAGATTTGTCTTTCAGGATCCAAGTTGACAGTTCCAACTTCTCCACAGAATTGGGCCTTGATGAAGAAGATCTTTTAGAGTTGGAAGCATCAATGGTGATGTATGCCAGCATCAAACGTGTATGCCAGACTGATGTCCCAGATCTGAGACAAGGCATCTATTCCTAATGTAAGATCACCTGGCTGAAGGGAAAAGCAGCACAAAGTTTTTGAATATCTTTCTGGAAGCGAAAGAGATCTGTCTGGGGAAGACCCCATCTGGAGACAATCATCTGAAAATACTTCTTGTTCAGGGCCCATTCTCCTGACGTAATCTGCGGTAACGCTTCTACTCCTTTTAGAAGCACAGCTAACAGTGAGTGAATTGTCTTTTCTGCCCAGGTGAAATTTTTTTCCTGGCAGAAGTTGTAGAAAAGGGGATCATGTTCCCCCTCGTTGTTAAATGAAGGCTGCCGTAGTAACTCTCTCGGAAAGTATTTTCAAATGTTGATTCTGAGGACAATTCTCCAGGATCCTCAAGGCTTCCCACACCGCCCTCAAATCTCGATAATTGGAGGATCTGTCTCTGATGTCCTGAAGATACTGACCCTGAGATTGAGCCCTCCAACCATATCTGCCCTGCATCCATAGTAATGGTCAATAGTGGCTCTTGAATCCACACTGTCCCTTTGGATAGATTTGAATGTCTCTGCCACCAAAGGAGGGAACGCCTCACGTGTGATGAGATTATTATCTTCTAATTCAACCATACGATTTTCTTGTCCTATGACAACAAAATCATTTCTTATGAAGTTCTGGAATAGCAGGCCAAACTCTCAGATGTCGGACAGGCCTCAACCCTTTATATGAAAGGACTGGTCAAATGCCACAGGTTCCATACCGAACTCTGCCTCCCCATAGGTGAGTCCCAGTTCTTGTCTGGCAAGCAATGAGGCCAATCCGAATCCATCCCGATGCCAGAGCTTGATCGCACTGGTCCATGGAACACCGTGACTCTTTCGTCCATGACTTCCACCTCAAGTGTCCAGCGTATGCTACATCTAAAGCCACCACATCATGGCACCTCCAAGTCACCCCTCCAACCCACAGGAGTGCTGGCAGGATGGCTCTTCCCAGAGGGAGAAGACCACAGAGTAACCTGACTGATCTGCTATCCTTAGACCTGGTAAGCAACTCTTCCTCACTCGCAAGGCTTCCCCTCTGCTCCCATCCCTCTGTAGGGACTGGGGAATGTATGAAAGAGGGGACTTTTAACCTCTCTGTGTTCCTGTCCCTACAGAAGGTGGGGAACAACCTCCATTGGGTGCTGTTACAAACAAAATATACTGCCAATAAAACCAGAACTTATCCTGCAAGACCTATGCAGCAATGCTGATGGAGAAACAACAAAGAAACATTAATTCCCCCCCCCCCCCATAAATTATTCTTTCATTGTGCAAAATTGCTAAAACGTGAAAATAAATTCAAATTTGGTATCACCGAAATTACTATCATTCCATAGACTAAAGATAACATGGTATTTAAAAAAGCATTTAAAGAACAACAATGGAGGAATTGCTGTTCACCCCCCCCCCCCCCCCAAAAAAAGCGCCTATTTTGGTGTGATTTTTGTACGAAAATCACCATTCAAGTCAATAGGTGTGTTATAAAATAAAGGCTTGCACTTCATGATGTGAGTGCGATACGTTTTTAATGCATGTAACTACAGGAACCATAAAAGGAAGCACCAAATGTGAAACCTGCATATTTATGCATGTGAAAAACAGATGGAATTCTTGCGTAAAAAAAAAAATCACAAAAATGCCCCCAAAAATTGCATGAAAAAAGGAATGATTTTTCAGAACTGCAAAAAAGAAAAAGTGTGCATTCAGACTAAAAAAAACATAAAAACACAGTGGTGGAATTGCGGTTAATCCCCTATTTGAAAAAAAACTTACAAGATGACAACTAAAAATGCCATAAATGGTTTTACAACGTGTAATACATCGTCCTACCACTAGGTGGTGAACACACCATATCTTTAGTTGTTGCAAAAATTATTGTAAGCAAACCATTACGTGATTATCCTTTTTAGAATCTACACAAAAGTCCTTTTTTGATGTACGTATATATGTGTTAAAAAAAAACAAAAACAGGAAAATTTGAGACCGCAAAATACCACCAACAAAATGGCTACCTGCCTAGCGACACATCTGTGGCGGCCAAGGAGCGGTCACTAGACAAGCCATTGCGCATGCGTGTAGTACGCAGTCTGGGTCACTCGCGCCAAGGCAGAGAGGAGACGGTCTGCCCCATGTAGCCAGAAGCTCCGCCCGCGGCGCGTCACGTGAGTGCCTGGCAGCCCCTCCCAACGGTCCCTGAGAGCCACCGAGACCGGGAGACGCAGAGACACCGGAGAGAGAGACGGAGCGCCGGGGACAGACACAAAGGAGACGCCCGTCATTCCCCGCTGGCCACAGAGACATGGGCCGCGCCGCAGGAGGGACACTGGGGGCCGCCGAGGGCAGACGCTAATCCCCCGACCACAGTGGGGGAGGAGGAGGGAGACGAGCCTGTGCTGTGGCAGCGCCCGGGCCGGAGGCCTTGCAGGAGGTGGAGCTGGAGGTAAGAAGCTGTGGTGCGCCATCAGCCCCGGCCTCCCCCGTGTTTATGTGTATTGTCATGTGTGACCCTCCTCCCCCACCCGGGGGTCCTCACACGTGCTCACCCCTCGCCAGCAGGCCGCCGAAGCTGCTGCAGCACCTCTTCATAAGTGACAGCTCTTAGCAGAGGCGGATTGACAGTCTGGGCCCTGGCATGGCGAGAGTTAATGGCTTGCCCCATCAGTGCCCCTCCCCCAGACCCTATTTATAACCGGGACGTGAGATGTGTCATGACTGAGCGGGCACGGTGTCCTGGGTGGCAGACCTGGCATCAGTGTGACACCCCTTAACCCCTCTGACGCTGGCTGCAGCCCCCGCCCCGGCTCATCAGCCCCTAACGGTTCTTTTGTGATGACAGCGGCGCCCCCCGGCTGTGGGGATGAGGCCTCTCCCCCTTTGTGCGCCGGTGTCCTCGGTGAGGAGGATGAGGAGGCCTGCCATGGCTGAAGCTCCAGTAATTGACGTCAGGGCTTTGTTCCTCCACTTCAGTCCAGTGAGCATGTCTGAGGCTCCAGTGACGGGGGACGCCGCTGTGCGGAGGCTCCGCTGCTGCCAGCCGCACAGCTGACTCCTGGCTGGCTGGGGCGGCCTCTCAGCGCCTCGTAGGTCTGGCAGCGGCGCTGACACTATTCCCGCAAGTCACAATCACACGTATTGGTTTTAATTAGGGAATCCGTCTTTCTCCCTCTGCGGTTTGTGGCGCAGATTATTATTATTGTCTACTCTGGGGCTTTACCTAATAGATCATCGGCGGCGATTGGGGGATTTAAATGCCCAGTAAGGCTGGGTGCCCACGGGGCAGGACTGCCACGGAATATCCGCAGACATTCCACGACTGATCTGCAGCGGGGTGTCTGTTGTGGACCCAGCCTTTAACTAAAATGTTATGTCACACGCTCCGCTAACTCTATATTGCCTGTCGCGGTCATGTGACTGTTTACCCCTGTGTCCGCCGCAGCCAATAGGAACCCAGCAGCGGGATGTCACCATATAACCTGCAAGGCTGCCCGCATTACCGTGTGATAGGTTTACAGGACATCACCGGGCTAGGAGCCCCCACATGGCACTACCATTAGTACGTGGGTGACATGTACTTTAAGGTGGGGGGGCCAAAAAAAGACTATTTAGGGGTGTCTCACATGTTCAAATTTCAATTCTGGGAGGGGGAGGGGGCGGGCTATCCAAAACTGGTATCTGCAGTGCTCTATGCCTTTGTTAAAGGGGTTGTCCCGCGCCGAAACGGGTTTTTTTTTCGAGACAACCCCGATGCAGGGAGGTAAAGAAAGCTTACCGGAGCGCTTACCTTAATCCCCGCGCTCCGGTGACTTCAATACTTACCGCTGAAGATGGCCGCCGGGATCCTCTGTCTCCGTGGACCGCAGCTCTTCTGTGCGGTCCATTGCCGATTCCAGCCTCCTGATTGGCTGGAATCGGCACGTGACGGGGCGGAGCTACACGGAGCCTGCATTCTGCACGAGCGGCTCCATAGAAGACAGGAGAAGACCAGGACTGCGCAAGCGCGGCTAATTTGGCCATCGGAGGGCGAAAATTAGTCGGCACCATGGAGACGAGGACGCTAGCAACGGAGCAGGTAAGTATAAAACTTTTTATAACTTCTGTATGGCTCATAATTAATGCACAATGTACATTACAAAGTGCATTAATATGGCCATACAGAAGTGTATAGACCCACTTGCTGCCGCAGGACAACCCCTTTAAAGGGACAGCTATCACCTGGCTGCTGCAGCCAATGGGAGGTTGCTGTGGTCACATGTCATTCTCCTAGCATTATGGCCCCCAACAGTGGAGTAGTGATAATGGAAGACTGGCTGCTGCAGCGGTCAGATGTCAGTCGCTAAGAAGGACCAGGAGGACTGCCGGCTGCAGCGTTGGCTAGCTTGGTGAGAGGACGGGTGAGCGCCGCTGCTTCTGTTACAGTAACACATTATGCGGCCCGCAGCAGACTTCACTCTAGATTGGGTTTGGGTATGTGTAGGGCGGCCACTGTATGATTCGTGGTACACTCAAGGCCTTCGGAAGAGGCTCAGATTAGGGGGTATTGTTCTTCCATGCGCCAAACTGGTTCTAAAAGGGACCGTTTCCCCGGACGGCAACAACAGACCCCAGGAACACAACCTAACTGCTTCTCTCTTGCACTAGCGGACAGATGCTCCGCATCGCAGTATCAGGCGCTTCCTTTCTCCGGGTCCTGTTATACCAGGTGACTTGGGGTCCTTTTTCACAGGCTGAGAAGTTGCTCAGATTCCCACCATCAGAGAGGATCTGAACGATTATCGGGTCAGCCCTTGTAAGCAGGCGGCTGTTCTGTCAACGACCGCCTGCTTACAGTGAATGGAGGCGGGTGGCCTGGAATGATCTCCAGCCCGCTCCGCCTTCATTCACTAGCCCAGGAACCATCATCCCCAATCGGGTACCTGCACCCCACGGGTCGTCCTGTATAAGAGCACCCTGACCTCGAGCAAATCGGGTGTCTGCTAGAATCCCCAAGCCGTACAGCACACTTCTCGTTATGTTGGCCCTTGGGCCTGTTTTCCTTGCCACTAGCTATCACCTGTATCACTGAGCGGCCTTAAAGGGGTTCTGTCAAAAAAATTCTATAGCTGCCTATTCCTCACCTGTCAGTCTTCTTACTGCCTATTCTCCTGGCTCCTCCAGTCCCCCGGGTCACCTCA
Source organism: Eleutherodactylus coqui (assembly GCF_035609145.1). NCBI lineage: Eukaryota > Metazoa > Chordata > Amphibia > Anura > Eleutherodactylidae > Eleutherodactylus > Eleutherodactylus coqui. The sequence goes on along the minus strand of NC_089838.1, from coordinate 93,540,674 downwards.
CCGCAAGCCAGACGATTCTGATTGTCGAGACCCGGGGGACTGGAGGAGCCAGGAGGAGAGGCAGTAAGATTCCACTGCCTGTTTATGGAACCACTGCCTGCGCAGGAATGGCGTATCATGCTGAGCCCCTGGAAGCTGCGATTCATATCTCCTGTGTATGTAAACGCCAATGTGCATGGCACCATGGAGGTCCACTGACTTTCATTGCCTCCATTCACCATGTAACCACATTTAAAAAAAAAACAAACAACCAAAAGGCCTTTTTTTTGTGAGCCCTTAGCCGTCTTTATACTTCCAGCAGCGGAGCCATGTAAGGTCTTGTTTTTTCCAAGCAGGGTTTGTAGTTTTTATTGCTATTTTGAGGTACTTGTAACTTTTGGATTGCTTTTGTCACTAAGGGGTTAAAGGGGTTTTCCTATTTGAAGCACTCATGGCCAAATATCTGTCTGTATGCTGCGGCCACCACTGGCTGGAACTGTGAAAACTGCCGACCCAGCTATTCTGTGCTGCTTCCTTAACTTTACAGGCTTGTCTCTGTGGGGGTTGTGTAATGCTTCACTGGGAATGAGGAATGATACAGCTGTCACCTGCTGACTATTGGCTGATCGCAGCCGGAACCCCCAGTACATGCACCCTAATATGTAGCAGATTAGCCCCTCAGTACATGCACCCTAATATGTAGCAGATTAGCCCCTCAGTACATGCACCCTAACGTGTAGCAGATTAGCCCCTCAATGTTGTCGGATCGCAGCCAGAACCCGCAGTACATGCACCCTGATGTGTAGCACATTAGCCCCCCAGTACATGCACCCTAACGTGTAGCAGATTAGCCCCTCACTACATGCACCCTAACGTGTAGCAGATTAGCCCCTGAGTGTTGGCGGATCGCAGCCGGAACCCGCAGTACATGCACCCTAACGTGTAGCAGATTAGCCCCTCAGTGTTTGCGGGTCGCAGCCGGAACCCCCAGTACATGCACCCTGATGTGTAGCAGATTAGCCCCTCAGTACATGCACCCTAATGTGTAGCAGATTAGCCCCTCAGTGTTGGCGGATCGCAGCCGGAACCCCCAGTACATGCACCCTAACGTGTAGCACATTAGCCCCTGAGTGTTGGCGAATCGCAGCCGGAACCCCCAGTACATGCACCCTAACGTGTAGCAGATTAGACCCTCAGTATTGGCGGATCGCAGCCGGAACCTCCAGTACATGCACCTTAAAGGGGTTGTCCCGCGCCGAAACGGTTTTTTTTTTTTTCAACCCCCCCCGGTCGGCGCGAGACAACCCCGATGCAGGGAGGTAAAGGAAGCTTACCGGAGCGCTTACCTTAATCCCCGCGCTCCGGTGACTTCAATACTTACCGCTGAAGATGGCCGCCGGGATCCTCTGTCTTCGTGGACCGCAGCTCTTCTGTGCGGTCCATTGCCGATTCCAGCCTCCTGATTGGCTGGAATCGGCACGTGACGGGGCGGAGCTACACGGAGCCTGCATTCTGCACGAGCGGCTCCATAGAAGATTGCAGAAGACCCGGACTGCGCAAGCGCGGCTAATTTGGCCATCGGAGGGCGAAAATTAGTCGGCACCATGGAGACGAGGACGCCAGCAACGGAGCAGGTAAGTAAAAAACTTTTTATAACTTCTGTATGGCTCATAATTAATGCACAATGTATATTACAAAGTGCATTATTATGGCCATACAGAAGTGTATAGACCCACTTGCTGCCGCGGGACAACCCCTTTAACGTGTAGCAGATTAGCTCCTCAGTGTTGGCGGATCGCAGCCAGAACCCCCAGTACATGCACCTTAACATGTAGCAGATTAGCTCCTCAGTGCTGGCGGATTGCAGCCGGAACCTGCAGTACATTCACCTTAACGTGTAGCAGATTAGCTCCTCAGTGTTGGCGGAACGCAGCCGGAACCCCCAGTACATGCATCCTAACGTGTAGCAGATTAGCCCCTCAGTACATGCACCGTAATGTGTGGCAAATTAGCCCCTAAGTGTTGGCAGATCGCAGCCGGAACCCCCAGTACATGCACCCTAACGTGTAGCAGATTAGCCCCTCAGTGTTGGCGGATCACAGCCGGAACCCCCAGTACATGCACCTTAACGTGTAGCAGATTAGCCCCACAGTACATGCACCCTAACGTGTAGCAGATTAGCCCCTCAGTGTTGGCGGATCGCAGCCGGAACCCCCAGTACATGCACCCTAACGTGTAGCACATTAGCCCCTCAGTGTTGGCGGATCGCAGCCGGAACCCCCAGTACATGCACCTTAACGTGTAGCAGATTAGCCCCGCAGTACATGCACCCTAACGTGTAGCAGATTAGCCCCTCAGTGTTGGCGGATCGCAGCCGGAACCCCCAGTACATGCACCCTAACGTGTAGCACATTAGCCCCTCAGTGTTGGCGGATCGCAGCCGGAACCCCCAGTACATGCACCTTAACGTGTAGCAGATTAGCCCCGCAGTACATGCATCCTAACGTGTAGCAGAATAGCCCCTCAGTGCATGCACCGTAATGTGTGGCAGATTAGACCCTAAGTGTTGGCAGATCGCAGCCGGAACCCCCAGTACATGCACCCTAACGTGTAGCAGATTAGCCCCTCAGTACATGCACCCTAACGTGTAGCAGATTAACCCCTCAGTGTTGGCGGATCGCAGCCGGAACCCCCAGTACATGCACCCTAACGTGTAGCAGATTAGCCCCTCAGTACATGCACCCTAACGTGTAGCAGATTAGCCCCTCAGTGTTAGCGGATCGCAGCCGGAACCCCCAGTACATGCACCCTAATATGTAGCAGATTAGCCCCTCAGTGTTGATCCAGAGGAAGACAAAATCATCACTCTTTGTATAAAATAAAGTTGTAAATAAAACCCCTTTTCAGGCATAATATCAAAAAACCACTATGATAAACTAATAAAAACAACTGATGGCTGTTAAGCCGGTTCTACAGTAAATCCGTAACTTTATACTGCGTTTACACGAAACGATTAGCGTTCAATTTAAATGCAGCGAACAGCTTATCGTTGGGCAAGAATCGCGAGGTTCTCGTTTGACCTTCGGTTTCAGCCAACATAACAATCGCCGCGGCTCGTGCGGAATATTTATTGGTTGCTCATTGTGTCACATAGGAAGGCTGAACCCTGCAGACCAGTGAGCGAGGTCGGCACCATTCTCCATGACAATTAGTCGCACCTTGAGGTCCTGGTGCTCCTTGCAGTCCAGTTGGTGTTATGTTGGTTTAACCTCAGAATGACTTATAAGTGGGGGCACCCGGGGTCGTGGCTCCAATTACTGGGCCGGAAGTAGTGATCCCATTGTTTACTTCCAGTGACCTGTAAATAGGTGGTGTAGAAGTGATGGCCCCTGTAGCGCCCTCACCAGGGCTATGTGTGTATATTTCAAAGGCCAGGATAAAAGTAAGGGCCCTTTCATACACGGAACGATTATTGGTCAGATTTTCGCTGGATCGTGGGAATGTGAACAATAATCATGCGGTGCAAAAGCTTCCAATGACGCAACGGTAATTACTTAATCTGTGCTGCGGATGTGCCGGCACATGCGCAGTACTGATTATGCAGCGCTGGCACGGATGGGTCGCGTGTCAGACTGCTTCCATTGACTTCAGTGGAAGCCGTTGGTGTGGAATCACCACAGACTAGCAGTGTGCTACGACTTCTCCGTGAGCGGAAAATCGCAATCGATTTCCACTTGTGTAGAGGAAATCGTGTTTTGCCATAGCATACTACAGGCGGTATTTGCTGCGTAATCCGGTGGCAGGCGCCCGCTCCGGATTCGGCAATGCAAATCCGCCCATGTGCAGGCGGCCTTAATGTTTGGAAGAAGTGAAATTATATGTAACAATCATGTTTTGGGTAATTTTGCTTGTTTTTTAGAGCATGTCTTTCCTGTTTACTGCACAGGGGTATAACGCTGTCTAATTACAGTTTTTAGGCTCTCATAAAAGATTCAATCAGTGACCAGCCAGCTACGGGTCTGCTGATATCTGCATCGGAGGATAGGCATAGAACTTCCATTGGTGAATTCCTTCAGCATGCAGGACGCAGTAGTGCTACACGTAGCCCTGAACTGAGCTATTATAGTCAATGGAGTCCAATCTCATTCACATGGTCTCCCGCAGCATTTTACACGTAACAGCCCATACGCTCTGCCGGAAGAGACCACATATAGGCTGTGCATGCCCGTGAATGATGCGCTCACGGACTTGCGTATCGTGAGATATATAATATATTTTTTTTCCCCATAGGAGACTTGAAATTGTGTTTGATCGCTTGTACAATATACTGCAGTACTTTAGTATTGCAGTATAATGTACTTTTAATATCCACCTAACTGCAGCATCTAAATGGTCAAACGGCCAGGGTGTTGGCTGTATTTTCTAGTCAGCACCTGCCACTTATGTAGCTGACTCTGCTCCTGAGCCTGTCGTATACCATTTTCTGGTGTAAATTAACATCAGATTGCGGGAAAGGGTTAAAGGGGTATTTCCATCTCATATCAAAGATGGGAAAGCTTGGCCCTTTATTTCCGAGCGCTTCAGCCCAGCGCGGTTTGTGTAGCCCTTAGTGAAGTAAGTGAGAGCTACAGAAACGGTGTAGCACAGCGCGCCACACGGCTTCCATAGCTCCTGGATCTCCCGTGGTACAAAATAACAAGTGAGCAGTTACTCTCCAATCCACAATTGGCCCACCACTGCCGGTTCAGTTCACCACGTAAAAAATACGCCCGTGTGGACAAGCCCGCACACATACTGACTTTGTCAACTTGGTTTTTGTCATTAAAAATAGGTTCTAGCCAAGACGCCACTTGTACATGTAGTCGGCCAGCAGTGCCGATGCTAATGACCCCATACTAAGTGCAGCCCGCCTCTACGCACTGTGGTGCCTTGTGCCCCCTAGAGCTGCTGTAACCTGACCCGCCGCCGGAGTGTGGCTGTTCTAGTCTGATGGCCTTGTCACGGGCTGCAGCGCTGTCTACAAGAGAAGGACTATTTCCTGGAACCTATTTCATCAGCTGTGGTCTTGTAGGCACTTAATCAGGCTTTGGGGCTGAGTGCTCTGTCACGGATCACCAGTAATCCACTACCAAACTAACCCAGTGCTGCTGCCACCACCAGTGCGTTCAGCATCTGTATAGCCTATGCAGCAGGGGTGTCGGGCCTTAGTGACCCTGTTATCACAGCTAGCGGTGACCGCAGCGGGGTCACCCATACAGGAAGTCATACATCGCTGCAGAGAAGGAGGCCATCGGAAACGCTGCTTGCTAAGTATCTTATTCTTGGCACACAGAAGGGGTTTTGCACAGGTGGGTAGGGTTTGGTCATAGCCTCTGGCCATTGTTGGGCTTCTTGTTTGTGGCACATGACTGTTTTTCCATATCGGTAATATATGGAAACATACCAAAGACGTATGATAAGTTAACACATCGCACCACTTCTGCCCCGGTGATGCCAGCTCAATAATCGTAAGTGTCTGTAATACCGGAACAAAGAACTCTGACTTCTGGAATTTGTCCAATTCTGGCCTGGATTTTTTTAGAGGGCGTTTCCTGTATGTGTGTCCTGCCTGAACTGATGGGAGGAGACGCAACTGTGAGAGAGTGGGGGTTGTAGTTGGTGCCTCCAGCAACTGATTCGCCTGCTCTGCCAACTGGTGGGATGCCAGGTTGTAACTGTTGGGTGAGGACTGCAGGTCACAGGGCAGCGCCAGCTTGTATACAACTCGCACTCTTCACCTGGAAGGGAATCTGTCACCAGAAAGGTGTGTTCCTGGAGTGTGCTTCTTGTCCTCCATGCATACCTTCACAATGAACACTTTTATTGTTCCTACACCATAGGGACCATCTCAGGGGCTCTTTGTAACACCCCAAACACCGCCCCTATCTTACTAGGTGACTGGAGATGTTCATAGGCAGTCAAAGATGTGGTGTCTGGAAATGGCACGTGGGCAGTAGCAATGGGTGAGTCTGCCCACAACAGGGACACATGTGCTGCTGTCATGACGTGGGGGTCACTTGGAGAGGGACGGGCAGTGGGACCAGAGACTGTCATGGCGACCCACCACGAACGGTCCAACCCGCTCGCTCAGCACGGCGCAGGAACAATGAAAGTGTTCGGTGTGAAGGACAAGAGAGATACTTTAAGAAGGAACCTGTCACCACTTTTCCCCACACTAATCTGTGCATTCTTAAAGGGGTGTTCCAGTTATTGGAAGTTTTATATGCTACATAAGGCGATAACATGTCATTTTACCATATAATGTTTTAGATCTTGTTTTACAAAGCTGCAGATTTATTACTCTGCTTGCGCCCCCTTATAGTCTTCTGTTGGCACGCAATGGTTGTGACCTGTAGGCTCCAATGTTTTACCGGTCAGGCGCGCTCAGTGCCTTCAAATTCTGTTGGGACGGCACAGTTTGTACGTTGTGAATACGCGCTCGTCAGTAATTGGCGATGGGGCATTGTGGGAAATAAAAAACCTCATCGGAAGCCATTTTAAATTACACAAAAAATCTGAAGCTGTCTGGAAGCAGCAGGGGTACAGGTCAGCAAAAACGGTTCTGGAGTTCAGTGTGACGATTTAGAGGGATGTTGGGAATATTGGTAATAAGTGGAGGCGTTAAGGAAATTTTGGAAGCTCTATTCTAGCAATTTGTCTGTGATGGTGCCAGCCGCATCTGACCCGTGACGTCACGGGGTTTTCTGGCCTGCTGATGTCCCATAAACAAGTCACATGGACTTCTAATGTAGACACCCCAGCGTGTTTATGGGACATCACTGATGACATTTGGTGTATAAACAACCATGTGATCGCCGCAGGTAAGGTAAACAAAGGACTGGAGGACCGACGTGGCAGCAGGTGAGCAGCGCGTCAGCGGAGGGGTAAGTATTGTTATATTCTTATATATAATTCACCCCTCACTGCCACTAATGTATTTAGTAATCAGAAAACCCCTTTGACTGCAGAACAATGTTGTTAGAGTGCTGGTCACATAGGAAAGTGCAGAGGTCACTGATGCTACCGTATTATGGATTTCCCCAAAATTTAGAAGAACAAAAACCTAGGCAAAGCTAAGTGCCATTTTCTCATATGACGCTTAAATGGACACTAGCCTTTCACACAACTTAAGTTCCTCTTAGCTGCCTATGTGTATCATCAAACCTGTAGTACACTTGCATTACAAAATCTTGTTTTACCACTAAAACTCGATTTTGGAGCTCCTGCCAATCTTGTAAGGTTGTACCTTTACAATCCACTGCCTGTGGTCAGGCATTTGGCTTCTCTAGTAACAGGGACATGGGGACACTGCTAGTTATTACATGCAGCCTTGCAGCTGATTGGAGTAGGGCTTTGCAAGACATGGAAAACATGGGGGAGAAAGTCCCGGCCAGTACAGTACTAGGAGAATGGCTACTTGGGACTCGACACCCCCAACTGTAAGTGGATTACAGACAGCGGGCGGCAGAAAAATAGGAAAATCTACATGGAAAACTGAATTGATAGAACTCAAACCTGGTGCCAGCAGTAAAATAGCGGCCAACGAAGACCTTAACTGCTATTGAAAATAGTTTGAAAGCTCAGGTATACTGGAAGCATCAGACAGATACTTTAATGCCCCACTTCTATTTTAGCCATGTACAGCGCGGTGTAGGGCACAGTGTAGCCGATCCAATTCGAGAAATCCCCTTGTTTTGCGGACTGTCGTTGAAAGATGTTTATCCATACTGGAGACTTCATCGCATTACAACTAGAAGTATCGAATATATGAACAGTGTCTTGTAGAAGAGGTAACCTTGTAGCAGCCACTCGGGGCTCAGCCTTATTTAGGCTAGGTCTGTGCTGGGATGGCTGGGTTAGCTACCTGATGTATCATTATCTATATTAGCATGATGCGTATCCGGCGTCACGTGGACGCTGCCGTGTACTGAACCGCAGGCAGGAATACACCCTGCTTGTCTGATTAAACAGGGAAAAATGTGGCTCTCCCAGTGCTGGGAAGTTTCTATGGGCTGTGCTCTCCTGTACACGTTGGGCGGACCTCACTGCTCATTTACCTAGCAATTTGTTATTGCCCAACTACTAAGGAAAATGCCTGGTTGGTTTCTTTATTGGCAGAAGTGTGAAGAGTCTTACAGAAAGCTTACAACAGGTATGACATGGAGTTAATGTAAACTTCCAGCTCAGGTACTGGGGAGATGTGTAGGAGTTACAGTAGTGCTGCGCCCTCCATTGTTCTGCTGCCACGCTTCTTCACCATCTTGGCTTTGGGTTAATGGGATTTTCTTTCTGACAAATGTTCTATATCTCGTTCATTTTGAGGCCTGCAGCAATAGTTAATCATCGTAGTACAGTAATGATGACCCCATTATAGCGTTATATAGCATACCCGCTAATTCTGCGTTCCTGTAGGGTCGTTTATATTTGGCATTGTTGGTGGGCTTTATGTATGAAGGAGCTGCTGGATTCCTTAGCTATGTTAGGGTGGTCTCACATCGGCATTGGCGGTTCTGCTTTCCTGTTCCGTCTGGGGAGCAGGAGACGGGAAACCCTGTGGCTGAACGACTGTCTCCTAGACGGAACCGAACAGCACCAGACGGACCCCATTGACTATAATGGGGTCTCTACACTTTCCACCCAGCTTTTGGACGGATCTGTGTGACGTAACCTCCGGATGGGCGTTCCAATGCAGATGGGAAACCTCCCTTATTGTTTTATTTCGCATGATGATTAAGGTTTTGTTTTCTTTCTTTGGTTATGCAAGGAGCTCCATTAAGATAAGCTGCTTATCCAAGTGCTCATGTTGTATGTGTCAGTCGGCCACCGCTGCTTGAGGAGAAGTTCATACAAGTGTAAAAACCTGGAAGCCATCTGTAATGCGTCAGGCGCTATTTCTAGCTGATTTCCATTGTGGCAAATAGGTGAGCAGTCATAATAAAAGACAACTATTGGTCTATTTACACGTAATGATTATCGCTCAAAATTAGTTCAAACAATCGATAATCGTTTAGTGTAAATGCAAAAAAACCCTCGCTTCTCAATCAAGTTTGTTCGCTGACGTTAAACGCATAACCAATCGCTGGCTTCTCGTTGCTGGTAAACACTCCACTCAACATAGAAGGCGAAGAGCGGAGCGAGAAGCCGGTGAGAAGCCAGCCATCTTTCAGTCTAAATGCTCTGCACAAGTGCTGAGGACCTTAGCAGTGACCCCAGCATTCGTACAGTCGTTACAACGACTGTTGGCCTGTGTAAATGGGCCATTACTGCAGAAAATAAACTTAGTATCGCAGTCCTACTTCTCTTAAGGCCCATTTAGACTCAACGATTATCGCTCAAAAGATTGCGTTCATTTACAGAGCAAGGTGATCGCTCAAACGTTGAACAAATACCTTGCGCTCCGAGCGGGGGATGCAGAAGACAAGCGAGGCCGCTCGTCTTCTGCATCCAGCTGTTCTCTGCTCTGAGTGCCCGGCTGTTATACAGCCGAGTGCCCTGAGCGGGGGATGCAGAAGACGAGTGGGGCTGCTTGTCTTCTACATCCAGCTGTTCTCTTCTTGGAGTGTTCGGCTGTTACACAGCTGAGCGCTGCGAGCGGGATATGCAGAACACAGCTGGACCACTGTGTTCTTCATACCTCAGCTGTTCACGGAGCGCTTAGCTGGTATACAGCTGTGCGCTCCGTGTGGAATATGAAGAACACGGCTGAACCACTGTGTTTTTCATACACCGCCCTGTGTTTAGGGAGCGGGATACAGCTGAAACAATAGTATCAGCTGTATCCCGCTGTGAATCCCTGATAACGCTCATCATTGTCTTTCAGCACGCTGAAAGGGAACGATCAGCAACTGCTTAACGAAAACTGCACGATGTCAGTGCAGTTAGACACAACGATTATCGCTCAAAAGACGGCTTTTGAGCGATAATCGTTGTCTAAATGGGCCTTAATCTTTTCCTTCCCTCTGATCTGATGAATTGCTCACTATCAGAAACAGGAGTTGCTTGATCTTCGAGTGACTGCCTGTTTGCAGTGTATGGAGGCAGGCGGTCGGAATGATCTCTGGTGCACTCCACCTCCACAGAACATCTGTCGCCCCTGCTTGTAAAAGCACAGGCGCGATAGTTGCTGGGATAGCAGACAGTTGTCTGATCTACAGAGACCTCCAGGAGCTCAGACTCATTTCTCTTGTCTACCTGTAATTGGCTGTAGGAGAACTTGCTGCAGCAGGAGCCTCCCCCCTCTTCCCCTGATTTTGGTAAGATTAAAGAATCATTAAACCCTGCCCTCTAATCCTGTAATTCACCAGCAGGAGATTAACCTATGTTCTCTACAGGATTTTATAGAATCATAATGGTTGGAAAGGACCTCCAGGGTCATCGGGTCCAACCCTCTACTCAGTGCAAGATTCACTAAATCATCCCAGACAGATGTCTGTCCATCCTCTGTTTGAAGACTTCCATTGAAGGAGAACTCACCACCTCCTGTGGCAACCTGATCCACTCATTCATCACCGTCACTGTATAAAATCTAATGTGTCTCCTCCCTTTCAGTTTCATCCCATTGCTTCTAGTCTTTCCTTGTGCAAATGAGAATATGGCTGATACCTCTGCTCTGTGACTGCCCATCAGATATTTGTAGACAGCTATTAAGTCTCCTCTCAGCCTTCTTTTTTTATGTTGCAAGCGAAACATTCGCATATCCTTTAACCGTTCTTCATAGGACATGGTTTGCAGACCACTTGCCATCCTGGTAGTTCCTCTCTGAACTTGCTGTAGTTTGTATTTTTTAAAATTGGGGTGCCCAGAGCTGGACACAGTATTCCAGATGAGGTCTGAGGAGGAGTAGAGGGGGGATAATTACCTCACATGATCTAGACCAGGGTTCCCCAACTCGAGTCCTCAGGGACCGCCAACTGGTCATGTTTTCAGGATTTCCTCAGTATTGCACAAGTGATGTAATTATTGTCGGTGCCTCAGACATTGCCACAGTGGTTCTTACTATAGGATACCCTGAAAACATGACCTGTTGGTGGTCCCTGAGGACTGGAGTTGGGGACCTCTGATCTAGACTATATGCTCCACTTAATACATCCCAGAATTGTGTTTGTCATTTTTACTGCTGCATTACATTGTTGACACATGTTCAGCCTGTGATCTATTAGTATACCCTTTTTCACATATGCTGCTGCTTGGCCCAATTCCTCCCATTCTGTATGTGCTTTTTCCATTTTTCTTGCCCAGATGTAGGACTTTCCATTTCTTTGTTAAATACCATTCTGTTAGTCGCTGCCCACTGTTGAAGCTTTTCTAGATATTTTTGATTTTTATCAGGCCTTTAGTTTTTGGATCATTCAGAAAATGATACGAACTGACAGTGATGGGAATGATATTTTGTGTTTGTGGCACATGAACAAATTCTGACTGCATTCATGCGTCTGTAATGTGGATGAGCGTCAGCAGGCCTCCTGACCAGAACTGTGAGCATCATAGATTGCTATGATAGTCAGTGGTTGGGGTCAGGAGACCCGCGGTCAGACAGACTTAGATTTAGGTCCTCCCACGCTTTTCTGTCAGGTGACAAGAATGCTATTGTTGGCAATCAAAGGCAGCAGTTTCTGCATCATCCCATGAAAGGTTGACAGCACCTTTACAAATGTACGTTGCCAGATGATCTTTTGCCTTCCCCGCTGACGCTTCCCATTTTTTGGGCATTCCAGGAGGAGATTATTGCTAGCCTTGTCTCAGGTGTAGAATGTGTCCAGCAAAACTGAATTGGCCTTTGGTGACTTGGAAATGGAGTGGTTGCATACCAGAGTGGTGGTAGATTTCTTGATTGGCAACCCGATCATGGTAAATAACCTTAAAGACAGTTGCCTACTTCTAGTACTATAAGCCAAGTTTTTGTGCTAAAAGTAGGTGAAGTACTCAGTCCAGGATAGAAGACTTAAACTTGCCTTCCCCTTTGTCGGCGCTGGAAACCACCACTCGATGTATCGAGTTGTGGCTACCAGCATGGACATCGGTGAAAAAAGGGGAGGCAAGTATAACACATCCATGGACTCAGTACTTCACCTACTTTTAGCCTTTAAGCTCAGCACATAGCTGCTATAAGTGGGTGCCAGATTCTCTTTAAACAAACGACCAAGGCATCGATGTTGGAAAACATAAAGTTGTCGGTTGATGTATGTGGTCACTTTCCATGCTTCAGATGCATCTAACGCAGTCCTGATCATGATGGTATTCAGAGGTCCTATCTTCATTTCTAATGGGACTGATCCAGTAGCCCATATAGGGCGTAGACCTTGGAAAGTCACCAATGCCTTTCCAATAAAGGCCCATTTACATGCAACGATTATCGCTCAAAATTAGTTGAAACAATAGTATATGAGCGATAATCGTTGCGTGTAAATGCTGCCATTGTTCACTCCTCGGCTGCACAATAATTTTGAGGTGAGCCTAAAATCCATCATTCAGCCGGAGAAAAGATAACCAGAACCACACACTGTGTTCTCCATGGGAGCCGGAGATTACATTATATTCTGCTGACAACCTGTGCGAGAACAAAAGAAGCTGTGTGCAAAGCTCAGACCACATGCTGTGCTCTGCAAACAGCCCCCGGAGGCCCTTTTACACGCAAATGAAGTTGATAAAGTAAATGGGCATTAGTGTCCATTAACACTTTATGCAAAACGATCGCCAAAACTGTCAATCTTTCAATTGTTTGAAAGATTGTCTTTGCACGTAAATGGGCCTTAAGACACTGGACATCATGTTCAGTGTCCCAGCCTCTGGTGATTGGGCTGCCTGGGCAGACAAACTGGTCGATCTCTTGCAACCGATGTTGTTCGTTGACCATAATTGAGACCTCTGTGAATGGGACATCCAGCCCGCATAATTTGTGTCTTCTTAGTTAATCTATAAACCTAGCATTGCCGCTAGGTTCCAGAGTTGATACTGTTTGTTGTAGTTTGGGGAAAGAGGGTGCGAAGGGGGCCATATCATCCACGTCAGTAAACCGTTGTAGTGGGTTACGCCCCACAGCGCCAACCATATTTGGACCAATCGGTTGTTTCATGATGTGGTTGAGCACTTGGTTAAAGAGGAATGACGACACTCATCCATTTTAGAGATAAATACGTGTGGAGTTCATTCATGTGTCACCAGCCTTACCGTTATCATTCATTCCTAGGTTTAGTATTCCTTTAACCCCTTGAATATGCAGCCAATTTTTTTTTTTATTTTTTTTTAATTTCACTATGGCATCTGAGGAATTAAATAGCCAGGATCAATGATATCCTCCGTCCCGGGCGATACAAGTGGGTGTTGGCTAAATCGCACAGCGTATGAAGTGGGGTCAGCTGTTCTCAAGGGGTCAAGTCTAAACTTTCCTTTTTTGCCTCTGAGAGGAAAAAAAATCTTCTGTGAAGAATTTCAAATTTTGTGCCGTATAAACTGTGATTTGGATGTAGATTATAGTGAGGGTGAAGCGGAGCTGCGGGGCATATCTGTGCTGTTGCCTAAAACTGCTTGCAGAGCGATTGCTTTAGATGTGTATATTGTAGTCACGTGAATTATGGGGTAACGCCTGGTGATTCTACTAGTATTTATAGTGGTGCTCCTATGTGGAGTATCGCTGCCTCACATGACTCAGGGTTTAATAGACAAACAATGCCTTCACATTCCAGGCATCCACATCCTGATTCCTAGGAACTCCTTGAGCGTATGGTTCCATCGCAGTAAATACTTTGCCCCAGGCTTGGGCCTCCCTCACACCAATGTATTCATTTTGCACTCCTAATACGCAATGAATAAAACCCATTGATTTCAGTAGGTTCATTCACAGAAGCGTATTTTTGTTGCGCATTTCGTTCACGCAAAGAAAAAACTAAAACGTAGCATGTTCAGTTTTCCTGCGCATTTTGCATACAAAAATGGCTAAAATTGAGCTAAATAACTGAATTGCCCATGTTAACGAATGGAAGCATAGTTTTTATTGCAGGTGCAAATGCACAACGCATGTCCTAAATGTTGCTGCCATCCGTGTGACGCCGGCGTTGGATCATAAATTTGTATCCCAGTTGATCAGAGAATAAAAGCTCATCCATCGTGTATAAAGGAGAGCTAGAATTATTGTCCCTTTACCTGATTTATTAGGCGACTTCATACGGGCGCACGATGTACGGCAACACACGGTAACTTCCACACCAAAATCTGCAGAACTGCATGCTGATTTTGATGCGGAATTGAAAATTCAGGCTTAAATCTGCCTGCAATTTCTGCAGCAGAATCTGCCGTTGGACTTGCTGATTTGGGTGCAGAATCCACAGTGGCAGCTAAGGCTGGCTTCACACGGCCGGGCCGGATTCCGCATGCGAGAGGCCAGCTGCGTACCTGAATTATCTATGTTACATATGGGCTGCAGGTCCACGCGAGAGGATTCTGCGATATTTCTTTTCCCCTCCATTTACTAAATATGAAATTCTTATCCATAAGTGTGAAGGGAAAATCAAAAGTTCATGCCTTTGAATGCCTGCATTTTGCAGCAGATCCTCCGTGCGGATTCTGCAATTGGAATCTGCCAGTGTGAAGCCGGCCTTAAGCGGCAGCTTGCAGCCCATCCAGGTGGAATAATTTCGTCTATGAGAAAGCCCCCTTTATGTCGCTGATTGCTGATTGGCTGTGGGTTTTGGTGCAGATCTGCAGATTTCACCCCTTTAATTTGAAAGGTGCAATCTGCAACAGCATCCGCAGCAAATCGGCGACCTGTGAATGCGCCCTCAGAAGGGTTTGTGGCCTGCTGTACTGCGGGGCAAACGCTGAAGCTGTGTTATACATGTACACCCCCATATGGCCTGATCAGTAGTCCTCAGACAAATGCTCATCGGTGTGTAATGATATATATTGATTTGGGGATCCTGCACACTGGCGATCGCAATACGGCCATGGCAAAATCGCAACTTTTTTCCCCTGCGATTTTTGTCGTGACTTTTTTAGCGCTAAGCTCAATAGGACTGTAATGTTAATAATGCATTGCACAGAAATCGCGCGTTCCTGCTTTCCGATGCAATAAAAGGAGGTTCCATTGGGAAGCATGGGAGGAAAAAAAAAAAGGAAAAAACCTGCAAAATGCAGAAAGATAGAACATGCCACAATTTTTTTCCCCACATCGCATGAGTGAAAAGATCGCATATGTGAAGGAAACCATTGAAAATCATTGGTTTCATAATTCGGCATTTTCACTCACTCTCGCATTGCTCAAGAAAAGTGCGATGTTTCTCGCTAGTCTGAAGGCACCCCCATAGTCCTCTGGCAGATGTATCATTCGTTAAATTTGCCTTAAAAAACAAACACTGTTTGCAAACACCAAAAGAGTAACAAAATAACAGTGGACAATTCTGTGTTAATTATCCCAGCATGTGGAATAGAAAAAATGGCCCGTAAATATAAATTGTAGTAGAAAATATCTCTCTGCTGTGTGTAGACGGGGAGCAACAACACCCTGTTCCCCCGAAGTGAAGTGTGAGGCTGGGTTCACACAGGGCAGATTTGCCGCGGATTGCCGTTGCATATCCGCACTGCGGCAAAACCGCTGCGTTTGCAGTGCAATGCAGCACAAATGAGATTTGCCAAAAAGCTGTTCTCACAGGACGGATTTTTTTCCGCACAGCCGCAGTGCAGAAATGCAACTGCGGCGCGGTTTTCAAAGATGCAGCGTGTTCATTCTACAGTCTTTTCCACTGCTCTTTTTTTTGTCCATAAACCTCTATGGACGCAGCAAAAACTGCACCAAATACGCGGCAAAAAGTAAAAAAGCGCTGCGGAAAAAAACACTTGTGGATTTTCCCGCGCGAAAATCCGCAAGCCAAAATTAACCTTTGAAGCGGTTTTGCCGCAGAACCAGTTCTTCTGCGGCAAATCTGCCCTGTGTAAACCCAGCCTGAATGAGGTTCTTATGAAGGCATTAGGCCTCCTTCCCACGAGCGTGACGGGCTCCGCAGCGTAATATTCCGCTGTGAAGCCCGTCACGGCGCCCCCCAGAGCCCCTATACTTACCTGCGGGAGATAGCGTGAAATCGCTTCCCCGCCCACCACCGCCGCGTCACCGCTCGTCACCGCTCGTCACCGCCCACCGCTCTCGCGTCACCAGCCGTGTCACGTGACGCGGCCGGATCGCGTCATTTGGCGTCATATGACGCTCGGCGGTGGGCGGGAAAGCGTTTTTTCACGCTATCTCCCGCTGGTTACAGCGGGAGATAGCGTGAATGGACGGCTTCCATTGACTGCAATGGAAGCCGTCAGTGCGTACAGCCCGTCCTCACCCGCAGAAAATAGAGCATGCTGCGGGTGAGGACGGGAGAAATCGCGGTGCGTAATTCCGCGGTGGAATTACGCATCGTGAGCATGGAGCTATTAGGTTCAATAGAACCTAATAGCTGCGTGCAACGCAGCGGATTTTCGCCGCGAATTACGCGGCGGAAATCCGTTCGTGGGAAGGAGGCCTTATGCAGTAGTGGACAGTATGTAACAGTGCGGAGTGTTTACTTGTCCTCGGCTTCTGCATAGTCTTCGGTCTAGTGATTACCCCGGGGCACAATAATCTCATATATCAGGCTTGTGCCGTGCATCGCAGCGCAGGCCTAGTAACGCTCAGGAAGGACACACGGCTACTTCATCCATGGCTTTCTGCTGAACAAGTGCATTATTTATTTTAGTGATTTTTTTTTTTCTTTTTTTGTTTCAAAAAAGTTGCCCACTTTTGTGTCCCTACTGGCAAAAATCAGGTGTTTCAACTTCAGTTTAGGTTTTTAACCCTTTCCTGACAGCCGTTTTTTTTTTTTTTTTTTTCCCTTCACCACTTTATTTTTCCAAGGACTTTTTAAAACCTTCCATATAGTATGTTAAATGGTTGTGACGGGTGATGAGGGGCTTTTAAAAAGCAGCAAAATAAAGCAGACAGCACCCGAAATTCGCAGCGTTAGAAAACGCCACCTTCGAGCGCAGGTCTGTGAAGCTCTTAAAATCATTAGGAGCATTGTACCGCGGTAAAAAGCGCATGTGTGAGAGCAGCCACAGTTTTTTGTATTTGTGGGAGGGGGTGGTTTTTACAGTGGTCATGGTGCATTAAAAATGTGTCAATATGATGCTCACCAAATTGATATAGTTGTTTTTTTTGTTTTTTTTTTTTTAAAGGGGGTAAAATCTACATCACAATTTGCACTATAATCTGCATGTTACGGCCCTTTTTACATTGAAGATTATCCTTCAGATTGTCGCTGGATGGCACGAATCTGATCATGGTTCGGTGTAATTGCCCGCAGGATCAGCCACAACACTAATTTGTTCGCTGTTTGGATCGTGCAGGCATAAAAAACCAAAACAATTGGCCTTGTATTAATCTGTGAACGATGGCCAGTTTACTGTGAATGGAGGCACACGGATGGATCCGTCTCTGACCCCGTGTGCCGCCGTTCACTGAGTGATTATCGGTGGGACGAAAGGGCGCTTAGATTGGGATGTGGATCTGCACCAAATTTGACAGAGATTTTTCTCCATGGACTCACCCGCTCCGGCTCCTTCATCTGCGAGCCCCGCATAGAATTAGAGCATGCCGTGGTTTGTTTGCTGCATGTGATTTCGCGCAGAGAAACCGCGGACGTCTGCATAGGATTGCATGCTGTAATGCAGTCCTATGCAGGCGTGTACGGGCAGAAATTCTGCGGGGAATCCCACTGTGGAATTTCCGCCCGTCTCTAGGCGGCCTGAGAGTCAAAGTTGTAAGCATTTTGGCTCTTGGAAGTGTCCGGTCTTGGTGTATGTGGTGTTTTATGTTTTTACTATAGCAAGTATATGTTCACTGTAAACACCGTAATGGGAGGTGACCAATGAGAAGAGAGGTCATTGTTTGGGTTCATTTAAGCTAATTGTTGACTGTAAAGATGCACGTCTTAAAGAGATACTTAGAAATGAATGAGTAGCCAAGCTGTAATGTGGAGCATGGCTGAAGATGGGAAATGCTGTGGTACCGCTAGTAATTGTACAACAAAGACCATATCCAGGCGGCCTTATGTGGGATGCTTGGGCAGATGGCGCCCCTTCCATGTGGGGGCAGTGTGGACATTGCATGTTGTACTCCCATCCGTGATACAGACCAGAATAGGACATGCTGGGAGTTCATCCGTATGGACCGGCGGGCCGTGGGAAGCGTTGCAGACAAGAATAGCCTCCTAGGTCTGTGAAATCACGAACAGAATACATGGCCATGTTCTGTCAATCAGCTGTACTTTTCTCATACTTTGCCGCCTGGTTTTGATCCTTCCACCCTGTTTTATAGTCCTTCAGTCTTGCTGACACCTAACGATGGAGATCAGTACTGTTACAGCGGTCCCGCCTCACATTCACACATTACAAGGAAAGCCACTTACTCAAATGGCTGGCTAAAGTTGGAATCCCCCCTGCAGTGGAGGTGTAGCCAGATGTGGCTGACAAGAGGTCGGCTAATCTTTGCTGGCTTCATTTAAAAAGGACTTCTCGCCATGATATGCTGCTCTTTTGACCCCTTTAGTGGCACGCCCGGAAAATCTTTACTAAAAATCAGTGTTGAAATGTGCTGAAGACTACCTTAACCCGCCATTGAAGGGGTTAAGGGCCATTTCACATGAATGTATTAATTGCCTGTATTAGGGACAGGTATCCTGGCCTGACCCAGACTCACTGCATCGTAGGAGTCTATGATGGTTGGGGTCAGTAGAGCTGCAGTTGGGCTAGGGCAGCCATCTTTGTTATGGGCACATAAATGCTCCCGTAATATATTTATGACACTGTAGCGCATACAGTACAATGGCTTGTACTTTTAGCTCAGATGGGTATATTTGTCCATTTGTCTAATAGACGCACTGTGTTCATAAGGTTTCCCAGCCTCTTCCTGTGGTTGGAACTAGGAGGTAGGTGAGTAAGAAAAATGACATCGCCCTTCTCCCCGGCACCTCACCTGACGGCACCATAAGTTAGTTTTTCGTGCTTGAGGCAGGTGATGGGTTCTCTTGACATGTGATAAGCTTGCATTGTAGAATGACGTCAGTGTTTTATGGCCATATTTTATAGTCCTTAATCATGAGTTTGACTATAACTGCTTCAGTCCGCCTAATGGAATCAGAGTCGGGAGAACACAAGCTTTCTTGCCTATTACCAGCTTTATGGCCTCATTTTCGGGGAAAAGCAAGAATTAAGGCCCATTTAGACAACTATTATTGCTCAAAATTGGCTCAAAAGCCAACCTTTGAGCGATAATCGTGTCTAAACGCGTTGCCATCGTTCACTGATTTTTAGCAAGCTAGAAATCGGCAATGACAGTTAGCGCCAGAAGCGCATGCCGATTTTCTCAGTGGGCGGCGCTGATAGCACCTTTTAAGCTGGTAAGCGCCGAGAACAAAGCAGCTGTTCGCATATACAAAACAGCTGCTCTTCTCAGTTATCAGCCGTGTCCCGCTTCACCTGCATTTAACTCTTTAAGTAGTTAATTAACTACTTATGCGTTATGCAAAGATTGCTCAAAACTGTCATTCAAACTGCAGTTTGAGCGTTTTTTGTTATTTTTTTTGAGCGATCATGTTTCAGCGTAAATGGGCCTTTAGCTAAAGGTGCTGTAATCTCCACTTTTACTTAGGTGTCAGCATGAATTCACATGTGGCATAAAATACACCACAAAATCATTAACTGCAGTGGAAATTGCCCCACTTTGGGCAGCCTCACATGAGCATGAATTCATTGTGTATTATGCGGTGAATGGAGTCAATGAACATACATTGATTTCCATTGATCTATCCACACGTGTGTGTGTATATACTGCCTATAATACCCACGTAAAAAAGAATGCAGCACGTTTTATTTTACATATGTGCAACAGAGCCTTATTATTCTCTACGGGCGCGTAATAAACACTATACGTATGCAGTTGCATTGCGTATGTCCGGTCTTTATATGCAACATCAATAAGCAACAGATCAGGAAATTGGGGACAAAATGAAACCAGGAAGACTGCGCATTAGGGCTCGCGTCACATACTGTCACGCACAGTGCAAAATCACTGCCATGCGCGGCGATTTTCCTGCTCACCGCCGGCGCACGCAGCGGTGGTGTGAGCCCGTCCCTACAGTGCGGTCACATTGTGGATTTCACCACGAAGTTTTCTGTGTAAGTGCCACCACTAAAAACTGCATCACAATCTGGCGCAGTTTTTGGTGTGGATCCACGCGCATGTAAATGCCTTTTTTGTCGCATTTATGTTGAATTCCCATAGTTTATATTGGTGTGTTTTTATATGCGCCAAAAACAGGACATGGTTAAAATAAGACATTACACACGTGAAAAATACGTGCCTAATACACGGGCGAAATATGCCCTTGTGCGTAGTAGACCACGTAAACTCGCATCGGGGTCAGCGACGTCCGAATCGCCTGGCATGCAAAAATGTCCCATCTATTACATCACTCACTAGAGGGATGCAGATTTTCTGTGTCTCCATAGTCGGGCAACCACCAGACGTAGACTATCATCATGCATTGGCTGGAGTGGTATAAAGTGGGGCGCCGCTGGGCTCTGGAACGTTAGCCGGTTTCTCTGGAGGGATGACTCACGTGGCCGAATCTGGATTTAATAGCAGATACCCAGACAACACTTCCTACAAAAATGTGTATTACCAACCTTACTGTCCACAAAGTAAAGGTGCTCTCACATCTGCGCTGGGGATTCCACTTTCCTGCTCTGTCCAGGGAGCAGGAAAGGGGAATCCCCGCAGCTGAACAGTTCCGTCTCTGGATGAAACCGAACAGAGCGCCCCTTAACCCATTTACTGTAATGGGGGTCGGCCCAGATGCCCAACACTTTTTCTTCGGGTATTTTCAGCCTAATCTGTGATGGAGCCTCCAGACGGGGGCATCCAGTGCAGGTGTGGAACTTGCCGAAGGTCAATAAATGGTTGGATGAGGTTGGTAGTGCTAGAATGCTGTGACTTTTGGCGTTTCAATCCCCTTCACTTTTTTACTAAAAGACTGGAGCGGTGGAAAGTGGGGGACTTATTGCCGGCGGTGGAAGGTGGGGGGGACTTATTGCTGGCGGGCATTGGGGTAGAGTTCCTGTTCCACACAGTCTCCTTACAACAGAGACTGGTTTGTGGGAAGGGGACATGGAAGACCCCCCTGGGAACCCTATAATATAGGTCTTTACATACAATGCTTGTTAATTCTCTATTGTAATACTAGACAGGCCTGGTCTACAGGATGTTAGCTGAGGAATAGCAAGAAAGTGTCTCTATGGGAGGGAACCAGTCTAGTCTTTCTGTGGTTTGTATGTAAGGTACTATTGTTATAGTAATAAGGATCTTATAATGGTCAATACAACCGGATTCCCATGGGCCCCTTGTCTGCATGCTGATGGTAATTGTATTTACAGAGTCCTGTCACTTGCCAAGTAGTAATACAGTCATCGCTGTTCTAGTAGCTGGCAGGCAGCTGTCTATCAAGCACTTGGTTGGACTATTACAACAACATCAGGCCCCCTCCTTCCGTCATGGTCTGGTTGTTTCTCCTGATCTCCCTGGCTTGTGTCACGGCATTCTATTACTTGTGGGTGAGGGCGGGCTTCTATGTTGTCGGGGTCCGTCCTTCAGCACAATATGTATGTGTTAACCATTTGCTAGTGACCAGCTTTAGACTTGAGTATTAGTGAGCTGTGAGTCGGGGAGGTGCAGCCACAACTGTATCCTGTGGAGGAGAGGAAGCACAGGAATGTCTGCGGCTTGTTGCTGGCTGTGGTGGGCTGTGGGCCAACCTGGGCTGGGGGGCTGCAGCGCTGGCTGTGGGCCAACCTGGGCCGGGGGGCTGCAGCGCTGGCTGGGGTGGGCTGTGGGCCAACCTGAGCTGGGGGGACGGCAGCGCTGTGCTTTATTTTCATAGCTAGCAGCAGTCCTGTTCTGTGAGGAACTTGTTAAACTATTTGCTGTGGTTTCTGTAGAGATCTGTGTCTCACAAGTGCCGAGATGTTCACTAAAGAGTACAAATGTGTAAAGTGGACGCCAATCGTTAGTGTAAACGCAGCCAGCCATTCAATGATAAATCATTCGCTTTTTCATTCTTTCATTTCATGCAGCCACAAAAATCATTATCAGCTCGTTCACTAATTGTTCAGCTTCACTGCCGATCGTTTAGCCCTTCTCACGGACGAGCCATTTATGTGTCTGATGGTGTGCTGACAGCATTCGCTTATTCAAACGGGAAATCGGCAGGTACAAATGGACCCTTACACCAAATTTACGTCTTCGCTAAGCATATCGTCTTCCTGGTCCGATATAGGAGGAAAACAGACTCCCCAGGATGAACGGATCCATCTCATAACTGAACCAAACTGTGCCGAATGGACCCCCTTGATTATAATGGGGTCTGTACGGTTCCTGCATTTCATCCTGCCCTGATGCCATGTGACGCCTCCTTGAGGACGGTGGTGATGTTTGGGATACCCACCTGTATTTAGGAGACATCCATGTAGAATGTCCCTGCGGGTTTGTGTGCCGCGGGGATGTGCGACTACGGCTTCCCTCGCCCCCACATGTGAACATCGCTTCTACACATAACGTATTGTCACATATAGACTGTTCAGAGGGCTGGCGGTGTAACTGGGAATTGTCGCTTCTCTCAGCTCCTTTCTTGATGAAATCTTGTCATGTTCTGAAGAAGTTGGTTATAAAAGTAAACTAGCACGTCCTCCCATTTCTTGGCTTCAGGACTGGGAGGGAGGCGAGGGACTTCCGGTGGTTTTCTGCAGGTTCACGCTGTTCCACAGAAACCTTTACTCAGAAGTTAAGACTTAAAGGGCCACTTAGGCGGTCTCTTTATACATTGATTATGTAGCTACCCTCCCCCAGTGTATATGTAAGTGAGCTAGTTATTTTATACTGTCTGAAACTCCCGGCCTCTTTTTGCTCCGATGGTCATGTGATCTCAGGTCTGACCAGCTCAGAACTGCTCGGGGTTATGGATTCATTTTCTAGTCAGATTCTCAGTTTGTGTGCTGCTATTAAATGGATCTATCACAGAAACTACCTATAGGGGGACAAAAGCACTCCTATCGCAGTTACTGGTAATAATCGCACAGCTCCTGTCACAGTTATAATAGAGGAGATCACAGCTCACCCTCCTGACTGTATACGTATGAGCTGTAGCTTATTTAGAAGCATATTAAAGGTAATGATGATTTAAATTGTCCTCCCAGCAGGCAGAATGGTATAGCCTTGGCTAAAATCACACTCAAGCTGGTGGCTGATAAGTGTCAGACAGGAGGCAGCACTTCACAGATGTGGCTGTAATACACGGAGGAGACGGGGGTTCTAGCTCTAGTGTCACTAATTACGTTACAGAATTATGGCCCCTTTACATGGGACAATTATTATTGTTCAGATTCACGCAGGAAGTTGAGCGATAGTTGTCCCATTGGATACATGTTGGGCATCAACCGTCTGTACCCGCCGGTAATGGCATGGCCAGGCAACGCGGTGATGTGTATGGGGTCACTCAATCAGAAAATGTCAGGGAAAAGAAAACTTGAATTCCATCACTTGTTCCTTTTGTTCCCTGGAGACAAGCTGGCACCAGAGCTGTCTGGTTGTGGCTTACCACCCCAAACGCATGAGCTTTCGGTCAAGTCGGACATTTGTATGTGGAGCAGCTGGGGAAATGGCTGACAGTTGCTGGATGTGTTTGAGCTGCTTTAGGCTGGGTTCACACAGGGCGGGTTTGCCGCGGCAAATCCGCCCGCGGCCGCTAATCTCGGGATTAGCCAGCCATGTGGACGAGATTTCTCAGAAATCTCGTCCACACGGGACGGCCAATCCGCTGCGGTAAGTCCGGCTGACACCACATAAGGGGCCGTGTCACTGGAAGGAGAGTAATTGGGAGCTCTGTTGTCTTTGCACTTCAACTGTTAATATAAGGAAAGTGTCACCTGCCAGCGTCTACGTGATATTTGAGACAGGATCATGCTGCATTACTGTCATGTGCTTCACTAATGAACCCCTGAACACATTGTGTTACTATAAAGCAATGGCCCAGAATATACTGTGTTTCTAGAAGAAAGTGAGCCTCCTCTCGGTGCTGGGATTGTGCCGCGGCTTGTTTTTCCTATTAGATACCAATATTTGGATGCTTTCTGCAGTCTTGAGGCCATTTACATGGGTTGATTATCGCTCACATGAATTTGAGGAATAATTGCCTCGTGTAAATGCAAAAAAATAGTTCAGTTTGTTTTAGCTGCTGTCCGCCCATCGCTGGATTTTTTTCGTGTAAACTCTTCCTGTTTAGCTCTTCACATAGAAGGTAAAGCACTGAGGGAGAAAAGCCAGCGATCCAGCGGTGTCTGTTTAAACGCTCTGCATGAGCGCTAGCGACCCTAGTGGTGACATCGGCGCTTGTGCCGTTGTTTAGGCGACTTTTGCCCCATCTAAATGGGTCATTACAAAGAAATCCTCACCAAATTACTTTATTAGAATTACTACCTCTTCTGGTCTGGAGCAATCCGTGATAGTACAGGACCGCAGCAGATCCCACATAGCACTGTATACAGCGGCCTGCATTCTGCACATGGGGCAGCCATATGCAATTTGAATTCCTTGCAGCTTTCTTGCCATTTTTGTCCATAGAAGTGTAGGGAATTGTGTAGTATGCAGGTTTGTCTGAGCTAGTGACCATGTTATCTTTCCATGTACAACCTCTACATGTATGTTTCCATGTGTAGCATACTGTATTCTAGTCATGTCTTCAATGTAATAATGAAAAAAGGTTGGGTCCGGTGTTAGCCAGTAGAGTAAAATGTGATTGTTCTCAGCAAGAGAAACCAAGTAATCTTGTAGATATGATACCTTTTAATGGCTAACAAAAATGCATGATGTTATAGCGAGCTTTCGGACTTTTACTCTGCCCTTCATCAAGGCATAATGAACAATGTAATAAACTGATTTGTCTAAGGCCGGCTGCACGCAGCCGTGACCGGCTCCGCAGCGAAATTCTGCGGAGGAGTCCGTCACGGCGCCCCCCCAGGAGACCCCATACTTATCTGCGGATCCGGCGTCCTCGCTCTCGCATGACGCTTCCCCGCCCACCTCCGCCACGTCGTGTGACACGCCCACCGTGTCACATGACGCGGCGGTGGTGGGCGGGGAAGCGTTTTCACGCTATCTTCCGCTGTGCTACAGCGGAAGATAGCGTGAACGGACGGCTTCCATTGACTGCCATGGAAGCCGTCCGCGTGTACACCCACGGCAAATAGAGCATGCCGCGGGTGAGGACGGGTGAATTTGCGGCATGGAATTCCGCACCGTGAGCATTGAGCTATTAGGTTCAATAGAACCTAATAGCTGCGGGCAACGCAGCAGATTTCTGCCGCGAATGATGCGGCGGAAATCCGTTCGTGGGTAGGAGGCCTAAAAAGATTATAGGTAAATCTGCTTTACTGTAACTATATACCCTGCGCCGCAGTGCTGTATGAATTCTGGTTTTCTTAAGGAGTTTCTTTTTATTGCCCCTATTAGGTACAAGTGTGGGAAGACACAAATCGTAGAAGCATGGTTGAAGCGCAGGCATTCATTCTGCACACAGACGGAGTGGCGGTGATAACTGGTAAGGTCGTCTTGCTCTGCATTTCCACCTCCCTTTCTGCATCCCTCTCTTCTACTTTTGCGCTAAATTTGAAAATGATATATTGCTTTTTTTCATATATAAGGCCTTATGCACTTTTGTGAGTGCAGCCCTCCTAAAGTGCCGTGGGCTTATACTGCACCCGTGTGCTTCGTATTTTACATGGAAACGTGTTTTGTGTTTTTAATTCCTCGTGGATCCTATGAGAAGAAAACGCCTCACCACATACCGGATCATGAAGCTGTTCTGTCGTACCGCTGTTGTACTCCTCATACCATTCTGTGTGTTTAAATGCTTATTAGTTCTAAGTCAAACTTTTTATAAACTTTCTGTTCTCTTTAATGAAACAAGTTAATTATTTCCCTGGATTGCAAGCTTATGTAGTGCACTGGCATCCCTCAGGTGCAAAATTAAATCCCTTTCTCAGGTATCTGAAGCTTTCCTGTAATGACTTCCTCTACAGGGTGCAGAGACGCAGAACAGCTGGATGTACAGCCTCTCATATGACTAATGCACCAGGTTTTACAGGTCCTGATACAGCAGCACATACCTATATATTAGTGTCAACCTCTGCAGTAGAAGTCAACTTTCAGATACTAATCCTACATGATGTTAGAAAGAACAAGCCATATTGGAAACTTGGTGAAGAAAAGTAGGTTGCAATGGCCAAAAAACACATGTTGGAGAATGAATAACTAGAAAAGCATTGTGGATGGATGAGAAAATGTGAGATGTTCAAATAGGAGAATGTGTGAGATGCTGAGGAAATGACAATGATTAATGGTTTCTGACAAGCTTAGTGGAAGAATTAGAATGGCGTGCAATGTAACTTCCCATCAGTGTAAACGTACGTGATTAAAATCAATCAGTTCTGTGAAAAACGCTGGTGCGACCTGTGTAAGGGGTGGGCACTGCCAGAGAATGAGTGCCATGCTCAGTTGGAATATACTGAATGTACACCAACACTTCTAGAAGTTTAAAAATAAGGCGCTGTATCTTCCCCATTTTGATGCCCTTGGTATGGTGGGATTCCTGTGTATCCTGGCCAGACGTATGCCAGAAGACAGCAGCTACCACTGATGCCTTGCAGCATTGGGCTCCTGGGTTGAAATCCAACGTAAGGATGACATCTGCATGAAGTTTGCTTTCGAATATCGCTTCTCCTTTTTTTTGGGGGGGGGGGGGGGGGTCATTCTGTCTCCAAGTAAAATGTTTATTAAAAAGCAATTTAAAAAAGTTGTATTTACTTCAAAGTGGTACCAATAAAAACTGCAGGATGTGCCACAAACAAATGAGCCCTTGCACAACTGTATCAATGGAAAAATTACAAGTTATGGCTGTGAGAAGATGGGGGCAGAAATTACAGCA
Organism: Eleutherodactylus coqui; assembly: GCF_035609145.1. Taxonomy (NCBI): domain Eukaryota; kingdom Metazoa; phylum Chordata; class Amphibia; order Anura; family Eleutherodactylidae; genus Eleutherodactylus; species Eleutherodactylus coqui. Next base: position 93,513,612 of record NC_089838.1, on the reverse strand, counting down.
AAAAAAGAAAATATATAAATTTGGGATAATTGTAATCTTACTAACTCGTAGAATAAAGTTATGCCACTTTTGTCAAAATGTGGACGCTGTGAAAACAAGACTCCACCCCGATTCTCAAAGATGGCAGAATAGTTTTTTTTCTTCCATTTGACTCCACTTAGAAATTTGTAAAAGTTTTTCAGCACATAATATACACATTAGTCTCACCGAAAAATACAACTCGTCCTGCAGAAAACAAGCTGTTGATGGATAAACAAGGGTTGTGATTATTCGAAAGTGGGCAAGTAAAACCAAAAATGATGGGGGCAGGGCACCTCACTAAGGGATTAATATATACTAATGGCATCAGTACTTGTATGGGAATTGTTGTCCATGTGGTTCCCTATTGTAAAGGAATGGGGTATGAACTTTACTTAGAAACACATGAAGGATGGCGTTCCATCCTTTAACTCTCATTTTAAGGAGTGAAGTTTGTGGTGAAAACCCCCAGCATAAATGAACATGCTGTAGATTTAAATCCACGTTCAATATATGCTGCTGATTGGATTTCTTGAAATCCTGTTCACATTAGTTGTACTGTAAAATGCTGAGCGGTACATAAAAATGTCAGCCTTTCCACCACCTGTGATCCTGCCCTTCCCCAGAGCTCTGCTGTAGATCCACATGCAGTGATTTTGATGCCGCTAATCTGCTGTAAGATTCCCATGTGTTTTTATATGCAACTTTTCTGGTGGTTTCCTTGTATGTAACTTCCATTCTGTTACATGTAAGGAGGGAAATCCACAACATAAATGTAAATATTGCAGAGTTTAAAAGTTTTGTAGGCAGACTATTTCTACTGCATGTGGATGAAATTTGTATCCGACAGCAGATGTTACCTGAGCAAATCGACATGTAAAATCCGCAGCCGTTTCATCCCGTGTGGACCTACTCTTATGGCTCACTCATGCTGTGTTTAAACTGAACAATTATCGTTAAGAAAATTGTTCAAACCAGTTGTTCAGATTTAACCCCTTTAGTGGCACGCCTGAAAATCTCTGGGGCTTGCTGCACTGACCATGCAGTTAAACCCCGGAAGATTTCCGTGACCGCTCTAGTGCTGAAATGTGCAGAGCACTGAGCGGTCATCTGAAATCTTTCGGGGTGTTTATTGCATTGTTGACTCATTTAAAAAACCTGCCCCGTGAGGCATGACCTGGTAATAATAAACACTGAAGGAGTTAATCCAGATAACATCGGAACAATAAATAAGAATCGCGGGGTTCTTGCTTGTTGGTCAGCTTTAGGCGGGATAAAAATTTTTTGCGCCAGCTCGTTCACATATTGTGCCGTTTAAACACTGATCGTTCACTGTCACATAGGAAACGGGCTGGCCGAGCGCGGATGAGCTGGAGAAGACACCAGCAGCTTGTTTATTTGGGGAGCAAGAATTGTGAGATTCTCAGCCCAACAGTTATCACACAGGTGGATTGTCCCCTGCGTGTTGTGCAGTGGTAAAAGCCCATTGATTTTCATTGGGTCCCTCACACGTGGTTTTCGCCAATGCTTATCATGTGCTTGGGAAAAATCAGTGCATGTCCTATTTTGGTGCATATTACATGGGTAATACGCCCACTATAGGCGCCTATAATACGCAATGTGAGTGAGGCCGTAGACTGGGCTGCTTCTTGCATTGTGTGGTCACAGAGCTGTAGACAGTATATGATTGGGGAGAGAAAAGGGTCTTAAATATATCTTTCTTGAAATCCTTTCCCAGCGGTCCCTGTAACAGTGTATAATATATCTTAGTGTCGCTACACCGAAGAAGTTACAAAGGAGAGGTAGTCAGTGAGTTTATACCATCAGCTGTATGTAAGCAGTATATCAGGATGCATCAATGTCTATCGTTGTGTAAAACATTGGGATTCTTCATCTCTATAGATCCTACATAGATTTACCAGTATATGCGCCCCTGTGACGGAGGGGTGTTAATCTTGAGTAGAAAGTTGTGTTCTAGTTCTTCTGGATAAGTCAGTCTGACTGCCATTTCCGTTTTCTTTCCTCCCCTGTGCCTAGATGTAATTTACATAAGTAAAACCATTATGAGGCCTGATTTACAAGTGCTCTCCGTGCAATAGGAAGTTGGCTGATAGCCTTAATCCTGTTGGAGCTGCTCCAGCCTTGTCATTTACTTATTTGATTTGGAAATTGAACTTCTGGAAAGACCTTTTGTAATTCCCCTTGTATCCTCTAGAGCGTGGCAGGTATTCAGAAATACAAGCAGCGTGACTGTTGTGGAAATCCAACAGGTGGGCTCTTAAGAATGGTGGAGAACAGACAGGTCACAACTTCTGAAATGGGTAATATGGGCCTGGAGCTAGGTAGGAATATGCTGCTGGGACTTTGTGCAGCAATCTGGGAGACACTAACTCCCCTTACTCCATATACTGTAGTTAAGCTTTCAGGAGTTTGTCAACAATTTCTGTAGAAGAATACATCACTGGCTAAAGGGAACCTGTCAGGAGATCTATGCTGCCATGAAGTGTGGCCAGGTGCCCTCGTGAAGGCACCTTTAATCTGAGCCACCATAGTGTTCTAGAATAGAGCATATATCCCTGTAATGAGTGCCAGCCCTGACTTTATGCTGCCTATAGTTTAGCAAGCACGAATCTGGCAGTAGGTTTCTTTTACAAGCGGTACTGGACCTCCTCAGCATGGGGTAGAGGGTGCATAGTCAGCAGTTTTGCCAGTTAATGGATGCCCACTGAAGGAGCATTGTTGGTCAATCCTACGTGGTTTAGCCTGGGATTACCCCAATTAATGTTGGACCTCCTTTTTTTCCCTAGTGCTTTTCTAAATCGCAATATGGCAAAGGCCATAAATTAGTCAGGGGCTACATAATTATGGTGGTCTGCTCCAATGCCATATTTTTTGTGTTTACTCCAGAAAGCTCAGTCTGTCTCAGTGTTCTCTAGCAGTTACTGTTCTAGACAGGAAGATGCACATGATTCTCATTCACATAGGCCTGTTGCCACCAAACTTTTGGGCAACATCTTTTTTTTTTTTCTAGCGTAAGTAGACGTAAAACATTTCCAAGGACCCATTGGAGAAACCAGAGGATTTGTATGGCTGCAGTAAGGTACAAGGAAAGCCGGGCATGCAGTGTTATTTAGTACATCCTTAAAGATGTTTTCCAGGCAAATACTACCAATGACTTATCCTTAGAATAGGTCATCAAGAGTTGAACGCTAGAAATCCCCAGCAATCATCTAATCGTCCGGTCAGTGCAGTAGGGTCATAGTAGAAGGTCTTAGAAGCAGCTTCGCTACCGTTGAAGTCAACGGGAGCAAAACGGTCTCTGGCACTATCTGCTCAAACTCCAGGTTGGAGCCGGAAACGTAATTGGTGGCTTTGTTCCCATTGATTTCAGTGGGAGTGAAGCCACTTCTGAGGTTTCATGCGCCTACCCCAATGGCTTCCAGCTCCAATACATTGACAGAAAATCCCTTTTAAGGCCAACAACTTATTTGTAACATGATCTTGATTTTTATTTTACAGCATGATGCTATTCTCCTAAAGGGGTTACCCCATGAAAATAACTTCTATCCACAAGGTAGAGGATGTGATCGGTGAAGGTCTCACTGATCACGAGAACGTTGGTCCTGAGTCTCGACTGAATGTAGTATTAGTCAGACCACCGCTCCATTCACTTCTATGGGTCTGCTGGAGATGGCCAAGTACAAGTGTTCACCACCTCCTGCGGTGCAATAGAGGTTAATGCAACCTTGTTTGTGAGGTAGAAGCAAGCGTTGTATAATAAGCCTGGGAAGAGTTAATCAAGCAGCCTCAGCACATGACCGTTATTACTTCCTGCTCAGCTAGGATGAGCAGGCAAACAGTGAATGGATTAGCGCTCTGTTTAGCCAATAACAACATGCATGTGACAGCGAGGAATGCTGCGACTAGTGGAGGAGATGACATTTGAGCGCCCCCCCCCCCCCCTCCCAACATCTTCTACACTCTTGTCAGTGTAATTTCTCCAAGCCATGCCTGAAGTATATTCTATATAACTGAATTATAACCTTCACGCTATACATTCATGGGAATGGTAGGAGTAGTGTTGAATGAGCGGCCGGTGCCGACACTTGTTATGGGATGTAGATAAGATTGGTGTCCCTCCGACAGACATCTGGATGAGGATAGAGCAGCCATGTGGAAGAGAAAATCCTCTGAACCCCCGTCAACCGCAGTAATACCCTAACTGTATTAAAGATGCCACTTCTGGACCCTTCTGGTAACTGGCATGGCCGCGGATGGGCTGTGTTCTTGTGGCTTCATGCGATGCATGGCCTCTGGGAATACAAGTAAGAAAGATTACAGATTAGGAAATTGCGTTTTTTTTAAGCCACTTACTGATTGCTGTCATTTGGGGGAGTTTTCAAGGGGAAAGATTTTAGTTTTTTTGCCTCAGCAATGTAGTAATTTCTGCAGCGTTGGTGATTCCTGGCGGCCGCTCATGAATTATTCAGAGTTTAGTCACTTCCTGCTGAAGTTGAAGTGTGACTCTTACCCCGAACACAAACTGTCCTGCTTGTCAGAAGTGACGTACCTGAAGATGCCCCGTTGCTTGTTTGCAGTGGGCGATCCCTGCATGCCATGGGGGGCACAACAGCTCCGTGATGCCATAGTTCATGTGCACGGGAACATGGTGCAGCAGTTACTGTGGACCTAATACTTGTACCCTCCTATACTGGGTAGTGGTGTGACCTCTTGCACATGGCTGTTTTAGAAGTGAATATACACTTATTGTCAAAAAAAAATAATTAAGCCCTAGAAGGAGTCGGGGTGAAGTGAATGAAGCAGCTGGAGTGCGTCTTTCTCGATCGGTGGGCATCCCTGCAGTCAGACCACCACAGATTATAACGTTATCTCCTATCCTATGGAAAGCAGTAACTTTAAAACTTGGCACAACCTCTTTAAGGCTCTGTTCCCATCTGCATTGTGGCTTTTGTTTTAATGGACCCAGCTACAGCATGCTCCTGGATCCATCAGGGCGGAACCCCGTATTAAAGGAGATGTCTCGAGGAAGCAGTGAATTTTTTTTTTTGCCCAGTCCCCCCCATTAAGTACACATTACTAAGCCCCCCTGTAAATGACATTTCTAGCTGGTTCGTACTTACCGTTCCAGCGTTTCAGCAACTTATAAAAGTTTCCCCAAGATGGCCGCCGGCTCTTTTCCCGTCGCTCGCTGCAGCCCGACGTGCGCGCTCCCGAGACGCTGCCAGCTGTGTCTCCATGGCAACCAGACGCCCCGCAGCCGCCGACCGGACCCACCGCAGCCGCCGACCAGTCACCCACCGCCAGGCAGCAGGTAACCGGCGCAGCGACAGCCCCCCCCCGGCGCAGCGACAGCCCCCCCCCGGCGCAGCGACAGCCCCCCCCCGGCGCAGCGACAGCCCCCCCCCCGGCGCAGCGACAGCCCCCCCCCGGCGCAGCGACAGCCCCCCCCCCGGCGCAGCGACAGCCCCCCCCCGGCGCAGCGACAGCCCCCCCCCGGCGCAGCGACAGCCCCCCCCCGGCGCAGCGACAGCCCCCCCCGGCGCAGCGACAGCCCCCCCCGGCGCAGCGACAGCCCCCCCCCGGCGCAGCGACAGCCCCCCCCCGGCGCAGCGACAGCCCCCCCCCGGCGCAGCGACAGCCCCCCCCCGGCGCAGCGACAGCCCCCCCCCGGCGCAGCGACAGCCCCCCCCCGGCGCAGCGACAGCCCCCCCCCGGCGCAGCGACAGCCCCCCCCCCGGCGCCCCAGCGACAGCCCCCCCCCCGGCGCCCCAGCGACAGCCCCCCCCCGGCGCCCCAGCGACAGCCCCCCCCCCGGCGCCCCAGCGACAGCCCCCCCCCGGCGCCCCAGCGACAGCCCCCCCCCGGCCCAGCGACAGCCCCCCCCCCCCGGCCCAGCGACAGCCCCCCCCCCCCGGCCCAGCGACAGCCCCCCCCCCCCCCGGCCCAGCGACAGCCCCCCCCCCCGGCCCAGCGACAGCCCCCCCCCCCGGCCCAGCGACAGCCCCCCCCCCCGGCCCAGCGACAGCCCCCCCCCCCGGCCCAGCGACAGCCCCCCCCCCCCGGCCCAGCGACAGCCCCCCCCCCCCGGCCCAGCGACAGCCCCCCCCCCCCGGCCCAGCGACAGCCCCCCCCCCCGGCCCAGCGACAGCCCCCCCCCCCGGCCCAGCGACAGCCCCCCCCCCCGGCCCAGCGACAGCCCCCCCCCCCCGGCCCAGCGACAGCCCCCCCCCCCCGGCCCAGCGACAGCCCCCCCCCCCCGGCCCAGCGACAGCCCCCCCCCCCGGCCCAGCGACAGCCCCCCCCCCCCGGCCCAGCGACAGCCCCCCCCCCCCGGCCCAGCGACAGCCCCCCCCCCCCGGCCCAGCGACAGCCCCCCCCCCCGGCCCAGCGACAGCCCCCCCCCCCGGCCCAGCGACAGCCCCCCCCCCCCGGCCCAGCGACAGCCCCCCCCCCCGGCCCAGCGACAGCCCCCCCCCCCGGCCCAGCGACAGCCCCCCCCCCCCGGCCCAGCGACAGCCCCCCCCCCCGGCCCAGCGACAGCCCCCCCCCCCGGCCCAGCGACAGCCCCCCCCCCCGGCCCAGCGACAGCCCCCCCCCCCGGCCCAGCGACAGCCCCCCCCCCCCCCGGCCCAGCGACAGCCCCCCCCCCCCCCCGGCCCAGCGACAGCCCCCCCCCCCCCCGGCCCAGCGACAGCCCCCCCCCCCCCCGGCCCAGCGACAGCCCCCCCCCCCCCCGGCCCAGCGACAGCCCCCCCCCCCCCCGGCCCAGCGACAGCCCCCCCCCCCCCCGGCCCAGCGACAGCCCCCCCCCCCCCCGGCCCAGCGACAGCCCCCCCCCCCCCCGGCCCAGCGACAGCCCCCCCCCCCCCCGGCCCAGCGACAGCCCCCCCCCCCCCCGGCCCAGCGACAGCCCCCCCCCCCCCCCGGCCCAGCGACAGCCCCCCCCCCCCCCCCGGCCCAGCGACAGCCCCCCCCCCCCCCCCGGCCCAGCGACAGCCCCCCCCCCCCCCCCGGCCCAGCGACAGCCCCCCCCCCCCCCCCGGCCCAGCGACAGCCCCCCCCCCCCCCCCGGCCCAGCGACAGCCCCCCCCCCCCCCCGGCCCAGCGACAGCCCCCCCCCCCCCCCGGCCCAGCGACAGCCCCCCCCCCCCCCCGGCCCCCGGCCCAGCGACAGCCCCCCCCCCCCCCCCCGGCCCAGCGACAGCCCCCCCCCCCCCCCCCGGCCCAGCGACAGCCCCCCCCCCCCCCCCGGCCCAGCGACAGCCCCCCCCCCCCCCGGCCCAGCGACAGCCCCCCCCCCCCCCCGGCCCAGCGACAGCCCCCCCCCCCCCCCCCCGGCCCAGCGACAGCCCCCCCCCCCCCCCCCCCGGCCCAGCGACAGCCCCCCCCCCCCCCCCCCCGGCCCAGCGACAGCCCCCCCCCCCCCCCCCGGCCCAGCGACAGCCCCCCCCCCCCCCCGGCCCAGCGACAGCCCCCCCCCCCCCCCGGCCCAGCGACAGCCCCCCCCCCCCCCCGGCCCAGCGACAGCCCCCCCCCCCCCCCCGGCCCAGCGACAGCCCCCCCCCCCCCCCCGGCCCAGCGACAGCCCCCCCCCCCCCCCCGGCCCAGCGACAGCCCCCCCCCCCCCCCCCGGCCCAGCGACAGCCCCCCCCCCCCCCCGGCCCAGCGACAGCCCCCCCCCCCCCCCCGGCCCAGCGACAGCCCCCCCCCCCCGGCCCGGGGGGGGGGGGGCTGTCGCTGGGCGGGGGGGGGGGGGGCTGTCGCCGGGCCGGGGGGGGGGGGGGGGCTGTCGCTGTTAGAGGAAGGTGCAGAGCTGCCGAGCTGCCGGAGAAGCCGCCCAGCTGTCCCGCCGTCCAGCTGTCCTGGTAAGTGACGGCCCAGCGACAGCCCCCCCCCCCCCCCCCCGGCCCAGCGACAGCCCCCCCCCCCCCCGGCCCAGCGACAGCCCCCCCCCCCCCCCCCCGGCCCAGCGACAGCCCCCCCCCCCCCCCGGCCCAGCGACAGCCCCCCCCCCCCCCCCGGCCCAGCGACAGCCCCCCCCCCCCGGCCCATCACTTACCAGGACAGCTGGACGGCGGGACTTTTGATGTGTCACCATGACACATCAGACATTTTTAAAAAGTTTAGTTACACCTCAATTGCAAGAGTAGTGATATTTGCCGTACTATCCTGGTCTTCAAATCTGACGGTTCCTGATGGGGGCTGGGAACGGAGTCCTAAACCGGGCAAATTTCTGTGATGCAACACCAGCTCACCACAGTGTTGTAATGATTAATCCATGAGCTTTGGGTACTGGCGGTGCTCAGGACTTCTCTGGTCAGTCATGGATTCAACATCCGTATAAGGTGAAAATCCAGCGCCCAATCCAATGTAAAATAAATGATCAACTTCATATAGTAATATTAACAAAAAGTATATTGTGAGGCTTTGTCATTTGGGACTCGTGTGGTCCTTACTCATAGCATACTTCATTATGTGCACTTTATCTGAAGACAAGCGTTTGACCTCAGTATGTTTCGATATTGCTGTAGGACGCCATTAGCCCGGTTATCACATTTGGTAGCAGTATTACATTTATAGAGATTGCTTCCTGTCAGAAATTGTTGACTCGGGGTGTTCAAAGAAAGCGACTTTTGCTGTGATGTCTCAGTAATAGTCCTCATGAAGGGGTTTTGGTGCAGTGTTCTAGCAGGGGAATGTATCCCTTTGTGCTGATAAGTTCTGTTAACTGAAGATAACGCTGTTGTAAACGAAATTGATAGTACAGTTTGATTAGCATCCTGTTTCCATTAACAAAGGAAGTTAGCGGTACATGAAGCTGGGTTAGGTAACCCTCAGTTTGTGCAGACTGGCTGCCGCTTGTATTGCTGCCCAGTCTACATGTGTTTCCACAACATCCTCGCTTCTATCACGTCTCTTGCAAGCTTTAAACACGGATGCAGCACCACAAAGTCCAGCAATCCCTCATGAACACAGTAACAGCATCCAACCAGATGGGAGGTTTTAAAAAGGTCTTTATCCAGTATAAGTAGAACGCACAACGTTTCTGACTTGTGTAGGGGTCTTGATCAAATGTTGTATTTTGGAACCTAATCTAATGACAAGGACCACAAAAGATGGAGCGCTCACCCAAGAACTCCAAATAAAGATATATGCCTTACATGAACTACATAAATACAGGAAACGAGAACAAGTAAATACAGTTACAGTTCCCACACTCGTTAAAGAAGAAAGATGGCCTTTCTGCAGAATACCCGGTAATAAAGGCACGTAGGTCCAACAAACAAGAGCGTGTTCATGCATAGCGTAAATGCCGTAGATTATCCACCACATTTACACTGCAAGCCATGTGGATGATATTTTAACAAATTCATCCACATGGTACAACCCCACCACCACCACCACCACCAAAGGACAGCATGGTAATTTATGTTACGGATTAAAAGAACGGATTTCGCTGCTTCAGAGGTGGAGGTGTAATCCACATGTAAAATGGACAAATGGACCCTGACAAAGGTATTAGGACCCTCACCAATCCTGTGCCGTCAGGCAAAGGGGATATTTAAATTGGATGTGTATAAAGGAGAGGATCATACAGACCTATCCCAGTACAGAAGCCATCAGAATGCCACAAAGTGTTGAGCTGACCGACTTCCAACGGGATGTGGTGATAAGATGTCACTTGATCAACTAATCTGTATGGGGCATCATAGCACTTCTGGACCTTCCAAAGTCCACTGCTGGCCATGTTATCCAGAAGTGGAGACCATCTGCTGTGTGTGGTGCAGCCACGTTCAGGGAGACCTTGTAAACGGACAGAACGTGGACAACGAAGCCTTGTACAAGCTGTGAAGGCATCACACACATCATCTGCCAACACACTCGCTCAGGAGGTCTCACAGACTTTTGGAACATCCATTACCATCAGAACCATCCATATGGAACTGAATGCATGGGGTTACCGTGGACGCGCGGCTGCACACAACATTACAGCAGTGAAAGCACAGAGCTGCCTGCAGTGGTGCTTAGTGTCGTTCTTGGGCTGCAAGTGTTATGGACAGATGAATCCCAGTACACCATCTGCTGATCTGATGGCCACACTTGGGTGTGGCGGTTGCCTGGAAAGTGGATTCTACACAACCAGATCATTCCAACAGTAAAGTTTGGAGGAGGTTCTGTAATAGTTTAGGGATGTTTGTGCTGGGAAGGACTAGGGCCATTGGTTATAGTGAAGTCCACCCTCAACACCAATGGGTACAGAGACATTCTGGACAACGTGGCATTACCTACCCCGAGGCAATACTTTGGTACTCCTGTCTGTCTCTACTGACATGACTGAGCACCATGTCAAACACAGTGTTGAGGCTTGATTTGAGGAGCAAGACGTCTACAAACTTAATTGGCCAACCCCTGATCCGTATTTCAGTCTCTTCGACCAACTCCTATCGTTCCCCCACATCACTATCTAAAGTTCTACTCGAATGGAGGCAAATCCCTCCTCCATATTCGTTTGTGTTTTTAAAGAAGACTTTACAGAAGACTTAAAACTGTTAATGTTTTATAAAATTTTATATAAAAACTTGATGCTAAAAGTATCAGCTGAAATGTAACTTTTAATTGCAGAGAGATTGCACAAGTGGAAAGAGGGAAGGGGAGGGGGTTGTTTAACAGCAAGCAAGATGTCCTATCATAAACCCATCAAGATAACACTGGTCATTACCAGGCTTGTGTGATTTGTTCATGATCATGGTGTCTGCTCCACACTGGAGACGAGGGCATCGTCTCACCTTAAAGAGGACATGGTGGCCCACTTGTAATAAATGAAGTACCTGAAAGCGCTTTCTGTCAGTAATTCCCATCACATTGACTTGTAAATCTGGCGACTATCATAAATATTTTTCACTTTGGTAATACTGTGGCTTGTATTTTTTCGTTGTCTGTAACCGGTATGTGAATGTTGTTGTTTGTACCTAGATGCCACCTTGACCTACTTGCCTGTAGGACGATGCTAACGTAACACACAGGCTTCAGATTTTTTTTGTGTTTTAATTCATAAAGTTGTTAACTATATAATGTTTCAGAAACTGTTATATGAAACATTGAAACAAAGTTAAATTTATTACTCTCACCTGCTGGGCTAGGATTAATATAGCTTTTGTAAGAGTTCCACGCTTATACATAGTATCAGGCTCCTAAAATAGTAGTTGGCACTAATCCCCTTGTTGGCCGGCTAAAGCCATCCAAAGTGCAGCGCTTGATGCAATCCCATATGGTACTTACTGATTTGTATGTTAGTACTAACACTTACTGTAATAGTTGTAGTGGGAGGCAGCAGTGCATCTAGTGGGGAGGCAAGTGTTTGTGTTTTGTTTTTTTTCTCGTTTTTTTTTTTCTAATATAGGAGAGGTGGGTGGGGGGCAATTCTGTCACTGCTGTAGGGGCTGCTTTCATACAGTCCTCTTTTGTTTACAGAAAAATGGCCAGTTTTTTTTTTTTATTATGCCCATGGGATTTGGGGGTTTTTTTGGTTTTTTTTTTTACAGGTTTTCGTATCATTTTTTGTTGTGGCTTTTTTGTTTTGTTTGTCTTTTTTCCCCTAATAGAGAAGCTTATGGGATAGCATACCAAGCATCCCCAGGGACAGTAGTGGTAATGTAGAAGGTAAGAATTCCATAAAGGGGTTTTGTCCATATAATAAAAAATAAATAAAATAAAATTCTATACTTCTCCCCAGGCAGTCTACTTACCTCATTTTCTCCTTGCTGATCTTCTGTCTCCTGCAGTCCTGCAAGTGGGATGGGGGCGCTACAGTCATGGAGTGCCTATCTGTTAGACTGCTCATGCTCACTATCTCTGCCATAGATCAGCATTCCTGCCTAGCCAGTGAACACTACATCACAGGGAAGTGACCTTCTCTGTCCATCAGGAAGAAGGTGAGGAATGCAGGTTTCATAACAAGGCAGCTAGCTGGCTGGAGGTGAGCTGACCCAGGGGGAGGAAGAGGACTGGACAACATTAGAGGAGATGATTAGAGGAGTCTGCCTGGGAAAGAATACGTGATTATAGAAATTTTTTTTAATGAAAAAAACCCTTTAAGGATGCCTGCACATGGTGGATTTTTGCTGCGGAATCTGTGGCAGGCATCCACACCGCAGATCCACAGCAAATACCATCCATTGCCAGCTATGGGAAGTAGGGGGGAGAAAAGGTTTTGGGGGGGGGGGGGTGAGGGGGTAAAGAGACAAAAAACTTTTAAACAGCTTTAAATTTGCATTTTAATTTGTTTCAACCATAACAATATTTTTCATAGTCAGTAACTACACACACTTGTGTTTGTTCAACGCAACATTTTGTGGTATTCAGGGAGCATTCGAACTGCGGTTTGGGACATTTGGTTGGATTTTGTTTCAGGTGCCATTACAAATGCTGAAAACTGTTTTTACGCCGAGCCGATATACGTTGTCCTCATGTGCAGGGGGGAGAGGATGGAAGAGCCAGGAGCAGGAACTGAGCTTCTGCCTCCTCTCCACCCCTCTGCACTATTTGCAATGAAAGGGTGCGGGGCTAAGTTCCGAGAATTGGTCCCACCCCGTCCCACCTCTCCCCATTGCAAATAGTGCAGAGGGGCGGAGAGGAGGCAGAGAGGGGGCAGGAGCTCAGTCCCTGCTCCTTGCTCTTCCATCCCCCCCTCCCACCCCACCCCCCCCACACACACGAGAGGACGACTTATATCGGCTCGGCGTGAAAACCGAGCCGATATACGTTCGTGGGAATGCAGCCTAATGCAGATTTACGCAGCATGTAGATCAGGATTTGTACAATCTCAACCACATCGCTGTACTCTAAATGATGTGGCTGTTCTGTAGCAGAAAATCTGCAACAAACTTGCCCCATGTGGCTGTACCTAAACTTACCCCCCGCCTGGCAGCCAATGGCCTGGAGGTTTTGTCCATAACAGGACATTATTATTGCCCAAATCTGTGACCATCAAGTGCAATTATGCGGTAATTTCGCTGCGTGCGGCTTTTGTAATTTTGAAGTTGTCCTTTAACTGCTTTATCCTGGGTGTCTGGGCTTTATTCTACAGGCAATGAAAATATATTGGCCTTGTAGAATAAAGCCTCGGGGTTGGGGAGTGTGACAAATGGGGCCTGGAATTTATTCAGCTGGGCCCTTAAAGCCAATGGGTGCTCCCTCCATTACAGACATAGTCATTGTCCAGTAAGCAGATTGTCCTGTGTTCAGAAGCATACCCATTGTAGCCTCAAACAGGGGGATCCATTTTGGTGTGCAAATATTGACCCCCAAATGTATTTTTTCAAGACTTAATTCAAAGTACTCATGCCACCCCTCAGTAAATACATTAGGGGCTGTTTCTTTAAATGGGGTCATTTGTGGGGGTATCTATCATTCTGACACCTATGAGCCTTTGCAATCTTGGCTTGGTGTAGGAAAACAGTGTTCCTCAAAATTTTAATAAGTAATGTCACATTTGTACGTCTCCTAAAACCTGAAGTTTTTCAAATGTACTTCCAGAATAAAGTAAACAGATTGACTTTTTTTTTACATTTTCAACTGCCATGTCAAATATATGCAAGCATACTGTACAAAAAAATCATTTGAGATATAGATTGACTTTTTTTTTCAAAAGTTTGGCGCTTTTAATAAATATACACAAGTTTTATCAGTCTATTTTTACCACTTAAATGAAGTACAATATGTGACTAAAAAACACAATGTCAGAATCACTTGGATGTGCAAAACCTTTACAGAGTTATTCTATGTTAAAGTGATACATGTCAGATTTCCAAAATTTGCCTTGGTCACTAAGGGGTTAACAATAACCCATCTGTAGGTTTCAGTGTGAGTAGAGAAGTGACATTTAGTGGGTTTCAGACTGCGTTTAGGTCTTATCGGAGCCATTCTGTCCCAGGGTTACATTTGAATAGCTGAAAACGGTATTTAAACGCAATACAGCTGCTTACTTTAACGAGGCGAACGGGACCGCAGCGTGCAGACTTGAGTCTCTGCTTCACCTTGTTTGTTTCCATATTTTAGAGGGAGCCATAGTGGAGTCAACGACACAAAGTTTATGGTTTATTGGGGGGCCTCTATTGTCACTATTTCTTCTAGTTGGGTTCTTTTATTGGCTAACTGCTAATTAGCTGGAAAAAAGTGCTCCATGCTGGTGGAATGTACGAGTGTCTTTTCATAAACTGGTTGTACGGCTTTCTCATTTCTGTATCCTTACTCATCTTTCATCCTTAGCAACATTCGTACACAAGTGCATGTTTATCTGAGTTACAGGCATTACATAATATCAGTTATGGGCTTCCAGCCTTCCAGAGAGCGGGCCTCGTTCCCTGCTAATACGTGTATATTTAGTCTGTGCAGTGTCAAAGGATTCCCTCCTGCTTTTGGTTGAATGAAATCCCGTGATCTGTTCCAAAACCAGCTTATATTGTGGACGCATTAGCGTAGTTATCTGTTGAAATGATGACTCTGTATGCATCTTTCTTTGTAGCAATATGAACCGTGAAGAACGGAACGTGCTGCGTATGAAAGAAAGGGAAAGGCGAAATCAAGAAATCCAGCAGGGTGAAGAGGCCTTTCCATCTACCTCTCCTCTCTTTGCTGAACCTTATAAAGTTGTAAGTGTGCCACATGGTAATATTACTGCTTTCCCAGTGCTGTGTACTTGTATTCTATGTCCCGCAATAGGCAGTTCATATGAATTACCATGACTTCCCCAAATTTCCTTTTCAGTAATGACACTTTGCATTGGTTGCGCAACTTGTCACATACCCTGGCTTGTAAACATGTTGTCAGAGTAATTAATTCATTTGCCAAACCAGACTGACTGATGGGTAATTGCTTCCAGATTGAAAGATAATTATACCAAGCATAGTTTATTACACTGGAGACTTAATTTTGGATAAATACAATTATAAACGGGCAGTCCGATCTTATATAGTGATGGCATATTGTTAGAATGTGCCTTCCCTTTATGGTCCGTCGGGGTCCAGCCGCTGGGTGTGTGTAAGGACCGGAGAATGAAGGGAATGCAGTAAATTCTCTGTAGAATCTGAACTATTTAGAATGCCCAACTTTTAGCAATACTGGAAGATGAAATCAATTATTATTCAATAATATAATAATATTTAATGGTCACGGCGCTTTCAACAGGCTTGGCATAACTCAATAGTATAAGAGAATATAAAAAACTTTGTAATTAGCTTATTAGAGAATCATTTATCCATGTGGCCATGTGGTAGGCAAGACAGACCGAAGGCCCATTTACACGCAAAGACTATCTTTCAAATGATTGGAAGATTTTGACAGTGTTAGCGATCCTTGTGCATAAACTAATGGGCACTAACTCACAGAAAAAGAAGCCAGATTTTTCTCACCTTTGTGATTTTTTTATTGACCTAATGGACACTAATGTCCATTAGCAGTTTATTTTCTTCATTTGCGTGTAAATGAGCCTCTAGCATCTGTTTGCAAATCCCAGCAGGTGGTCTGGACTTTGCACTCAGCAGCATTGTCTTCACATGGGCTGTCAGCTGAATACAATGTAATCAGCTGCTCCAGTACAGAGCACAGCGTGCGGTCTGTTTTGTCTCTCTGGCTGAACAATTAATTTTATGCTCCCCTAAAAATCATCGTGCAGCCGAAGAGCGAAAGATGGAAGCGTTAGATGCAATTTCTGTATAATGTCCGCCATGCTGCTGCTGCTTCTCTGTTTATCAGAAAGGGATAAGGGAGCAGAATCCCCTCTTCTCCATGTACAGTATATGGAAAAATTATAGCAGCTAGTCTTCACCCTCCAGCTCAGGAAAACCTGAGAAATAATGATATAGTGACAAACTGGTAAAAAATGCAGAATGCGACTCTTATGAAAAAAGTGTGTTTTCTCGTGTACACGTACGGCAGCTTGTTTTGAGAAGTCACCTGAAAGTACTTTTCCTGTTTTCCAGTACTCTAACAAATTTGATTTTAGTACCCCCTACAGCTGGGTTCTCACGGGACTGGAATCTTTCAGAATGTCCACAGCGGGACCACACGAAAATTTCTTCACCTTTTCCGCATTGGAAAGGGCGCTTCAAAACCTGTGCCATTTAGTGCAGGTTTGAAGCGGCTTGTTCGCCTCTATCCTGCTGCTGAAACCTCTCCTCGTAGAGAAGAAAGCCCTCAGCGCAAACGGCGATACAATTGATATGCTGCGGATTTGAACTCCGCGCCACGTTTTCCTCGCGGACTGTCCGCCGCGTGTGGATGAGATTTTTTAAATCCTGTCCACTTTGCTGCTTAGTCTCAGGCTTAAGAATGCGGGCAGATAGTCCGCACTGAGATTCTGCAGCAATTCCGCCCGTGTGAACCCAGATTTAAAGGGATTATCCAGGGTTAGAAAAACATGTTTCTAGAAGCAAGCAGCCATCACACCGGTCCATGGGTTGTATCGGGTAGAAGTTTGGTTCCATTGAGACAAGAACACATACAACTTGGTGGCTTTTGGAGGAAAACAGCCATGTTTCTTTAGGCTTACTTCACATGGGCCAGTGCAGTATTTGGCCTCGCATCACTTTGGGGAAGTAGTGATCCACCACCGGAGCTGTCCGCTGTAGTGGAGGATCAGAGTTTCTCCCATTCTGTTAATAGGGAAACCTTGCACTGCATGCACCTAGCACACGCTGCAATGTGAGCGCATGCACCGAGATCAGACATGCTGGAATTTGTTTAATACTAATGTGCTCAAAACAATGGGTTTATATTGTGTGTCTCATAATGCACAAATCGGGCGGGATTTTCTTGGCCGTGTGAAAACGGCCTTTGACCTTCTGAATACTCGTATCTCAATTAGAAGAGTTTTCAATCCTGAAGTGAGACCTATTAATGCCAGATTTTACTTTCTACCTGTGTGCCAGCGGACTCATGATTTTGTGAAACCTCCTGTTTCGGATGAGACAGTGGGGCATAAAAATTCCCAGCAGCATCCCTGCACTAGTATTGGATCGCTCCCCCTTGTGCTGGTGTGTCTATGTATGTGTAAAGATTTTACTTAAAGGCATTCTGCCAAAATGCATAACCCCTTTAAGACTACAAGGCTCAGGGCTGTCAGCTGGGTGCCACTAGTCCTGCTTTCAGCACCCCTGTGGCCAGCCTGAGATTTTGCCTGCAGCTGATGTGCATATGCCCTAATGCGGCATGTGAACAGTCGATGCCATCTTGGCATAACCTCTCATGTGATGGAGACACTTTAAACTTGCGTATCTTAAGCTGGGTTAATGGGGTCCCGATGGCAATCACATCCTTTTCTGATACTGATCTGTTCGGTACTGCGCTGCTCCCACCTCCTCTGCCACATAGATTACTTGTCGTGTAGCCTAACATGTATGGGTTCACAATTATACCCCTGTGAGTTCTGTGTCAGAGCGGATTTAGAATTATTACTTTGTAAGGTGTTATTTCAGGTCAATGTGAGAGTAGGTTTTGCTGTTTTGTTCACATGAAGCGGAGTTATGGCTCCAGGGATTGTAGCGCAGGAAGTCTTAAGTCCCTCCAGTTAAGGGTCCTCATATGAGCCCAATACTACAATAAGACACTTGCTATTCAGATGTAACCTGGTCTGGTTTTGTTTTCACCCGTGTCGTGCCAGTGTTCTCTGTAGAAGGTTCAGTTAACCCATTAAGGACAAGACACTTTTTTGGTAATTTTATCCATGTGATGATTTTACTACCCCATCTTTCTTTCCTCAAATAAATTTTGCTCCTTTTTTTTCCTATGACACATAGTTTATTTATTTTTTTATGTGGCTCATTTTCAATTTTTAGTATATTAAGGCTGGGTTCACACAGGGCGGATTTGCCGCACGGAATTTGGCCGCGGCAAATCCGCCCGCGGCCGCTAATCTCGGGATTAGCCAGCCATCTGAGAAATCTCGTCCACACGGGACGGCCAATCCGAGCGGTAAGTCCGGCTGAAACCTCAGTTGCGGCCGCCACAGCCGCAGTTTCAGAATATGCAGCATGTCTATTTACTTTTCTTTGTTTATTTTCGTCGTGGCCGCGCTCTCCTCTATGGAGCGCCGGCCGCAACGGAAAAGCGAGCGGCCGGGCCACTTCAAAGCCGCCGCGGTTCTCCCGGCGGAAATCTTGCGGGTTTTGCTGCGGCCAAGCCGCGAGATTTCCAACTGAAATACGCCCCGTGTGAACCCAGCCTTACACTAAAATATAGTATGGGAATGGGTTCCTCATTTTGTTTTGGACATTTTGATATATAATATATGTTTAGTTTTGAATTACAGGCACATATGGCACCTGTTTTGGTTGGCATCAGTGGTGGGTAATTTTTCTTTTTTATGTATATATTTTCTTCTGTAAATTTTTACTTATTTTTGTAACTAATTTTCTTTTTACCATCTGTCCCTAATGACCTTGTATAAGACCTCTGGGGAACATAGGAGCCCCAGTTACAGGGGAAAACATCCACCTGTACGGACAATAGTCACTGTTATAGCCGATCAGGGTCTGTTAGGACCCTGCAGCTCTGCTATAACAGGGCATCTGGCGGTCACATGATCACTGGGTCACATCATGGAAGCAATACTTCAGCTTTCACTCTTTAGTACATAGCGCTATGTACCTGGAAAAGAAGGCAGTAGCAGTTTAAAAAAACCGCTTCTCCCTTATCCTCCGCTGTGACTAACAGCTGAGAACCCGACCTGCTCCTGCTTGATTGCAGCAGCAGAGGCTCTGATCCTGTGCCTTACTTTAGCCACCGGCTGGGATTAAAGCCCAGGAACAAGCGGCATATATTTACTGCGCTTGGTCCTTAAGGGGTTATAACAGTGTGTTTAAGAACTGGCCAATTTCCAAGAACCAGGTAGCCAGTGTGCCTAGAAATGTGCTGCTGGTCCTTGACATCTTGTTCTTTTTTTTGTCTGTGAGGTGCATATTGATGTCTACTACAACATTTAAAGAGCCACCTATGATCTGCAGACAATAAAGTTGCCTACCCCTCCTGTAAATGTTTGAGTGAAGATGCATTTGTGTTCTGTGGCGCTCCACACCTTGGGAAGAGCCGGACAACTTGAAGCATGTTGCTTGCTACGATAGGCATTTGTATGGCAGTGTGGAGCTATGTAATACTTATTATAATATCCCACTGTATGGGAACTGTATATTTGGTGCACTCCGCGAGATCAGATCCAGAGAGGACGAAGAAGGGAAAAGCTTTTCTTATTCTGCTTGATGGTATCCAGTGGTCTCTGCACAGAACTGTCGGGGTGCAGCCTCGGGGCTTCTGCAACGTTTGATGGAACCTGATCTGAGGCTGACAGCGGCTTTGGTTGCAGCAGTCGGTCACTTGCTAATCCTTTGAATTGGACACATGCACAACTTTTCCATTGTACAACTTACCATTACAAATTAGGAGGAACACATACTCATCACAATTGTGACCAAAGCCATTGTGTAGCCTTAGGTTGAGTTTCTAACCATTTGTTAAGTAAACTGCTTATATGAGCTAGCCACGTCTTTATTGCACAAGGCTCCTAAAAATGGGCAGACTGTCTTCCTTTACCTCTACTCCCTCAGATACTATTTTCAGTCTTTTTTTTTGTTGTTGCTTGATCAATAATGCCGTTTGCATCAAAAAAAGTTGTACAAAAATGTGTTTTGTTGCCGAGTGTCTGTATTTGTGTCGGATTCATACTTGTATCTCATACCAACCCTTTTTCTGTTTGTGCCCCTGTTTTAGACGAGCAAGGAAGATAAGTTATCAAACCGTATCAAGAGTATGCTGGGAAACTACGATGAAATGAAGGATATGATAACTGACCCACCTTTGTCCCTTGGAATCTCCAAGCACACTATCCCTCCTCCTCCACTGGATGAGAAATCTGGGCAAGGCTTCTATCCTGAACAGAGACATAGTACTTCACACCAGAGCAGTAAATGGACTCCTGTGGGGCCTGCACCAAGCACTTCTTCTCAGTCCCAGAAACGGTCCTCAAGTACTCAAGGGGGACATAGCAGGAGCAGCAGCAGTCAAAGACACGATAGGGAGTCTTACAGCAGTAGCCGCAAGAAGGGGCAACATGGCTCAGAACACTCAAAATCACGGTCCATCAGCCCGGCAAAGCAGGCTGCTTTAAATTCTAGCCATTCCCGTCCTCATGGGATTGATCATCACAGCAAAGATCGTCCACGCTCCAAATCTCCAAGAGACCCGGATGCTAACTGGGACTCTCCTTCTCGAGCACCTTCATTCTCAAGTGGGCAGCACTCCTCACAAGCATTTCCACCGTCTTTAATGCCCAAATCAATGTTGCAGAAACCTACAGCTTATGTTCGGCCAATGGATGGGCCTGAATCTATGGAACCAAAATTGTCCACTGAACACTACAGCAGTCAGTCTCAAGGCAATAGCATGAGTGAACTGAAGTCCTCTAAAGCACACTTAACTAAATTGAAGATCCCTTCTCAACCACTGGATGTAAGTCACTTTTCCCTACCCTCTGAAACCCGAAGCCTATGTTCACACATTATGGATTCTGTCCGCATCTAGGTGTAGAATCGCCTAAATCCTGACAGAATTCACAATATGCATTTATTTTATATCTCATTCACGTGCAACAGGAAATATCTGTGCAGAATAGTTGGTACAACGACCATTACTGGCACCGCCGCTGTAGTGGAAGCTGTGGATTAGCTCCACCGAGCCTCAGTGGATCCGTCTGCACACCAATTTGGGGCAGAATTCTGCTTTCTGCTGTGGATTATTTAGAAATTTGGGTAAATCGCCAGCGTGTGAACATGGCCAGATTCTTGTACTCTTAGCCAGGTTGTTTGGCCTTTGCACTTCCTGCCATTATAGCCATACAAACTGTATGCTGGCAGCTACCGTGTTGTGTTAGGGTGAAGGAGAAAAACTAGAATTAAGCATGTTAACGCTATGTGTTTAATGAGTTTCTATTTAGAAAACAGGTATTTGCCTAATTCCTTCCTCATCCACCCAAAATTATATTTAAAGGGAACGGTTAAGGCCTATTTAGACACAATTATCGCTCAAAACCTATCTTTAGAGTGATAATCGTTGCAGGTAAATGTGCCCATCTTTCACAGCTGATAAGAGGGTCCGCACGCTGTGTTCTACCCGGAGAGCGTTGATTATATTGTTTCACCTGTCAGCCCTGTGGCAGAACAAAGGACCACCTGCTGTTCTCTGAATACAGCTCCTGGCAGCTCACAGGCTACTAATTGGTACTAATAGGCATTGGTACCAAGTAGTAGTTTTATGCAAAATGATCGCTCAAAAGCCATTTCTTGAGCGATCTTTTAGGTGTCTAAATGCACCTTTTAGCTGTTGTGACCCTACACAGATTAGAGATTTGCACTGCTGGCAGAGATTACGGTAAGGCCATACATAATGAATTATAATGGCACAATGTTACCACACTTGTGTATACCCACATGGGTTTTGCAGGCAAAACACTAGGTTTAAATTTACATATAAATGTCAAAGCAGTGGTTGTTCGCTGTATATCAGAATACAGGCAGTACAAGTGGCCTTGCCCTGACAGATTACAGACCTGTTCTTCCAGTTACAGTAGCTTTTACACAGGGCGATTATCAGCCAAATTTGGGTGATGGCGTCCCATGTACCTGTAAGGGTGGTTGGTGATGCAGGATGTGTGATGGTGACAGAAGGAGGCGCATCCTTTTATTTTGGGGAAAAAGCCAAAAAACGTAACGTTAGTAGGAAAATATTATTCTCCATAAAAGGGTTTTCCTACTTTTTAAAGAGACTTTACTCTGAATTATGCTACAATGTTAAAGTACTCAATATCGTTGCTGCAACTCAAAATATACTTTCACTTTATTGGGCATTATTTCTCTCAAGTCCTTGGCAGCTACCAGGTACATGACTTGTCGCTTCACTATCAGCATCTTTTGGGTGCTGATGCACTATTTGCATCACCAAGGGGGTGGCGGAACCTTGTCCTACAACAAAATGTCACCGTGCACTCTCTTCATTGTCCCGCTCCCTGCCCTCTGTTCTTTTTTGGCAGGGTAGGGTGGCTTTTCAAATACTGCTGCCCCTACTAACAGTGGGGCGGCAGAGGACTTCGTCTCTGGCGCTGGCGAGCGCCATTCTTTTCTTTTCCAGCACCCGCTCAGTTGGGTACTGCATCGGAGGTGGCAATGCTTACCGAGCTGGGGGCGTCCGCCGCTGTTACAAGTCACCTTATGCCACTCCTCTGTATAAGGGGGAGAGCTGCTCAGCGATACTACTTTCTGTGCACATGGCTACCGACGGGGCAATTTCTTGCTAGCTTGTTGGAGTCGCTAGTTTTTTTTAAGCTTGCCTAAAACCGAAGCAATCGTCGGCCCGTGTTAAAAGGCAGTCGTTTATCTATGAAGTACTGCTTGTTTGAAATGAATGGCGGTGGGCAGCTGTAGGAGATCTCTGGCTGCTTCGCCTCCATTCCCTAAACCACAGTTGTCCCATCTAAATGTATCTCTACTGTCAAAATTATAAATGCCATATCTTAGTCACATTTTGCACTTATGGCGCCCTGTAGTCCTGGAAGTAAGGCTTGGTTCACAGCAGCATCCAACTGCGGAATCCACTATCAGCGTCCGCAGCAAACACATTGAAAGGCATGTAAAATCGCTTTTTTGCTCACACTCACAGGTAGGATTTGGTTATTTTGCAAGCGGAGGAAAAATCACAGCATGCTCTATTTTGCCGCAGACTCTGTGCAGACGGCCTCTCTTTAAGTCAAGGGAGGCCATCTGACCCACAGCCTATATGCAAGTAACGTTGCGTATGGTCTGCGGGTACCTGCATCATTGCGAAGTAGCGGGGTGGGAAAAAAAACAAACTGTAATGCACATGACCGACGGCAAGCCGCTGCAGCTACCCACATTGCAGAAAAAAACAGATATGTAGGGTTAGTGGCCGGAATCTGCTCCGGGTCTCCCGCATCCAGAATCCGCTCTACCCCTGTGAACCTGGCCTTAGGGTTTCACAATAGGTTTTCCCCCATTGACTTCAGTGGAGATAATCTCATCATTGGTTGTAACATGTCACAACACTGCAGCTTCCCCTTGAAAATGTCCTCGAACTGCTTGCCCAAAGGGCTTTTCTGGTCATTTGCAATGATGTGCAGATGGCTTCATACAGATTAGTTACTAATGCATGGACCGTAGCTGAGATGTCCCTGTAAACAAGTGTGACATGTCATCACGTGGCCCCAAGGGAAGCACATGGCGGGCTCCCTGCTCTACCCACATGCCTCTCCCTCTGCCTTCCCTGTCATATGCTGGGCAGCAGATAATGCAAAGTAGACAGATTACAATTGTAAATTATTAGCCATAAATGGAAATACTCTTGAGTGGGAAGGGGAATCATGGGATCTGTAGTCCATCACACTGGTAATCCTACCCACAGCCCTGGCAGCCTTAAAAAACACGGGCAAGGTGATGAAATAATCTATGTTGGCATCGCCCAGTGAGCGCTCAGACATATATAGGTTTCTAGATTTTATTTTTAACGTAAAACCCCTTTAACACCAAACAGTGAATGAGTTTACCTGGGTCTGCAGTGTGTTCCCTCGCATGGCAGGAGTTCTAGAGAAGGTCCTTGGGAGGAATGAGTTAACCTGGGTCTGCAGTGTGTTCCCTCCCACGGCAGGAGTTCTAGAGAAGATCCTTGGGAGAAATGAGTTAACCTCTTAACGACCGGGCCATAGTGTTTTTACGTCCGGCAGCTGCAGGACGTTTATGGAGGGAGGTAGCGCCGCTATCTCCCTCCATACAGCGCGGGCGTCAGCTGTTTGTTACAGCTGACACCCGCGGGCAATAGCAGCACTCGGCCGATCGCAGCTATTAACCCATTTAAATCCCCCCAACGCTGTTTGGGGGTCCTGCACGGCCCCCCCGCGGTGAGATCAGGGGATCTGTGCAGGTGTCATGGCAGCCGGGGGCCTAATGAATGGCCCCAGGGCTGCCTTAGCAGACTGCCTATCAAGCCATTCACACAGGGTGGCTTGAAAGACTGCCTGTAGAAAAGCAGTATGACGTAATGCTATAGCATTACGTCATACTGCAGGAGCGATCAAAGCATCGCATGTTAAAGTCCCCCAGGGGGGCTTCAAAGTAAAGTTAAAAAAAAGATCAATAAAGTTTTTTAAATTGTAAAAAAAGTTATAAAAGTTTAAATCGCCCCGCTTTTGCCATATCTATTATTAAAAAATCTAAATCAAAAATATGTATTTGATATCGCCGTGTCTGTAAAAGTCCGATCTATCAAAGTAGTGCATTATTTTTTCTGCACGGTGAACGTCGTCCGAAAAAAAAAAAAAAAAAAAACGCCAGAAATGCATTTTTTTAGTTACCCTGTCTCCCAGAAAAAACGCAATAAAAAGCGATCAAAAAGTCGTATGTATTCCAAATTGATACTATTGGAAACTACAGGACATCCCGCAAAAAATGAGCCCTTGCTCAACTACGTCGACGGAAAAATAAAAGTTATTGCGCGCACAAAATGACCGCAGAAAATAATTGAAAAAAATGTAATATCTTCAAAAAAAAATACAAGTACTACAGAAAAAACAATATTATATAAGTTTGGTATCGTAGTAATCGTACTAACCCATAGAATAAAAATATCAGGTCGTTTTTGTTGCAGTTTGTGCGCCGTAGAAACAGGACGCACCGAAAATTGGTGGAATGTCGTTTTTTTTTTTTTTTCCATTTCTCTCCGCTAAGAATTTTTAAAAAGTTTTTCAGTAAATTATATGGTACAATAAATAGTGCCATTGAAAAATACAACTCGTCCCGCAAAAAACAAGCCCTCATACAGCGACGTCGATGGATAAATAAGGGAGCTACTTTTTTTTTAAAAGGGAGTAGGAAAAACAAAAATTGAAAAAAGCCCGGCCACTAAGGGGTTAACCTGGGTCTGCAGTGTGTTCCCTCGCAGGGCAGGAGTTCTAGAGAAGATCCTTGGGATGATCTGGCGGCTTCCATCATTTCCTGTATACATGAAGTATTTTCCACTCCGTGTTTGTTTATACATGCTTCCTGCTGGCACTTCCATACATAGCCGTCCTTGTGAACAGGATGTATATGTCTAGGTGGTTTATGTTCTGGGCATGTACACCTCCTTTATCCAGCTGCTGCTGTCAAGGCAAAACCGGGGAAAATGTGCTATTTACTTAATGACTGCATAGGGACGCAAGGACTCCAGGTGGCAACCAGAAGGGTCAGCAACGTGCCTATGGCTTTGCAAATGCCAACTTTGTGTGTGTGTGTGTGTGTACACGTACGTGTGTTAATTTTTTGTTTGCTTTTTTGTTTGTTTTTTACACCTTTTTGTCTAGAACCCTGCTTGCTAGCAACAATTAATCAAATCACTTAATTCCATAGTAACTATCAATGCACTTTTTATGGGAGTCCCTAATAGACTTGCAACCTGCGCATACAATATTGCAGTTTAACTTGGCACAGGTCATTTATGCCAGAAAGAACTGGGGCTCTGGACAGCCAGACTCCTGCTGAAACACCTGGGAGTTGGGAAACTCCAATCCTGGCTGTTTAACCACTTACATGCTGCGGTCCATAGCCACCGTGGCATTTGAGGGGTTCTCCCTCCGTCACCCATCAGCACTCTGCAGTTCGATTGCGGTGTTGATAGAATTCCGTGGCAGTCAGAGACCTTACAACGTCCTCCATGTCTGCCATTGAGGGCTTTATCAGATCCTGCCTCATTAGCTCAGGCTTAAGGTCCATTTACACGGGACGAATGTCGGGCAAACTATGCCCAAAACTCGTCCCTGTGTCTCCGCGCTCCTGTGCTCCTGCACGAGAGCTAGCGGAGCTGTCTCACTCATGGAGCAGCCAGCAGGGGGGCAGGGCGGTGCAAGAGATTTCTCTCCTTTCGCCCCTCTCCATTAAGATAACACAGCGGCCGTTCACTGCTGAACGGCAGCTGTTTAAACTGAACAATGATCTCATCACTGATCTTTTATGCTACATAAACGATGAGCTCATCGTTCAGTTTAAACAGCGGCCGTTCAGTGTGAATGCACGCACCGACTGAACGACTAATGAGAAGTCTTTCATTTCGTGTTTGTTCAGTTTCTTCATGCATTGTTCCATGTAAACGGGCCACTAGTCATTTCTAAACGACTGCCTGTTTACTGTGAATGGAGGTGGCGGTGGGGTGAAGAACGATCTCCGACCCGCTCCGCCTCCATTCACTATTGTACCTCTATTAAGTTAGTGATACTTGCTTCAGTGTGAAAGCACAGGTACAGCTGTTTTTGGGACGACCCGTCGGGCTTCTGTTACTGACAATCGTCCCGTGTAAAAGCCCCCTTAGCTATAATCTACAGCTGCCATGCACTATGGGTTGTGCTGGTGCTGCTCTTGTGCCCACCCCATACGTTTATGGTGCTTGCTGCAAACTATTTGGTGCCAGCGCTGTAAATGTGCAGCCTGGTGAGCATCAGCAATGACTGGGAGCAAGGAAAGTGGCCGGCAAAACTCCGTAGATTTCATCACTGCCAGAACATAGTAATTTCCAAATGATCTGCACACCTTGTACAAAACTGTGCAAAGGTCGCAGGGCCATTGAACACGTCACGGTGACTCATCTGGGCACCAGCTAACCATGTATTACTTGGGCTTGTTGATCCTGCAGTGTCGTCATGCTTTAGTTCTTTTAGGGGAACGGCCTGCACCTCTTCACACCGCTTTCCCTTATCCTTACACATGTGGCCATATCCATAGCGAACAGCAGAATCCGCAAATATGTCGGCATTACAAATGACACTAGTGGCACAGATTATAGCTTCACCTTCCTGTATTGTGATCTTTAACAACTGTCACTCTTGTGTTTCAGGCCTCGGCATCCGGTGATGTTAGCTGTGTGGATGAAATTCTAAAAGTAAGTGGTTGTTTTTTGTTTTTTTTAAAGAAATTTCTGTTACTTGTAAGTTCTTCAATAAGTTTCCTAAGACCTGGAAGAGTTTAGTGAGCAGGTCTCTACAGCGCCTGGTGTAAGGAAATCTTTTAAACATTCTTACAGCAAGTTTGCTTCAGTACCCAACAGTCGCTTCAGCGATAATCGCTACTGCGCCTTTCACACAGGGGCGATGACAGTTCAGTGATTGAAAGCTGGGTGGGCCGAAGATTGCTTCCGCCTGCTGCCTCCGTCCACAGAGGTCTTCCAAAACGCCTTAAAAGGGTTTTCAGTTTTATGTAAATGTGTAATCCCTGAATAAAAAGTTTTTTACAACTTTCTGATATACATGCTTTCAATCCCTGATTGCAATAGATTTGCTTCCTGTGAGTGAATGAGAAAACGGCTTACATTTAGTGGCTGAAAACCTGTGTATTTCTAGTCCAGCTCTTAGCGGAGAAGCGGATACAATTGTGTCTAGTCTCGGCAACGCTCTGTGAGCTCAGTAGTTCAGCAGCGCTGCTCCAATCTCACTGATAGTATGTTACAATGTGTTACTTTGGATTCCTGTTTAGCTCACAGAGCATTCCCTAGACTCATGGCTCTTTTACACGGGCCGACAGTCGTTTAGCCGACTTCATGACCGCTGTCAGCCCTAAGGTCATAGGCACTCGTGCAGAGTGTTTAGACTAAAAGACATCGCTGGCTTCTTGCTCAGCGCTTCACCTATGTGAAGCGTTTACACGCAACGAGAAGCCAGCAATAAACAAACACGAACTAATGGCAAATTTTTTCCACGTTTACACTGAACGATTATTGTGTGAACATATTTTGAGCGACCTAATCGTTCCATGTAAATGGGCCGTTATACATTTGGGAGCAGGACTAGATACGAGCTGGTGTTCTGCCTCTGGATGTAAAGAGAAATGCTCTGTCACTGACTGCAAGCAGACATATTGAAAATGGTGAGGAATTGTGATGTTAGGGAAACAAAGACGACATCTGAGAGGAGGATAAGGTAGATGGGAGAGAAACTGAGCTCTAGGATATCATTTGTAGGGAGATTTCTGAGGAAAAAGTGTAAAGGGGGCACCGGGGTTGAACTCCGTTGTGGGAATCCTGCATGCGGGGTCCGACCCGCCCGTGTGCAGGCGGCCTAAGTCATGTAACACAAAAAAGCTGGATCATTATAGTATCCACAGCTGCACACAGTTTGGCCGCCTGCACACGGGCGGAAATCCCGCCGCGGGATTTCCGCCACTGAAAGTTTGCATAGGAGTGCATTACAATACGCACTCCTATGCAGACGGCCACGGCATGTCCTATTTTTGTGCGGGGCTTGCACTCACCCGGCCGCCGGCTCCGGTCTGCGCATGCGCCGGCTGCGCGGCAGCCGGCACATGAAAGATCTGGGGCCGCCAGGCGCGGGTGAGTACGCGCTCGTCTCTGCAGGCACTGGGGTCGGGTCCCGCGGCGAGAATTCTCGCTGCCGGATCCGACCCGCTCGTCTGCAGGCGGCCTTTATGAACTGTAAAATGCTCATCGGTCTTACAAACATCTTAAGAGTTTTTAATGTATTTTTTTCTTATGCTGTAATGCTTCTGATTGCAGGAGATGACCCACTCGTGGCCTCCCCCTTTGACTGCAATTCATACCCCATGCAAAACTGAGCCTTCCAAATTTCCATTCCCAACAAAGGTTTGCATTAATTTTACAATGTGGTGTCTTTGTAATTTCATTGCATTTCTTGCATTTCCCTGTGTATTTTAAGTAATGCCCATTTTAAAGGGAATCCTTCAGCTCTTAGAAGTCACATAAACTCAAAGTTATGGGCTCATAGGAGCTGAAACATTGAAGCCAGGGTTGTGACTCTTAACCCAACTGTAACCCAATCCTGCCGAGAAGGATAAGAGTCGCAGCCCTGGATTCAGGAGGACAGCAGGGTAAGTAGTAGTCACATCCTTGGATTCACCGTTTCGGGTGCTGTGAACTTATATCTTTAGTTTATGGGGCTCATAGGAGCTCACAAATGACATAAAGGAATGTGTGTGGTTTATTGAGATATATCGGACAAAGTATTACCCCTGGTAGAACATGACAGCAAGTTTGTCTTTTTTAAAAAGTTTATTTTTTTTGTTTTTTTGCTGCATGAATAAGCGTTCATAATAATTGATTGTTTGCACAATTTTGATTGTTGCAGTGTTCTTGCATAATGTTGATGTCAAATACCAGAAGTGTGAAGCTTCACTTTAAAAGGATTCTGTCCTCCGGTTCAAGGTGAATGCACATGGGTGGATTTGAATTGCGGAATTCGGAGCGGGCGACAGCTTCCGGATACCACAACAAATACCGCCCATAGCTTGCAATGCAAAAGTGATTCTTCATGCACACGAGCGGAAACCAATTGCAGTTTCTGCTCGCGGATGAAAAGTCTGCGAAATCCACACCATGCTCCATTTTCCTGTGGATGCCGCACGGGCAGCTTCCATTGAAATAATGGAAGCCGTCTGATCCGCGGCCTCTCTGCATTTGACATTGCGGGCAGCCCGCGGATTATGTGGGAAAAGCAGTTTAAGAAAAGATTATATGAACTTAGACTGGGAGCTGAGCTCTCAATCATCGGGGTAGGCCACTCCAGCATCTCCATCCACGCCAGCATCTCCCTGTCCACCTTATGTAGTCTGACCTCTCTCTCCCTATATACAGAAGGGGGAGAGCTGTCAGTCTGCATGCAGCAGGCTTGGATAGGTCAGCGTGCTTGCCCCCTGTGACTTGGAGCTGAGTCAAACTTCAAATTATAGGTTTTCTGAAACGCAGCATTTCAGAATAAGACCAACACGAGCGACAGGCATTCCCCGTCCAAGGTTCATGCAGCAAGGAGCAGATCATAGAATCCCTATGAGAATGTTGCCTTATGATGAGCAGCTGACTCTTGTTCTTCCGTGGTTGTTACAGACAGACATTTCAGCGTTTGCTGCTCATTATCTTTTTGAAGTGACTCTTGGATTGCACATCGAATGTCCAGCACTGGCATTACTGACCATAACCATTTTTCCTAAAAAAATTGAGTAATAAACATTATTTAACTGCTGTAAATACTTTGTGTTTTTTAGGAATCGCAACAATCAAGCTTTTCCAGCACTGATCAAAGTAAGTATATTCTACCTGTAATATCTACGTAAGGGGCTCATTCACACTAGCATTAGCCTGCAGTCAGGCTTTCCACCATTTGTTCTGTTTTTGAAGCAGAGAGACTGAAATAAGTTTCCATTTTTATTAGCATTGACTTAAATCAGGTTTTTTTTATAAAGCTGAAAGTCTTCCTATTTCTTCTGTTTCATTAGGTTTTGGTTTTTAAGCAGAACAAATAGTGCTGTAGACTACTATGCCATTTTCTTTTTTTGAAGAAACTAACAATGGATAGCTTTCCATTGCTTTCCTTTTTTTAACCCTTTAAGGACCAAGCACAGTAAATTTGCGACGCTTGGTCCTGGGTTTTAATCCTGGCTGATTAAAGCTCCTGGGATTAAAGCTCCTGCAATGAAGCAGAAGCAAGTTGGGTCCTTAGCTGTCAGACACAGCTGAGGACCCTGGGGAGGGGAAAGGGAAAAGCATTTTTTAAACTGCTTCTGCCTTCTCCTTTATAGGCTACATATCACTCTATGAGCGCTATATACTAAGGAATGAAAGAGGAAGTATTACTCCACTATGTGATCTGGCAATCACATGACTGCCAGGTTCTCCCTATGTCCTAGCAGACCCTGATCAGCTCTGTAAGTGACTGTTACTACTGGGGGATGTTTTTCCCTGTAACTGGGGCATGGATGTTTCAGTTGAAGTAGAAAAGTGTGAAATAAGAAAAATGTGAATGACCCTTATGATGCAAGGGGAGGCATAGATGGTAAAAAAAAACTAGTTACAGAAATAAGAATAAAGAAATCACAGAATAAAATCAAAAGCTGTACATAAATAAATGACCCAAAGCTGATGCCAACCACAACCATCACCGTACATGCCCTATAATCGAAAACTATGCAAATATAGATTTCAAAATGTCCAAAACAAAATGAGGAACCCATTCCTGTAATTTATATTGGGGTAGATATAGAAATTTTAAAAATAAGCCATACATTAAAAAAGAAAAACAAGAAAGGGGGGGAAAAGGGGAAAATGTGTTAAAAATAGCAATATATGTCATGGGGGGGAACACAGCAAAATAATTTTAGTAGTTGAAGAATAGCGCAGTAAAACCACCACATAGACAAAATTCTCAGTGTCGGGTCCTTTTAGAACCAAAACACCCTGGTCCTTAAGGGGTTAAAAAACCACATTGAAATCTATGGTAAAAACGAAACCCTTTAATTCAGTCTCTGCTCCAAGAACAGAATAAACACAGAAAGCCCAGTGTGAATGAGCCCTAATACTCATATTCTGGCGGAGGGTCATAAATGTGCAGAGCTGTGATGTAAGCGCTAGTGGTTATATATCTACTCACTTATTTGTGTGTGTTCATTTCACAGAGAGATACAATGCATCTACGAAACCATCTAATGGCCATCCAAGATCGTAAGTCCTCTCTTCTGTGTTCTGATGGTTGAAAGTCCTCTTGATACAAAGTATTTTCCTCTGTCATTACTTGCGATAATGCTGCGTGAAACCGGAGTCTGCAGAGGAACAGTAACTGGAGTCGTCGAGGCTATTGTGATGGGAGCGGTGCAGGCCAGGATTACACGGGGCAGTATAAATAGCACACAGGGAGTTTTCCTAATGCCACTAAGCTTGCAGTGGCCAGCTATCCTTAAAGAACATTTGATGACGCACCGTTTAAATTCTTATTTAGGCCCTTAATTTGTCTAACTCCACCCTCTCTTAGCGGGATCATTCTTTCTTTCACTACTTTTCTTTTTTTTCTTTTGCCCTTTTCTCTCCATCTTGACTCGGATGATGTCAGTAATCGTACAATTGTGAAAGCCCCTATGTGGCTGCCAGAAGAGTCAAATAAAATGGAAGCTGCGGCGCGCTTGACAATCCTTTGTAGACCCTGTAACCAATGTTATGCATGCAGTAGTGTGTGAATATTAATGGAGATGTCACCTAATGTGATTTCCGAAGTCAACCATGACCTAAAGATATTTTTTTATCCCTTTTTATAAATCTACTAGTAAGGCCCAGTGTCCATGGGTGGATTTTTGCTGTGGAATACGGACTGGGTGTTACGTTTCGGATTCCGCAGCAATAACTCTCCATAGCATGCTATGGAAAAACAATTCTTAATGTCCACGAGCGGTAACCAAATGAAAAATGTTCCATTTTACTGCACAGACTACTTCCATTGAAGTAGACGCCGATGGGCCGCTTCAGCGGGAAAGCTAGAGGTTGCGAAAATGAAAATTAAATCCGCAGTACAGAAAAAAAACTGACCTGGACAGGTACACAGGGTCCCCGGGCATGGGCAGAGTCTGATTCCGCTGTGCGCCTGCATGCAGAATTCAACCTGCCCATGGACATGAAGCCCAAAGCGGTCATGCAGATCTTTTCCGTGTATCTACCTATCTAAAAATTAGCTTTGGGCGACATTCACACAAGCATGAGTTTTCTGTGTTGTGAGACTGCAATATTCCATTAAAAAAAGCAGAAACATTTCCTTTTTTTTTTTTTTTTTTTGTTTGCCAAAAAATAAAAATGGAACCCCTTTAAATCACATTTTTGAAGGGCTTTGATCCAAAATTATTTCCTATCCACTGGATAGGGATTAAGTTTCAGATCTTTGGGGGTCCTACAACTGAGACCCCCCCTCTGCTTTGGTGTCTAAAAGTTATGCCCTGTATTGTGGGCTAGCTTTCAGTTGTGGCACAACCCATTTAGTTGGTTTACACTTATAAAAGGACCGGTTGCACCTAATAAAGTAAGCAGGCATACAGCTACTGTGTAATTTATTTTAATGCAGTGTCAAATAGTTTTCAGACTGTAAGATGTGAATATACTGAATATAAAAAAATACCCCTACAGATATTTTAAACTTGCCCAATAAAACGAGAGCTCCTGAATATTGTGGCAGGACTGGTTATCTGTATTGTGGTGACCCTCCTCGTATATCCCTGGGGATAGCATAAAGGAAGGCAGTAAGGCCTTGATGCCCTTTGTTTCTTCCTTCCACACAAACCTCTTGAGTCAGATCTTGAATTGACTGGTAATCTAAAAGGCATGTAATTCATAAAATATTACATCCTCTACCATAAACCATCAAAGTTGGTGACATTAACCCTTCCACTACCTTAGACAAATAAGTGTGAAATTTTGTGATCTATGCCTGGGTGCATCCTATAGTCTGGAAATCTGGTGTGTGGCTCATATTTGTTGTGGTGTTAGCAGTTGCTTAGCTAATTTTTGTTTTCTCTGTTCCCCAGTACACTGAATGAGGACTTAAAGCTGAGCAGCAGTGAAGACAGTGATGTAGAGCCGGTACGTTTATAACAGCTATCCCTTTTTTGTGATACTTTCTTTTACCAACGCTGTCAGCAGTGCCAGTACTTGGGCCGGGGTCTTGCACGTTAAGTTACTTATCGAACACTGCATAGAATCTGGAGAAGGCAGAGGAGGTGGATCACTATTGTTTAAAATATAATTATGTAATGGCACAGTTTTTCACTGTCTGCTCTTTTTTTACTTTTTAGTTTTGTTCTCTGCTTCTGTGTGTGATTGGCTGAAAGAGCCAACCAATCAGCATGATCATTTCGCTGATGCAACACGTATTACTGACGTGCATGCTCTGATTGGCTGTTTAGGAGCGCTTGTCTAAAGTACAGTGCGGAACTGCTCACCCGTGCTAGGATAAGCTGCTCCTTGGGCCACAAGATCAGAACAACTCCATTTTCTGGTACATTGAGGTGATTTATGAAACTGTCTAGAAAAACAACTCTGTTGCCTATATCAACCAATCGCAGCATGGCTTTCATTTTGTATTTTGCGTTTAAAAATGAAAGCTGCTCTGTGATTGGTTGCTGTGGGCTACAAAGACCAATTCATAAATGTACCCTACTGTGTACATTACAGGATGTGGAAAAAGCTCCTGTCCTTAACATAGAAAGTGAATTATGCCTTTACGGCATTTATTTGTAAGGACTTGCTTTATCTGTATTAGTTATGTGCATATTATTTAACTTTTTTTTTGTGGGTTGGCACATTGGGCTTCCGACCAATTACTAGTTTTCCTCAAATTTTTTATCTTTCTAGTTACAATGTTTTTACTTGGTCTTCCTGGAACCAATTAATATATTGTGGGACCTTAATACATATTTACACATGATGTAGCAAACTTCTATGCCCATGCCCACGTTACCGCCAAGCAGTGGTTAGTAGCTTGGTTATTTTATTGCCGGTGATCAGAAGTACGCTGCACAGATGATGCTGTGATTGTAATATTTGCCTGGATTTGTTTTGTTCATTTACAAGCTGATACTTTTCTTTTCTTCCAGGATTGTGATAAAACTGTACCAACCAATACTCCAGGAAGGTAATTGTGCAAATCCTTGGCTATTCATTATGGGAATCGCTGTTTCGTTATTTTTTGTCATAGTGGCCAGAGCTTGCAATACTGCTCCTACCTATGGTAGTGTACCACATATGTTCACCTTTGTACGTCATTTCACATTATACATGTAGAATCAGTTCCTGTAAGAAGCTGCATAATGTTTTCATGGCTTGGACTCTGTCCTAAGCTACAGCAAGTCTTT
The DNA here is from genome assembly GCF_035609145.1 of Eleutherodactylus coqui. NCBI lineage: Eukaryota > Metazoa > Chordata > Amphibia > Anura > Eleutherodactylidae > Eleutherodactylus > Eleutherodactylus coqui. Next base: position 93,478,864 of record NC_089838.1, on the reverse strand, counting down.
AGACCAGAGCTGCATACGTGATTCTGCTGCCACCAGAGCTGAAATCTCCTAACTTTCCTTGCTAGCTGTGTTTCATAAGGTGGGTGACTGACTGGTTCTCACTGTCAGTTTCCTGTCCCCAATTAGGGTGGTTTCATATCTCCATTGGAATCTCAAACCTGAGGTTCATCACAGATCCGACTAAAAAAAAAAACACTGGAAGAGAAAGCGCTGCATACAGTGCTTTTTCTTCTGTCCAGAAGTCGGGCACCTGAACGGAAAGCGGGTGGACCCCATTAGACCACGCTGACTATATCTGGCGCTGTTCAGTTCCGTCCAGAAACTGAACCATTCGGTCACGGGGATTCCCCTTTCCTGCTCCCCGAACGCAGTAGGAAAGCGGAATCCCCAGCGCAGAAGTGAAAGCAGCCACAGAGAAGAGGAAGAGTTGCTCTGGATTGCAGGCTGCTGATGTAAATAATAGAACACTGTGTTGGCTTCCATGATCTGTTGTCGTTTTTTTTTTTTTTGTGGAGCACCTCATACAACGAGAAAGAAAGCATTCACAAACTTTTCCTCCTTTAGGCCTAATGCCCACGGACAGATTTTTGGCACGTTTCACGCATCGGAAATCAGCGGCTTTATGCCGCAGCTATTAGGTTCTATTGAAACTAATAGCTTTCTGCTTTTCAATGTTCACGCTTTGGAATTCCGCGGCGTGAATGAAACTGGAAATTCCACAACGGAAAAAAGCGCGTCCGGCCTCCATTGTAGTCAATGGAAGCCGGCCGTCATGCAATACCTCCACTGTAAGCACAGCGGTGGTATCGTGTGATTACGCCGCCCGCGTCATCCTGCACTGTTGATGCGCACCGACTTGAGGGACGGGACTAGCGCAGCGGATCCGAGATGTGAGTATTGGGGTTTTTGGGGGCGCCGTGGTGGACTCCGCTGCGATATTCTGCTAGCAGAGTCCGCCACCGCTGTGGGCACTCCTTTGTTCCTTAGCTCTTCTGGGAAAGATTGTGATGTGAAATCATTTCAGACGTCTTTCCAGTTGGAACAATTCTTTCTATGTGCAGTGTTGTTTAAAAAGAAAAACTAACACTAAACTTTGTTACTGCTGAAGAGGACCTGAACTTAACTGATCTTGTGCTTTTTTTTCTGTCAGCAACTCTGAGCCATCACAACCTAATAGCGAAGGGGCCGAGAACTCCAGGGATGATTCCAGCAGTCACAGCGGTTCAGAGAGCAGCTCCGGATCAGATTCTGAAAGTGAAAGCAGCTCCAGTGATAGTGAGGCTAATGAACCCTCCCGGAGTGCCTCTCCCGAGGTAATCATCTTGTCCATAGACTTTTACTGCTGTTTGGTGGTGAAAGAGCAAATCCTTATAAATGGAGAAATCCTACCATGCATGTAGGTTTATGGGTAAAATAAATAAATAATCACATAGACGCCAATGCATTTACTTGCTAACTCTAAAGGCCCATTTACACGGAGCGATGATTGCTTAAAAATAACTGAAAAGCGACCATTTGAGCAATCATCGTTGTGTCTAAACGCGCGGCCATCGTGCCCTTCTAGCTAAATTTAGGCAAACCTAAAAATCGTCCTTCAGCCTTATCAGTAGTTCTCCGAGGGTAGTGTTGATAGCATTGTTTCCTGTCTGAGAACAATGGAACTGAAAGCATAAAAGAGCCCTCAGGCTATTACTTGCATTCACCTAAGGCTTCATTTGCACACTAAATTGCTATTAAGTAGCTGAGTGGCTTGTTGTACCCCACTCTGTGCCTGCAGTCAGCTGGAATACTTGGGCATAGAGAGGAGATGGGACCTTTGGTACAATAAGAACTCCTACAATAATAGTCCTCCCTTGTAAAGTCAGTAAATTATTTGTAGATCTTTCTTGCACCTTTGTCTTCCTAGAAAATAGGCACTGAGGGGAATTTCAGTCATAAACTTACTATTGATGTTCTGTTTTTATCTGAGCTTCGAAGAAATTTTTACCATTTGGCCAGAGAGTCCACCTTGGCAATTCACTGTTTCTCTTGTTGCATACATATTTTCCATGGATTTAGCTGCAGATTCACAGTGGAAAGATTCAAATTCACTAGGAAGATCTACAGCATAAATTGACTGCTGCACACGGGCAGATTTGCATTGCGGAATCCGGAACAGGTATCTGCCCCGGAATCTGCAGCAGATTTCGTCCATGGCATGCTTAATTCCCCCCCAACAATTCATCCCCCCCCCCCCCCCCCCCCCACACACACACACACACACTCGCGGAGGAAAATGTCAAGCGTATGCTCTACATAAACATATGTCTTTTTGCTGATAGCATTTCTTTTCTTTTAGCCTGAGCCCCCGCCATCAAATAAATGGCAATTAGACAATTGGCTGAATAAAGTCAATCCACATAAAGTATCTCCTGCATCTTCAGTAGAGAGTAATATTCCATCATCACAAGGATACAAAAAGGATGTTCAAGAGCAGGTAACTGGTGCAAATTACACAGAACCAAGTGGACCCAAGGAGTCTAATAACTCTACCCCAGTGAGAGACTGCAAGGCAGCCCAAAAAGGATCAGAGGGAAGTCGCGGGAGGCAGAAGTCTCCAGCTCAGAGTGAAAGTACATCTCAGAGAAGAAATGTTGGTAAAAAACAACCAAAAAAACTTGAAAAGGCAACTGTAGAGGCTCCAAGACGAGAACTCAAAATTGAAAGTGTAACAACTGCAGAAACCACCACCAATCTGCCTGCTAACCGGCATAAAGCGGCCACAAAAGGTTCCAGAAAACCCAGTATTAAAAAAGAGCCCAAATCTTCACCTCGGCCTGCAGCAGAAAGGAAAAAGTACAGTAAGAACTCGAGTAAACCCACTCAAAAATCCAAGGAGTTTATTGACACCGATACCTCATCTACTGATTCTGATGAAATTGAAAGCCTTCCTCCTTCATCCCAAACCCCTAAGTATTCTGAGAGCAATAGGACTCCTCCAGCTAAACCTTCCGTTGAGGAGGATGATACCATTTTTCGGCAACGATTGTTCTCTCCTATGGAAGAGAGAGGGCTTCTTTCCCCTTTAAGTGAGCCTGAGGACAGATACCCACTTATTGTTAAAATTGACTTAAGCCTGTTATCACGGATACCAGGGAGGCCTTTTAAAGAGACTGAACCACAGAAGACTGAGAAGATCGCATCGGAGAAACATCCAAAGGAAACTCAAAAACAGACAGAAAAGCCTTCCAGCAAAGGAAAGAGAAAACACAAGGTTAGTCCTTCAAAAAGATGTATTTTATACCATATTGCTGGCTGTTTCTCTTCCTGCTATGTTGATGGTTGTCCGGATACTATTTGTCATGAGCGGTGTTCGTCCAGGACTGTAATGTAATGTCCCTTTCCTTCAGAATGAACAGTGGTGTAGCTCCCATTCCATTAGGGCTACTGACATGCTTTTGTGTCATTTTAAAGTTACAATTCTTGGCTTTAACGTAATGCCAAATCCATGTCATTAGCCCTTAGAGAACCAGAGCTACAGCCGTAGGGTCTGATATACCCAATTTGCATTGGTCACTTTTCAATTGGTGTAGAGGAGAGAGAATCGGGGTAGGGAGGGCGAGCAGGCATCAGATGTTCTGTGATCCTTCTGTATATCCTCTGTCCCATAGCTTTTTGTTGGTTATTTCTCTTGAATCCCCCCCTCCATTCACATTGCCACAGGTATTCTCTGTGTTGGATATTCTCAAATCATGACCTGTTGGGCAGTCGTGAGGGTTGGAGTTTGGGAAACACTGTTGCTACCATTTGGTCATGTCCGGAGCACAATATGGCCCAAAGTACTAGGATCTGGCAGGAAATGTTATAATTAAAGGGGGTTTCCTATAATGTATAGTATCACTTGTCCGCAGGATGGTTGATAACTGTCTGATCAGGGAGGGGTCCAGTTAGTGGACGACATTCCCCCTATATCACCAACTGTGCTAAAATAACCAAATCAGCTGTAATTACCCATCCTCTACCACCGTGATCCACAACTGTGGCCCCACTGTTATCCTGGTATGTGGTGTTGAAAATGTCACCCGGATATCATGTGACCACTACAGCCAATGAGAGGCCGCACAATCACCGTACTGAACTCCTGGCATCATGGTGTCCAGGATGTGAGCGCTGGTGGCAGAAGAATGGGTGGTGATGCTGCAACAGTCGCGTGATATCCTCTTCAACACCAAAGATAATAAAATCCGCTGTATTTACCCAACAACTGCCAAAGCTGGATCGCTGTGGCCCCAGATGGGAAAATGCAGTTGATTTTGTTTGAGTACCGTTGGTAATACAAGACGATTTTTTTTTTTTTTTTTGGTCCGGTGACCAGACAATGCCTTTTTAGTATGTTAGTAACCATTAGGTTTATATCTATTGAAGTAATGTTTTACATGATGCTGAAACAATTACTCTGTTTATGACTGGGGAGCCTGCTGGTGACAAGACATCCTGCCATCCGTCTGCAAAGGAGCCAGCATGGCTACACTTATTGCTTTTGTTAAAATGGATGCTGCAACAGATCCAAAAATATTAATATTTCTAAAGCAATTACCAAACTTTATTGCTTTTCCTGCTGACTTATTAACGTGTAAGTATATATTTATAATACACCTTGTTGTAGAAGTCCTCTTTAAAGTGCACCTGTCACTTCCTAAGGCCGCCTGCAGACGGGCGGAAATTCCGCGGCGGAATTTCCGCCCTTGGAAGCTGCCATAGGATTGCGTTAGCAAATGCAATCCTAGGCAGACGGTCGCGGTTTGTCCGCACAAAATGTCGTGTGGCAAACAAACCGCAGCATCTTCTATTTCTCCACGGGGCTCTGCGAGCCCAGCACAGAAACGTCACTCCCCGGCCGCCGGCTCCGGTCTGCGCATGCCCCGGCAGTCGGCACATGAAAGATCCGGAGCTGCGGAGCGCGGTTGAGTACGCGCTGCTCTCTGCAGGTGCTTGGGTCGGGTCCTGCGGCGAGAATCCTCGCAGCCGGATCCGACCCGCCCATCTGCAGGCGGCCTAAAACTTTTAAAAAGTCAGTTTAATGTTAATGTCACTGCAAAGCTTAGGAAATCGGGAAAAGGACGTGAACAAATGTCATTACACAAGTGCAGACTCCTTCAGTTTCTTAAAAAGGAACACTTTGCTTTTAATCATTACTTTGAATGGTTAAAGAGTACCTGCACTTTCACTTCGGAGCGCTTCTACTCCATCAGCCGTCTTCAGCGCCTTCCGGCAGCTGAAGACTGCTCCTTTTATAGCACTATATGGATCCGTCTTCAGCTGCCGCTAACAGCCGTTGGAGCAGGATCGCTCCAAAGTTAGTGTCCTTGAGCATTACATATGTATTTACCCACCTTGCATCTCCTCTTCTAATTCTTGGCTACATTTAGGGAAAGTGACCAAACTAATACAAAGGAAAAAATGGTTTCTGTAGGGAACTTTCTTTCCAGTTGTGGTTTTTACTTTTGTTTCCTACAGGCTTATGCCTGCTCATAAGTCTCCATGTTTTTATTTATTTATTTTCTGCTAATTCTGATTTAGGTGTTTTGTCCTTTCTTGTTACTGGAGAGCAGTGCACTGTGGGTGCTGATTATTACACAGACAAAGCAGTTGGCCTTATGTATGGTGGAATAGTGGAGCAAGGAGCTATTACCAAGAACGCTCCGCTATACTTAAAGGGGTTGTCTCGCGCCGAAACGTTTGTGTTTTTTTTTTGCATAGAAGTGCTGAACCCCACTTGCTTTCGTGAGACAACCCCTTTAAGGATAAAGGAAGCTTCCTCAGACTCATTTGAGAGCAATGTTATTCACTCACCAGTTAAAACAAGGCCAAGACTGCTGCGCTACCTTTGGCCACATCTGGTCATTTAGTGCTTGGACTCGTCAGAATGCTGCTCTTAATTTTGATGTATTCGATAACGTTTTATGGTAACGGGATAACTGACAAATACTTATTCTAGGTGCATGCTGCCTTTTTAATGAAAGATGTCCGAGCTGAACTCGTCAATTTATGATCTGTTTGCCGCTGCACTTGTATTTCCTGATCAATTCTAAGCATTTCCTTATGGAATAGCAGCTGCTCCATCTCTCCAAGCTTACATTAAATACAGGAATCTGTTATCCCGTTTTTTTCAGTAAAAATTCAAACGCTTTCACTTTTTGTTCATTTTCCCTACAGAATGATGAAGAGGTCAGGGGTAATGACGGCAAGAAACAAAAACTGGAGGAAAAGTCGTCAAACCACAAGACATCCAGCAGAGAGTGAGTTAATAATCAGACTGCCCATCCTGTGATGTTAAAAGAACCCCCCCCCCCCCCCCCAAATGTGCCAAGTGACCCTACCTCAAAGGGCTGATGAAGTTTAGAAAACCCATTTTCATATGCCCTGTTAGACCCTCTATGTGCACTCAGAATTCTCTAATAGCTGCATATCGACCATGGTGGAAAGAGGTTTCAAAGAGTGTCTCTCACTCACCTGGACCTGTTCTGTTATATGGATAGCCAATTGATATGGTCCCTGTGTAATGCTTCATTTACCCTGTGGTGGTGTGGCAGGGAAATTAAACACTTTGGTCTCTGGCACACCAGTGTATTTGGGTTAGTAAGCTGTCTGTGTTAATTCACAGGCAGCACACAGCCCCATTATAGCCAATGGGGGCTATGCAGATTGATGCTTTTACGCATGGACCAATGGTCCACATGAGAAAACGCATTGCATGTCCTATTCCTATGAGAAACGGGGCCTGGTAATGCATGTCTGTGCGCCGTGTCCACGTAAATTGGACGGCAGACAGGTGTCTGTGTGCTGTCTAATGCGACTTGCTCCTGAGCTGCTTTGGCACAACTCGCACACCCAGAACGTGTGCCCCTGACCTGACTGCCAGATTTCCTTTCAGATTCTTTAAAAGCCTATTAAAGGTCGTTTGATTTTCTGTACATGTAGTGGTCCATTTGCACTTAATAATTATCACTCAAACTAACGAATTTGTGCGATAATCGTTCAGTGTCAATGAAATAAAATCGCTCACTATCAGTTGTCATTATTTCCAGTCAGCAGAAAAACCATCGCTGGCTTCACATTACAGGTAAACGCTCCCTGCTCAGCGCTTCACATAGAAGGCGAAGTGCTGAGCGAGAAGCTTGCGATCCAGCGATGAGTCTTTATGTAAACTCTCTGCACAAGCACTGATGACCTTAGCGGTGACGTCGGCGCTCGTGAAGTCGTTTAAACGACTGTCCACCCGTGTAAAAGGGCCATAAGTAACATCTATTTGGTGCTATAGGGGTTTTCCCAGAGAGCATACTATTGATATCCTCAATCAGCTGATTGTGCTCCCGATGACAGCGCTTCAGTTACACATGGGTCAGAGTGGAAACTTCTGCTCCAACCTCTGTGAAGTGGCTAGCGCTTGTAACTGCTGGCACGGCTCTCAATAAAATCAACTCGAGTCATGCCTGCAATTACAAGTGCTAGCCACTTCAGAGGTTCGAGCACAAACTTCCGCTGACCCGCTCCGACTCCTGTGTATACGTCCACGGACAGCGCCACAGTTAAACAGCTGATCGGTTGGGGTCCCGAGCGACGGACCCCGGCCGATCAACTATTGATGACCTAGCCTTAGAGGATAGGTCATCAATAGTATTTTCACCGGAAATCCCCTTTAATTATTGATGTGATAGAAATGCGTTACAGTAGAAATGTGTACCATCAGGCCGACACTGCTTGAACAGTGTTGTTTCCGGTCGTCGTTCTTGAACGGAATGTCCTCTGATCCTCAGACTGCTATCAGTGTTATAAAGAAGTTGTTCATATGCAGTGGGGGACAAATTGTGTTAATACAATCCTCCTAAGCTGTTCTCAGGCCACATATTTGCAGTTGTCATGTGTAAACCCATACTGATTCGGTTCTCCTAACACTCTTCTAGGTAGCTTCATGAAGCTTAAGATCCTTTTATGTATTGTATGTTTCAGATCGACGAAACAGAATCCAGTAAAAGAAAAAAATCCCCTCCCGTCCCCGGCTCCAACCGCACTACAGAAAGATGCCAAGACTGAGCGCAAGAGAACGGTCAGCCAGTCGTCATCCCTGAAGTCGGGCAGCAGTGGCAGCACTAAAGATAGTAGCTCCAAAAGTAACTCTTCTGCCAAGCAAAGAAAGACTGAAGGGAAGTCCTCCAACACTACAAAGGAACCCAAGGTACACAGGGCAAATGTTATGATGATTATTGGCATATTAAGTGAACAGAAACCACCAATGTGTGTGACTTGTCAGCCCAACAAATGATATATAGAGATGAGCGAGTGGACTCGCTAAGGCAAATTACTTGAGTGAGTAGTGCCTTATTCGAGTACCTGCCCGCTCGTCTCTAAAGATTTGGCTGCCAGCGGGGAAAAGCGGGCAGGAACAGAGGGGAGATCTCTCTCCCCTCAGCCTCCTGTTTGATACTTATCAGGCACCATCTAAATGTTGCTTTTGCTGTGTTCTGTGATATCAGTCCTATGATGCATTACATAAGCAGCTGCAGACTGTACCATCTTTGCCTGCTGGGAGGACAATGTAACCTCTACATTCATCTAAATAAGCTAAAGTCCACAAATATACAGTCATGGAGGAACTATCATCACCTTCATTATAGCTGTGTGACATGAGTCTCTATCATTATCATCAGCAGTATTGTGATAGGAGTATCTGGTCCCCCTTCCCCACCCCACACCTTGAAAAGGCATGTGTGGTACGGTCTGTAATTTTATCTAACCGTAAATTCTGGTGTCTCCATGAAAGAACAAACGGGCAAGATGATGTACACATACTGGGAGACTGGATACAGTGAAGAGCAACAGGACCTATAAAATGTCAGAAAGGTGGTTTGTGAGGTTTAATACACCCTTGGAGCAATTTATAAGTCTTCCATAATAATTGTGGCAAATATTTACTTTCTAGGAGAAAACGTCAAATAATTCTGCTGCTGTTGCCTTTATACCACCGATTGAAAACAAATCCCGAAGACTAAAGCTGACTTTCGAAGACAGGTAATAACCATAGATTTTCACATTTTGGGTGACATAATAAAATGTATTAATTGATAACAGTATCTAACATCAAATGCAATTATGGTGTAGTGTGATACAGAATGGGACAGAAGTGGAGATCAAACTATGGGAAAGTAGAAACTAAAGTAACAAGGGAAATTTGACTAACATTGCATGTGACTAGTTGGCTGGCTTTCCACTCACATCGGTTGTCATGAAGTATTGGCCTTTTTACTTACTGAGCTTCAAGCTATCAGATTATGAGACACAAATCTTTCCTGGTTGCTTGGAACAATGGATTTTAATGTTAAATGTTTACTGGGAAATGATTTATAAACCATTTACTGTCCAGATGCGGCCCAGGGTCTCAATGACTCCTGCGGGCGGTGGTGGTGTGATAAAGCAGTATTTCCATCATGGAATGGCATGGCCTATTGCTAGGGTATGGGTATACTATAATGCTCTGATCAGCAGCACCCGCCTGATGTGGGATTATTTTATAATTCAGCTGTACTTCTTCTTTTTTTTTTTTTTTTTTTTTTCCCCCCTCACAGGAATCATTCGGCCGACCATTATTTGCAAGAAGCAAAGAAGCTCAAGCACAATGCGGACGCTCTGGTAAAATAACGGAATTGTGATGCCACATGCTTTATTTTGTAAACTGTAAGGAAATGCAGGAAAATAATGTACACGTCTGCCTATGTGATCAAGATTTTTCAAACCGAATACTGAGTACTCATGTAATGTATGTGTTACCTGAGCAGTCTGCCTATGTGTGCATACATATACCCAAACACACAGAATATGGTAGGTTATGGGTGTTTTTCAGGACTAAAACTATCCAGTAGTTGATCGTCGGAGTCTGTTGCCATCTTAACGATGTGATGCCACATGGCCTGAAATCCGCTACTGGAAATGAGATTGAGCTGCTATACCAGGCACAACCAATACACAATGTACAGCGGTGTGTATGGCATAGACTAAAGCGGCCGCAGCATTCACTTGAGTGCCGCTGGAACTGAAATCAGCTGATCAACAGGGATCCAAAGCAGCGGAGCGATTTAGCCATTGAAAACCGCTTTAAGGGCCATATGAATGCTGGATACCTATAGATCTACCTAATAGGAATAGAAACGCTATTTTAAAGAGGTTACACTTTTAATAGTCAAATAGGATTTGCGTCCCTCATGCCTCACAATGAGCAGTTGCTAGAGTCTTCTTGCTTTTAACATATTTTTTCTTTTCTTTAGTCTGACAGATTTGAAAAAGCCGTCTACTACCTTGATGCTGTGGTTTCTTTTATTGAGTGCGGGAACGCGTTGGAGAAAAGTGTGCAAGAGTCCAAGTCCCCCTTTCCTATGTACTCTGAGACGGTGGAGCTGATTAAGTACGTGTTGGGCTTTGTTACTTCAGTTTGTGGCTGGGATTTCCACACTTTCCATATCTGTTACTAACCATAACATTAAAAGGAAAGCGTGAAGAATTCACCAAAAAGTTGCTTTCAGGCTTCTTTATGAAGTTTAATGCTGATTATTTTTCTTGTGACTACCAGCTTACACAGTAAATACTTTATACCTTGTGCTCATCGAAGCTGGAGCATTTGTTTAATGCATTGTTAATCTTTTGCTTTAAATGGGTTGTCTCGCGAAAGCAAGTGGGGTTAAGCACTTCTGTATGGCCATATTAATGCACTTTGTGATATACATTGTGCATTAAATATGAGCCATACAGAAGTTATTCACTTACCTTCCCTGCGCTGGCGTCCCTGTCTCCATGGCTCCGTCTAATTTCAGCGTCTAATCTCCCGATTAGACGCGCTTGCGCAGAAGGGTCTTTTCCCTTCGGCTCGGTGCGGCAGCAGCGGCGTTCTGGCTCCGCCCCCTTCTACACATCATTGCGTAGCTCCGCCCTGTCACGTGTGCCGATTCCAGCCTCCTGATTGGCTGGAATCGGCACGCGTGATGAAGGCGGAGCTATGCGATGCCGCGTAGAAGGGGGCGGAGCCAGAATGCCGTTCGTGCCGGGCCGAACAGATGGGAGAAGACCCTTCTGCGCAAGCGCGTCTAATCGGGCGATTAGACGCTGAAATTAGACGGAGCCATGGAGACAGGGACGCCAGCGCAGGGAAGGTAAGTGAATAACTTCTGTATGGCTCATATTTAATGCACGATGTATATTACAAAGTGCATTAATATGGCCATACAGAAGTGCTTAACCCCACTTGCTTTCGCGGGACAACCCCTTTAATGTTTTTTTTGTTTGTTTTTGTTTTCTCTTCTTTTTTTATTGGATTTTCAAAGGTTTTACAAGCTTGCACTTTCCAGTTAGAGTAGTAGTGTATAAAGTACAGGCAACAAAGAAATAGAAGGACCTTTGTCCCAATTAAGACCACTTTCTGTAGAGACCGCTGCAAACTTGAGTTGAGATGAGTCAAACAGCAACTATATATTAAAACACTGAAGGGGGGGGGGACGCATGTAGCAAGCTGCATTGCTTCCCACCAGGGTCTTAGCTTTGTGGTTTAAAATGCTTAAATGTGTATTCTCAGAATGTTATGGCACATGCACAGGATATGCCATACGTTTGACAGATGTAGGTCCCATCTCTAGGACCTGCACCTACATCGAGTTCTGTACTGACCGTCTGCGGCAGCAAGAGGTGGCTGGAACTCAACATAAGACTGCCCACTCAGCAGTTCTCGTAACTCCTGACCCACTCTGGCTGTCTTGTACAATGGACTCCCATCCTGGCCATGATTGGCCAAAATGGGGATACTCTTTTAAACTGGCTATACACATTCGACAAAGGTTGCCCAAACCCACTAATTTCATTTGTGATTTGTTGCTGTTCCAATATTTGTATCAGGACCTCATGACAGAACAAGTCAGGAGAAATTTTAATTTTAACATATCCAACCTGTTGCTGTGGAAGATTCGCAACTTGATAATAAAGTGATGGGGCTGTCGGCCTTATGAGCCAGTAGCTATTTCAGGTTTATGGCTAACTTTTTACTCTTCCACTCCTGTTTCTTATTTTTTCAGATTATATGTATTGTTTAGGACCTTCATATATAGTGTTCTTTAAAACTGTGAGTGGAACTATATCCACTTCAAAAGTATGGATCTGATGTAAATATGGCCTATAGATTGACATGTAAACAATTATCTGACATATCTGGCATTACTCCTTAGGTATACAATGAAATTGAAGAGTTCCTCAGCACCAGATGCTACAGCAGCTGATAAACGACTGGGTGTTCTTTGGTAGGTTCAGCTAAAACATTATATATTACAGGTTGTGAGGGTCCTTGTACGTGGCAATAACTGCTGGGCGCTTCACATGGGCGTGAATATCGCTCAGTGATTGGAGGCAGAGCTGTCTGAAGATCCTTCGGCCCACCCAATCACATTCACAATAAACAGGCTCTTGTACATAGACAGCCTGTTTACACAGGCCAATCGTCTGAGATTTTTTTGCCTGCCGAAACGGAACAACGAACAAATTGCCGTTCGTCATTCAGCCGCTGTCCGCATTATCATTGAGCAATCATCATTCAGATTCCAGCGAACCAGCAAGAATCTGAATAATCTGCCTGTGTAAGGGCCCTAACGCTTCCTCTCAAGGAAACTTTAAATGGTCTCATCCACCCATTTTATGATAAGAATGGTAGCTTCGGATCCACCATTTCTTCCCTGCCCTCCACATTACACCAATCCCACTAGCCACTGAGCCCCCAGAATCAGAGTACAAAGACTTGTTTTCCTACTGGATTTCCTTTGTTCATGCATGCATATGTTAGAGTGATTAAACAAGTATATGCTTGTGTTCTGTCTTTTAGTCTCCGATGTCAGTCCCTTTTGTACTTGAGATTATTTAAATTGAAGAAGGAGAGCGCACTGAAGTATTCAAAAACCTTAACGGAGCAGCTAAAAGTAAGTCTGACCAACATCTGCTGCCAGGGAGAATTTCTATGTGACTTTGTAGTAACACGAACAGTGTAACATTTATTGTACAATCTGTTTGTGTTCTTGTAACTTGCCTTGGGTGGTAATGGCTATAAGGCCTTGTACAGATAAGCGGCTTGAACTAATCTATATACCGGTAATTGCTTCCTGCCCAGGACCTGATTCCTTTCATACTGTAGGGTTAACGGGGCTTTCCCTTTGTATACATAAAGGAAATAATCCTTTATTTAGAAACGGTTCAAAGTTTGGGACCCCTTCACCTGTGATTGGAAACAGAATCCTATCCATTATTTCACATTTTGAATTAACAGACATCTTTTTGTGATTAAGGGGGTTTTCTGGGCAAATACTATTGACTATCTATCCTCAGGATAGGTCATCAGTCGTTAATTGGCTGAGATCCACCGCTTGGGACTCTAGCTGATCAGGCGCCCATTGTCAGTGCCAGAACACAGTGTTATGGAGCAGGAGTAGGTTGCTCTGACCCGTGTGAAGTGGGTCGCACTGGTAATTGCTGCCATCTTCAATTACCCGTACTGGCCACTGCACAAACCAAACCCCTTGTGTTGTGACACTGATCAGCCGGGTCCCAAGTGGTGGACCCCAGCTTATTAACTCTTGCTAACCTAGGACTTCTCTTAAGTGTAGTTTTTTAATAGTAGTTACTCTGAAAACCCTTTTTAAGACACCATTGAAGCCCCTCTAGAGTATATTGCCTTAAACGGCTTGTTGGTCCCATTCTGTAAAACTGAAGAAATGAGGAAATAACTTGATATGTCCTTAGAAAGTGCTTAGTAGTAGAAACTCTTGTACGGAGTATAAACTAAATATATTTTATCCTGTTAACAGAATTCCTACAATAACTCACAAGCTCCATCTCCGGGTATGGGAAGGTAAGTCTCTTTTAATTCCAGACATGTTTTCTTTGTATATTTTGTCTTTGTACATAACTTACATTAGGCATTTTGCTTATTTTGGAGATGGGTTGTAGTTTGGAAATATATGTATGTTCCAGTTTGTCCTAATAGACAATGATTTTTTTTGCAACACATAAACATATATTATTCATTAGGAATCCATCAATAAATATAAGGTCTTTGTATGCACACATTGTGTTCTCCTCAGATTGATCCTTGATGGCTTTCTTCTCTTTTGTGTCTTCCTCTCTATACAGTAAGTCTGTCAGCATGCCTTCTCCAGTGTCTCCAAAGCTGTCTCCTGGTAGATCCAACAACTATACCTGCACTGTGTCTAGCACATCGGGTGGCACATCGTCGGTAACTATTCCACAGAGGATCCATCAAATGGCTGCCAGCTATGTCCAGGTCACATCCAATTTTCTTTATGCCACTGAGATTTGGGACCAAGCTGAACAGCTCTGTAAAGAGCAAGGTGGTACGTTCTTTTATTTTTTTTTACGGTCTACTTAAATGAATACTGTCTTCCTCTGTTCCTTGCATCACTTCTAAAACCTTGTTTTGTTTTTCTCCTTTTAAGAGTTTTTTACAGAACTAGATAAAGTAATGGGTCCCTTGATCTTCAACTCGAGCACCATGACAGAACTGGTACGCTTTACCCGTCAAGGCCTGCATTGGTTGCGTTTAGATGCCGGTTTGAAACATTAAAGCCCCCAGTAATGGGACCTGGAATATTTTTCTTGCTGCCTCTAAATTTTCCACAACACTGTGTTCTGTTGAGAAGGAAGACTGCCATAAGATATTGTCTGGCTGGCGCTGAGGACAAACAGCTCTGCACAACTTTGTTTCAGCCATATCCATTTAACACTTTCCTGGTCGCCTCGCTAAGAGACTCGCTGAAGATTCACTTTTTATTTAAGAGAGAGAAACTTATTTAACCTATTTTTCATAGCATTATGAATGTTCTTTTTTTTTTTTTTTTCCATCATTCTACAGAGGAATCCATATTCCCGATATCATGCACGATAACTTTTTAAAACTATTTATTTTATAAAGCTTATTGCAAATGTAAAAACTACAGGAAGGCTGCGTCCTTCCCTTTTTTTTTGTCTACGGTCAAACCTTCGTCAGTGTAGGGGGTCATTGAGCCCCCACCTGTAGTCAGTAGTATGTTCAACAGACCACACATCTATGTGTTCCGATTTGCTGTGGTGTGTCACCCGGTTGGACGGAGTAAGTGTTTGACATCTGTCTTTCAGCAATGAAAAGGGGTTTTGGAGTTTTGAATATATCACCTATCAAATTAGCCTTCCAAGTACTTTATCTGATACAACATATGCATTTCTCTTTTTTTTTTTTTTTTGTTAATGGTTTGTGGGCTTTGTTACTTTGTACTGTCTTACTGTGTTAGAGAAGAGAATAAGCAGCGGTGCGTTTTAGTGTAGCAGTAGGTACTTTTCATACATGGAATATGACAGCTGTGAAAGGATCATGTTAAGATTCGAACCAGAACGGAGCTGTACATCAGATATAAAGAACTCGTATGAGCAAGAGAGATTCTAGAGACTATATATATAAAGATATGAAGATATAGAAGTATTATTGACTGGGAGAAGGACCGCTCGGAGAAGCTCTAGACCACATGAGGAAAACACTATTTTACAATCAGCAGGATTCATAGCTTGTATGAAATGCAATCTCCAGATTGGGTGAACAGGGTATGATTTATTTTACGTAATCGAATCTATGATGGAATAACATTGGCCTATAGTATTGAATCAATCTCTCGTATTTCCCAGTATTGTTCTCTGCAGAGTGTAGGATATTATAATGCTGAGATATACAGCAGTGTAGCTGGTTTTCAGCTGAGGGCAGGAAACGCGTTGTGTATTGTGAAGCAAGGCTTCTCTGTATTTAACCCATATGATGGGATTCTCTAGATTTTGACATGGAGATCAGCAAGTCCTTACTAGTAAAATGTAGCTCTACAATTTATTAGCCCTGGTACCAAGGAATTTTAAGGATCTTTTCTAATGACCGTCTTTTGTATTAAACAGGCTTTTATATAGGAGAAGGGGTGTTCTACCTTTTTCTGACATGGATGCTTAATTCTCAATATGTACAGTGTTTTACTCTTTTTAGAAGGGGAAGATGTGCTCGAAGGCTTGTGAAGTATCCACCCGAAACGGCCGTTCTGCATTCAGTACTTGACCTTTTACATTGAAATTGAGCATATGGACTTCACAGAAGGCGCATTTCTATAGATTATTTCAGCTTTAACATAACATTCAGGAACCCGGTTTATGAATGAAGGTTTCTGTCGTAGCCAACTTCATGTACTGTAGGTTGCGTATAAAGGGGTTACTAATTCAGGAAGGATTACATAGAGAGCGGTAACACTTTATACATCAAGTTGGCTCCTTAGTAGCAAGGCTTTACATGGGTCGCATAGTGGCATATTTTTTTGTAAGCCATTTTAGGCCGGATCTTGCTGGATTCTTTTGATTTACTGAACAGGAAATTGGCGCTGCGATAGAAATAAAACCTGCTTGGGATGCTTTATTGCCTATTAGTTTGGCATAGGCTAATTGACTTGTGAATGGGTTAACCTGTTGGTGTAGGTGACCACACATAGATACACCAGCAATGGGTAACGGTGGTCATCTTCTGACCCTAGGATTGGCAATAGTCGTTGCCAGCTATAAAGCAGTTAATTCCAGGTCTAGAGATAATGTAATTAGACGTTTATTCATACCCTCCCCGTATACTGTAACTGCTGGGATAATTGCACATACATAGCCCTCTTACTGTGTCACATCCTGATTTTCAAATGACCTTTTCCTAGAACAGTGTTGAAAATGCACCTTTTACCGCAGTAATCTTGGCACAACCCTATGCTAGAAAGAAGATTCCCATAGTGCCATGTTACTGTGTCTTGGCATACTGTTCTTAAAGAGCCATTATACCGTTTCTTACATTAAACCTGTAGAATCTAAACTCTGCTCTACGCCATCGGGTCCAGAAGACTGAAAGGCGCCATCTAGGAATAAAGGGTCCCCCCCCCCCCCCCCCCCGCACACACGCACACACACTGCACCGCCATTGCCTATGGGCTGTGTCTAATATTGCAACTCATCCCCTTTATGTGAATGGTGCTGGGCTACAATGCCAAGCGCAGCCTATGGCCAGACTTGGGAAACAATTGGTTATACCAGGCAACACCGTAAAAAGTGATGCCCGCCCGTTGCCAGTAGCAATGTATACATTACAAGTGAAAGGGCTCTTTAATGTCAGATCCCACACATCCTTGAAGGTAAATGAGCCCTATTATAGAATACCTAATGTTTGGTTGCAGAGTGGTGTAGATACATGGACCGTATTGCTGGTTTCTGTTGTTGGGTACGCACCATCAGTGTTTTCTTCCTTCACCATGGCTGTCGGAGGGCTGCTATCAAAGTGCTTTCATCCAAAGTATAAGAAGAAGGTGCATCTTATGGTGCCCACACACCATTTACATTTGCATTCAAAACCAGTCTGTTCAAGGCGACGTCTTTGGGTTTGCCTGTCCCTTCTATATGACAGGAGGAAATACTAATCTGTGTGGGCCCTTTATAGATGAGAGTGACCCAGCGGCTGTGTTAGCCTTATGCCGCTGTCTCCTCTTACGTGCCTTACCTCAGTATCTTTTCTAGAACTTGGACTGTTAGCCGGAGCCTATTCAGTGTGTTACGGTGTTCTGTTGGCTACTTCTGTATTACGTGAACATTCGCCATATACCAACTACTATTCAGGTCTGTCATTGTCTAGTTCCATGCCAGTGTTCTAGAGAGATAAGTAAGACAATGCCTCCTTGCCAGATATGAGGGAAGTGAGAAATAATAAACTGCACTCTTACGAAATGGGCCCTGCCACCAGTATAGTTATCAAAACCTACATTTATTAACATGGAACAACTTGTTTTTAACAGCTTCCCCCCCCCCCCCCCCCCCCATGAGCCCTTTATTTTATGCTCTTTGCAATGCTGAATTAGGCATTGCCATTGCCTTATCATACGTGGAATCATTCACCTCTGTGATGGATAACCCATAACAATGCTCACTCTTGGGGACTTGTTTAATAAAGCAGGGCATTGACTAAGTATTATAGACTGTTAGTCGCCAACTTGGAGTGGAATGACCCCCTCCACATTACATAAGGCCATGAAGGTAGTAATCGTATTCTACAATTTATTGTACCTTTTCATTCAGCAAAAGGCTAACTGGGGGAGTCCATATAATCCGATACTAAAACTGCTTCCGAAGACCTAAAATAAGGGTGCTGCTATCCGTATGTACCAATTAGAACCCAACTGCCATACGGCAGTGCCAGTTAGAAAGTTATTGTATTATAAAGTGGCAAGACTGCTTGTATTTTTATTTTGGGAATGTAAACCACCTCCTAGATTCATTGGGAGGAAAGGGGCCATTCCTGTGAACTGCTTTTTCATTTATTATATAGTTGGCCCCCCAATACAATACAGTATGTCAGCTAGTGTTACCTTGATTAGTTTCTTTTTATCTGAAGCTCCTGGCCTACTTGGAATTAAGTTGTCTGAAACTAGTCAATTTCACAGTACGCGGAACCCACCACAGAAACTGCCTAGAGGGGGACACAGACACTCCTATCACAGTTACTGATTATGATCACACAGGTATAATAGAGGAGATGAGAACTCGTCCTCCCGACTGTATAATTATGGGCTGCAGCTTATTTAGGTGAATATAGAAGGCAATGATCATTAAACTGTTCCCCCACAGCTGGCAGAAATGGTACAGACTATTATGGAATTAGTTCAAAACTGAAAGTAAAAAATCTCATCATCAAGATGGTACCTGATAAGCATCAGACAGGGGGCAAAATAAAGGTGACCTCCAGAGTGACAGGCAATCATGTGAGGGGTGCAGGCATGGAAAAGTGTTTTCGCAGGAGTGGCCTTTTTAAGATTGATTTAAACGCTGGTCTTAATATGATCCCTGCAGGTGCAAGATGCACCTAATATATGAAGAGGTGCACGTGTCTTTATACATTAGGCGCCTTTGGGGCCATCTGTGCACCTAAAATGAATTCGTGCCAGTAATAAGCTTGAGTAGATTTGACTAATTTACACCACTTTTTAGCATATATTTATACGTGAACCTATCAAAAGTTGCCATTATTATGCATGTAGGGCTTGCATCGGGTTTTGTGGCTTTTTTAACGCCAGTTTTACAATAAAACTCCCCCCTCTGTGTACATATATACATGCTCCATTTGCTGCTTCCTTCTCCTCCTAGTAGTCGGTGGCCCCGTCTCTACCAGCATCATTGCACATCTCTACCCTGAGGCAGTGACTTGTGCCAATTGAAGAGATTAGCTGCTCCATTTGTGAAGATAATGCGAACACCATGTCAAATGGGCTAACGTTAGCATATTTACATTGTGAATAAATTACCCATCGAATAGACCTCATCTAGAATAGATTATTTTTGACACAAGCAAATGACGTTCTTATGAAATCACGACCTATTGGATTATACAGATTTATTTTGCTATCATAACATAGTCATATATAGTCAGATTGTATAGATTCAGAAGAAGAATCTGAAATAACTGAAGCGCATGTAGGGAATTATCTCCAGAATAACCAGAAAGTCTTCTCTGGTCTTGGGCAAAGGTGACAAGATGCCCCCTCCTATATAGCGGACTGTTGGAACAAATGCCAGAACATGACACCTTTCCCATATATCAAACCTATATAGTAGAGGACGAGTTATTGTAAAATGTATTTGTTGTAATTTTATAGAAATGTCATTCTTCCAAGGTGCTTATAATCATTGCCTTGAAACTTTGGGCTAGAACTCCTCAAACGGTTTTCTTGGGCGATCCGGCTCGATCTAAATTCACAACTGATTTGGGGTGTAATCCTATAAAATACGCTAGAGATATGAAATGGTAAAACTTTTTTCTGCCGTCTAAGCGTTACTTTTTTCTGTAGTATGCGGTGTGTATAGTACTTGTTTAATATGGTTGTAGACTCTTGGTCAATGATATTCCTTTTCTAGAGGTAGAGTTCAGCCAACCATATCACTATTTATTCACAGAGCAGGAATAAGGCGGCTTCTTCACCGCCGTTCTTGCTGATTAATTCAAGTGCAATGTTCTCCTTGTAGATTTGAGGCTTAATTGCTTTTTTTTTTTTTGTTTAAAAGGAATAAATTTAATAATTTATAATGTTATAATTGTCCATACATGTGGAAGGATACCAATGGCATTTTAAACGATACTCTGTGGACAAAGGGATTACAATTTTGTATCTGTCCTGCATTGATGTCCTCATCCATGGAATGCTACCTGCAGTTACTTGTATCTCGTGCCGGCAGATTGCCTTTTAGAACTTATAATTTATTTCTGCTAGATACGGTTTTTAGTGTTTTGTTTTTTTTTTAAGTTGGGTTGTACGCATAGATGATGATCAAGAACCGGATTACTTGATACAGATCACAGGTAAACGATTTAGGTTTTCTAAATATTGAAGTATATGGTGGAACATGGAGACTTGTAGTTCCCCCAACGTCTACAGTAATTAAAGTGAAGGTCCACGGTTATGTACTAATGTTTCAATCTCGTCATTGGTTTATTTGATAAGAGCTCCAAATAGACATTTATGTTATGATAAAGGATCCTTTTACATGGAACAATGGTTGACTTCTCGTCCATTTACACGTACAGATAATCGTTCACATTTTTTAACTTTTTTGTTCACTTCTTTCAATCCAATTTCGGTCTGTTGAGGAGTATGGAAATGCTTGGGAATGTTTTGTGAAAGACCAAACAAACACCTTTTACACAGGGCTGTCAAACGAACTATTATTTTTATGACTGCATAAAATGAATAACGAACGATAAGCGAGTGAATTACGTTCACTCGTTTGCTATGTTTACACTAACAATTATTGTTCCTTTTCGCACGGTTCAACTAAACTCGTTCTGTATTTTTGTTTATTTCTGTTAAATAAGAAAAGATGAAAATTCAAATTTAATAATTTTAAAAAATTGTTCCGTGTAAAAGGGCCCAAACTCTTAGTTGCCTTCAGTCACGACTAGAGGATGCCTAGGAGCAAACTGTTATGCATTGTACTCCATAATAAAACTGTACCCAGTGACCCCCTGGGCTCGTTCTAGTGGTGACAACAGGTATTTGGGTTACCAGGGAATCTGTCAGCTGGAACATGCTATCCGAACTGCAGGCAGCATGTTGTAGAGCAGGAGGAGCTGAGTGGATTGGTATATAGTTTTATGGGGAAAGATTCAGTATAAACTGCATTGTATTCATTTAAACATTTGCTCCTTCAAAACTGAGTGGTCCAATGGGCGGTCCTATCGGTGTAATGGACTGCTACAGCAGTATATAGAGGGGTAGCTGCCAATCACTGATGGGGCCGCCCATTGGACTGTTAAGCTCAGAATCAGTCTGCTCGGCTCCTCCTGCTCTATAACGTGTGTTCGAGCTAACAGATTCCCTTTAAATTAGGCAATTTGGACCGCTTATCAGATGGAGCTCTGACTGCTGCAAAAGAAAAACCAAATTTGGACCAATTAAAGGGAAAAGAAAGATAGTAGACACTCACTTTAAAGCTGCTTTCCTTACTCTCTTCCACATGTCTGTTGCAATGTGGTGAAAGGTCTCCACTGCTAGCATTGATTAAGCAGTATTTCCAGACTTATAGCCAATTTACAGTTTCGTGTATATCCCTATTGATGCATGTTAATGTACTGGTTTTGCTTTTAGTTTTTTGGGCGGTCTTCATTTTGAGAACTTGGTCTCCAACAGTTGGCGCATCTTCATAGGCTGCTATCTTCACAGCTCAGTCACTTTACTCTTGACATTAGCCTATTCTACATGACTGATGAAAGCAAAGGCCATAACTAAAGTGCATGTCTGTGGGATCCAGGAAAGTTGGGTTTGTCTTTCAGTGGCTCTTCTGTCATTCTCTTACAGTGTTCACATATCCTCAAATAAAATGGTTTATGCCCTTGCTCAACTTTTTCCCTGTTTATCTTGTCAAGACTTTCCAAGTCCATCACGTTTGTCAGGAAGTACATCTACTCTGTATGTGCGCAGAATGTCTGTGCGGAGGTTATTGTAAGCTGCTTTCCTACATTAAAATCCACATATGTACGATCATGGTTGGAGGAATAGAGAGGGGTCCTACCAGCCTCAGCCAGAGGACAAGGAAGGCAGGAATTGGATAAGTTAGCCATTGGCACTATTAAACAAGACAGATTTACCTTTTTGGCTTCTCACCTCTATGTATGCTGTCATTTTTCCAGCTTGCTTGTCTTAAACCTGAGCTTTTAGTTCACCTGTTGTTTGAGCATATGAAATTAGCAGTTTTGTAGTCCATCACATAAATATAACTAAATGCAGCCATCATGGGAATAAAGTCTGTCCATCTTCTGATTTGTAGGTCAGGATGTCAGCAGGTCTTGGCTCCATGAATCCCACTGTTGACCTCCAGTAAAAATGAGTTGCAAAACCTTACGAGTGAGCATGAGCCATAGTGTCACCTTCTGCCATAACGGTTTGACGTGTCATACTATTTATTGCCTAAGAGATCGCGGTCGCCGTTTTCGGCAGCGGCTGAGTAAACTTGAAGTTTAAAAAGGCAAAAAACTATTCAAGTATGACCTCTTAATACACCTTATAAAATCATAGGAAATGGTGAAAAGGGAATGTGTCATCAGAAAATGACCGGAAATCTTTTTTCAGTTGAGTTTTTAGGTCAAACATATTTTCCTACTTTTTCATGTCACTATGTATAATTCTTTTAAACTGTTTTATCTTGCAGTTTTCACTTTGTGCACTAAGCCTAATGGTCTGACATGCCCTATTCTATAGAGAGAACTTTTCAGTAGGCACCTCATCACAGGCAGGATTATAATAAGATATATGTACTGTATTTATAATAAAAATGAACACAAGATCCACCACTCACAACAGGTGATGGCCACAACTCACCACCTCCCCCTCTCTGCACAGGTCACAGAGCATGCTTACAACTCCCATCAAAGTCAGTGAGTGCCCTCCAGTCTATAGTCCTGGAGGGTGTTGTACAGAATGGGAAGTGGCAGACTATTAGGTCCCTTTATACTGGGCAACTGTTGGGCATATTAATAGCTGATGGTCATTATGTGAAGGGAGGCTGAGTGTTAGCGGCCCAACAGTTGCTTGGTTTTTAGTTTTGCTAAAAACCAAGCAACTCTGACAAGTGAGCGATTTGTCCTGAAGTGCCCTGTTGGTGGCCGCTTATACTCCTGCATGACCATCACTTGAATTGGCTATTTCCAGCAATAATTCAGGGGGGTGGGGGGATCATCACCCTGTGTAAAAATACCTTTAATGGACAGAGAAATAACTGCAAGATTAAGATTTGAAATGTTTAAATCTCCATAGTAACATGAAAAATACAAACAAAACCTCCCCCAAAAAGTCTATGATAAAGATGGGACATAAACAATAGGTTACACATTCCCTTTAAGGCATGTATGGATGCTTCGTACTTATGTATGAGACTTGCACCCTTAAAATCTTACCATAGCTTACTGTGTGTTTAGGGGTCTGTTAGCCATTTACGCCTACTCATCATTGTCCCCCAGTATTATTTCTGGTACCAGTATCGGAACTTTTTTGTGTCTGGTTTTGGATATATCGGCACGTATTGCAGAATACCTTCGTTTGAAGAGATCTTCAGTTACAAAGCACTTGCCATCGTTTTGAGTACATGATGCCCATCCATACAGACCTCCAGTTTCGCTTCCACCTAACACCAACTTAAAGTATTGCAGATGAGTAATGGAGGAAACAATGCATATAATGCAGGACTTGTATTGGTGACGCTCAGATGTGCGATCTGCTTCTAGTTCCTGAACGTGTTCGAAAATGTATTGTAGAATGTTTCCCATTTCAAGCCAAATCAGGGCTTGGGAATGTGTCCGTATTTATTAAAAAAATCATTTTTATTGGTAAAATGTAGTATACATATTTTTATTTAGTAATTAATTTTTACCACTGGAAATTACATTTATTTAGTAAGGTACTCCAGATCAAAAAGCTTTTATTATTATTAATCAAACTTTTGTACTGTGTGCTTCAATCCAAAATGTGTCATTTTTTTTAACCAAATCTTTAATTAAAAAATGTTTATTTGTTGCAATACATTTTTAGATTACAAAATGTACTTTATGCGCTCAAATCTTCAATTTCTCTGCAAGTTTGAGCTTTTCACATCACAAAGCTGTAATGTTAAGCAAAGTATACCCAGAGGTTTTTCTCTCCCACGTCTGTATAGTATATGTATTTTGTGGTTTTTGAGAATATAGGAAGTTTAGCGTGTCCGAAGCATAAGTTTTAATGTGTATTTTTAAACAAATGTATGGCAATTCAAATACTTGGAGAAAAGGGTATTGCATTTCAATTTGTAAAAAAACAAACAAAACCTTTTTAATTGTCATTAAAATGCTTTGTAAAATGCAATCTGTAACTGGAGAAACGTTTAATAAATATAGATTTTCTGTATTGAACAACTTGTGTGTTTTCTGGGTAGTCTTGGGGAAAATGTCAGTATTGCATGGTTCATGGCAGTGTGGCCAGTTTTGGTGTTTCTAAACACACATTTTGAGACTTATGGCCCTTTTACACGGGACGACAGTCGGGTAAATGACATCACGAGCGATTACGTCACCGGTAAGATCCTAAGCGCTCATGCAGAGTGTTTACACCGACACACTTCACCGCTGGATCGCAAGTTTTTCACGCTCAGTGCTTCATCTTCTATGTGAAGCGGGGAGCATTTGCACTGAACCACAAGCCCGGAATCCAGCGATAGTTTTTATGCTGACCGTAAGTTAGTGTTCACTAACTTCGAATGAAAGGTGAACGTGATTTTTTGTTTTTGTTTTTTTTTGGGGGGGGGGGTGCGCTTACACATTCGTTTGAGCGATGGTCGTCCTGTGTAAATGGCCCATTAAGTGCTACCATAACAAGGTCCGCGCTTAAAGATTAAATCTGCTTCACGACTAATTACAGATGTCTGCAATCAGTTTTTCCCTGTGAGCACAAAAGCTGCAACGATCATCGTAGAAAACAACCGCATCTTTCTTTCTTTCTCCTGACTTTTACAAGTTCTCTTTGCAACTTTCCCACAAGGGAAAAATGCTGCAGCTTTACCCTGAATTGAAAGTGTACAGCATACGATCTGAATGGTGGGGAACCGACATCTGAGTGTGTGTGTGTGTGTGTGTGTGTGTGTGTGTGTGTATATATATATGTATATATATATATATATATATATATATATATCAGACATGCCAGGAGCGCTCAGCTCCTTTCTCAGTATAGTTGGTCAAATTGACAACTCATTAATATTGAATGTGGGAGAGCCTTTGAGCATGGGCTCAGATTTTTTTTTTCCCCCCAGTCGTCTCCACGACAGCACCAATTGAGATTGCCTCCTCCTGATAGGACAGGAACAAACTGAGAGGTTAAAAGCTCCCCCCCTTCCCCACTTTCCTCAGTGTCTTCCTGTCCTGCCAGGAGGCAGGATCTCTGAGAGGAGCTGGTGGAGAAGCCAGCCAGGATTACTTACAGGCGGATCGGAAGGCAGTGGCTCACCCTGTCCTCCCTTCCCAGCCAGACGACTCCCGGGACGCGACATGGGGTGGTAACCCCCGGGCCAGGTTCCTCCCGCGGCGGCCCATGGGGGGTACAAAGCGGGAGCCTCAGTCCCCCTCGTCCTCCCTGCAGAAGTTACAGCGCGGCGCTCCAGGAAGCCCTCCGACGGCGGGGCGCCGCGTCACGTGTCCAGCGCGATGACGTCATCGCATCTGCATCAGGAGCGGAGGGGGCGGGGCTTAGCGCAGGAGCACGAAAATTAAAAAAAAATAAAATAGGAACCTGAGAGAAGCCAGAACAAACCAGCACTACAGGTCGCAGGGTGTCTGCAGCACCGGTATAGTAATAAGTGCTCCAGCCCCAGAGACAGCTGAAACCTCAGCCTCAGCGGCCGTAAGTAGCCAGTGCGGCAAAAAATACAATGCAATTATCCAGTGTATTGTGTATGGAAAACTGCATATTTACCCGCAAAAAATACAATGCAAATATCCAGTGTATTGTGTATGGAAAATTGCATATGTACCCGCAAAAATACAATGCAAATATCCAGTGTATTGTGTATGGAAAATTGCATATTTACCCACAAAAAATGCTTTATTTGTCAGGGGGATATAAAAAGACATCACCCCCAGAACAAAACTCAGAAAATGCGCGGACTGCGGGATAAAACTGCCAGCTACGTACCAGAGGCCTCTATGCAAGGCATGCGTAGCTAGGCTAGTTAAAGAGGAATCTGGAGGACGTTAGGAAGCTGGTGAAAGAAGAGGTAGATCAGCCCTAACGTCACAGCTGGCGCCGCCAGCGAAACGCCAGAAAAGGGCGTATGTTCCTGACGAGCCTTCCGACTCAGAGTTCCATCGGTCGGAGGAACAGGCGGCCGAGAAGTCCTCAGATTAGGAGGACTACAAAAAAAATACTTATTCCATCCGGACGACTTAATGGAATTGATTAAGTCAGTCAGGGCTACCCTAAAAATGGAAGAGCCCAGAGAACCACGTACCCTACAAGATGAGATATTTGGGGGACTAGGGGAGAGGCGCAAGCATACCTTCCCTGTCCACAAGAATATCACCAAAATAATCCAAAAAGAGTGGAGGACGCCGCACAGTTAAAAGATCCCATGGATCGCAAAGCTGAGGGCCTTCTAAAATCATGGGAGGCAGCGGCAAACAGACTTAGGCCAGGGATCGCAGCCACTTGTGTGGCGCGAACTCTGGGGGTACGGCTAGAACAGCTACAGCTACACCTAACCAATAAGACGCCGAGGGAACAGATCCTAAATTCCCTTCCGGTCCTGCGTATGGCAACAAATTTCCTAGCGGACGCCGCGGCCGAAACTGTCAAACTCTCGGCGACAGCTACAGCCCGGTCTAACTCAGCCAGAAGAGTGTTATGGCAGAGGAAGGAATATCCTCTTTTACCCCCACCAGGGGTAGCCAAATCAGAGACCCTGACGCCATCCCCGTAGGGGCAAGGCTGGAGGGCTTTGTGGATCAAGAGGCCGCGATTTCCGAAGGCCCATGGATCCCAAAGATCTTACAGCAGGAATACCGGATAGAACTGGTGTCCCTCCCCAGAAGAAAATTCATTATCACGGGAGGCTCCAAACAGTTACACCTACTAAGGCAAACCGTTGGGGACCTGCAACAACTAAATGCAATATCCCCCGTACCGCAAAACGAGGAGACCCAGGGCCATTATTCCAGGCTCTTCCTAGTAAGGAAACCCTGTGGGAAACAGCGGATGATAGTGAACCTGTCGTAGAATTCCTTTGCGGAATCACGGCTTACTCAATTTGGAATGTTTACAGCCCTCCATATTAATTCTGAATTGATAATGCGCATAAGAAGTTCCCACACTGACACGAGGTTCAGCATGCATAGCTTCCTCAATTCTAACTTTAATGATCGGCGTGTAGCCTATTTTAAGAGTTTAACAAATCCGCCCATCTGGGCAGGTCAAAGATTACATGCATACAACGTATTGTTTAATTATTGGATAATCATCTTGCAATTCTTCCATCCTCCGGTCATCTGTGATTGGCCATCAGGTGGTGGATGAAATGAGTGGGTTGTCTTGGAGCCACGTGGGGTTCCTTCGATATGATTGGATGTTACATCATGAACTATAAATTGCACAAACCTCCCATGTTATTTGCATACGTTTCCAGTAAAATTGCTTGGGTAATTTCTGCGGTCGTCCATGTCTGATTCCTAGTTCCGTATTAGTGCATGCAGCTGGACAGTCAAATATATTTATACATGTTGGTTACGGGCTAAATTCCATCTTTGTCAGCAGAGTTATGAAAAACAGATACTTTCATATGTAGGAAGTACTTATTGCACAACTGTCATGAACTATATTTGTAGCAAGACAGAAGTATGTATACAGAATGTTAAATTGATAACTGTCTGCTGCCAAGGCCCACCGATCCAAAATATAGGAATACTGGCCTTCCACCACACTGAACACCTGCATCAGATACAGAAAATTCAAGATGGAGTCCATCTCCTCAACGATAAAGTTGATTCCCAAAGGAGCCTACAGGGCATCCATCGATTTAAAGGATGCTTATTTCCACGTACCGATCCACGAGGGGTCCCGGAAATACCTAAGGCTCGCAGTGGATATGGGCGAAGGAATAGAGCACCATCAATTCAGATGCCTGCCCTTCGGGATCTCCTCAGCACCCAGAATCTTCACCAAAATTATGGCGGAGGTAGCCGCCTACCTGAGGAAGAAGTCGGTCCAAATAATAGCAGAGTCCAGAGAACTCCTAACGGAAACACCTGAGGATAGTGCTAGAACTTCTCCAATCCTTGGGACGGATCATAAACTGGGAAAAATCCAGCCTAGATCCCGACAAACAGAAAACGTTTCTGGGTATAACGCTCGACTCAGAATCGCAATGCTCCTGCCTAACCGAGGAGAGAATACAAAAAATCCGACTGCTAGTCAAAACCTTTTTACGGAGACAATTATGCACAATTCGGGAAGCCAGGTCTCTCCTGGGAAGCTTGACTTCAGGCATTCCAGGAGTGGCATGGGCCCAGGCTCACACCAGAGCCCTGCAAGCCTCAGTCCTATCCACGTGGGACAAAAAGCGGTCCTCTCTAGGGACAAGAATGTACATTCCAAGCGCGGCGAAAACATGCCTGCGTTGGTGGGCATCCCCAGAGAACCTGCGGAGAGAGGTTCATTGGCTACAAAACCCAGCCACTCGCATCACAACGGATGCAAGCGCCTGGGGATGGGGAGCGCACGTGGGGAACCAGTTCTTTCATGGCCCATGACCTCAAAGAACAAAAGAACAGTCCCCAAATCACAGGGAACTACAGGCCGTATGGCAGGTCCTACAGCAGTTAGGGAACTCGCTACGGGACCAGCATATAAAGATACTGTAAGACAATATCACCGCGGTCGCCCATATACGACACCAAGGGGGCACAAGATCTCCCGCTCTGCAAAACATTGCACAGAAAAATTTCCACTGGGCAGAGGGCCGGATCCTCTCGATCACGGCAACCCATTTGAAGGGGACGCTAAACCAAAAGCGGCCTTTCTCAGCAGGAGGCAAATAGACCCAGGAGAATGATCTCTCTCCCTGAAAGCATTCAGAATCCTGATCAATCAGTGGGGGATCCCACAATTGGACCTGTTCGTAACCAGGGAAAAATGCCAAAGTAAGCAATTTCTTCTCCCTCCGGCCAGGAGATCGTCCGACAGCAGTAGACGCCCTAGGCCAAGACTGGGGAGAGGGGCTGGTGTACGCCTTCCCCCCCTATACCGTTGATCCCCAGAGTCTTACAATATTTCAGAACCCAGGTATGCACACTAATCCTGGTGACCTCCTTCTGGACCAAAAGAAGCTGGTTCGGTCTTGTAGCAACTGAGCGTCCAGGACCCAGTCATCTTCCCTACCTGAACAGGTCTTCTATCGCAGGGCCCACTGAGCCATCTGAGCCTAGACAGGCTCCACTTAACAGCATGGCTCTTGAGGAATCCTCACCAAAAGAGAAGGGATTCTCAGACAGAGGAGTAGAAACGTTAATGTCCAGCAGAAAAAAGACTACCCACCTTATCTACCAGAAAGTTGGAGAAGGGTCTCCTCATGGAGACAGGGAAGGGATCGCGGGGATTCTATCCCGGACATCCCTCTAATCTTAGAGTTCTTGCAGAGGGGCCTAGAGACGGGCCTCTCTCCAAGCACCCTGAAGTTCCAGGTCACAGCCCTTAGCGCCATATGTGACACAAAGTTCTCAGACAACAGATGGGTCAACAGGTTCCTAGCAGCAGCAACTAGATTACGGCCTGGGCCCATAAATCTTTTTCCAGGCTGGAACCTTAACTGGGCCCTAGGGGCCATGACAACGGTACCATTCGAGCCGATCGAAGCACTACCCATAAAAATGCTTACTATTAAGACCATTTTCTTAGTAGCCATCACCTCCGCAAGACGGGCTAGCGAGCCAAAAGTAGTATCACATTTTCATAGGTCCCAGGACATAATAATCCCCTCAAATTTTAGTAAACCTAAAAGCGAGGAAGAAAAAACCCTCAACTGCCTGGACGTTAGGAGAGCAGTCCTAGGCTACATAGAGGCGACAAGCCACTGGAGGCGGGACGACAACTTGTTCGTCCAGTTCAGTGGCCCAAATAAAGGGAGCAAAGCAGCAAAAAGCTCCATAGCCAGGTGGATCCACCGGGCCATCATAGAGTCCTATAAGGCCCTCGGGAAGGAAATCCCTTTAGCTCTTAAAGCCCATTCTACAAGGGCAGTAGCATCCTCATGGGCCGAACATAGCTCAGCTTCGGTCGAGCAGATATGCAAAGCCGCAGCCTGAAAGAAACCCCACATGTTTGTTAAACACTATAGGGTAAAAGTGCAGCAGGACGAGGACATGGCCTTCGGCCGCAAAGTCCTCTCGGCAGCAATCCCACCCTAGGGAAACTTTAGTTGGTACGTCTCAATTGGTGCTGTCGTGGAGACGACTGGGGGAAAAAATGGATTATACCTACCTGATAATCGGGTTTCCAGTAGTCTCCACGACAGCACCCGTACCTTCCCTCCCTAAATTGATAGAAAAGAAACTATATAATATAAAAAAACATATATATATATATATATATATATATATATATATATATATATAATATAATTTTATTAAAAAAAAATAATAAAAAAAAAAATTAAATTTTAAGTTGAGCTCCTACCCCGGCAATTCGTTAGAATCCACTGAGGAAAGTGGGGAAGGGGGGAGCTTTTAACCTCTCAGTTTGTTCCTGTCCTATCAGGAGGAGGCAATCTCAATTGGTGCTGTCGTGGAGACTACTGGAAACCCGATTATCAGGTAGGTATAATCCATTTTTTCCCCCCCCCCACTTTTGAAAAATCCTAACTCTTATTTATCCATCAACATAGTTGTCTGAGGGTTTGTTTTTTGCCGGACAACTTGTATTTTTCAATGGTATTTAACTCCTTCATGCGCTATAGGACGTAGATTTATGTCCTGCAGCATCGGGGTATTTATGAAGGGAGATCGCAGGATGATCTCCCTCCATACCAGGCAGGTGCCAGCTGTTTCTTACAAGCCGATACCTGATCGCAACAGCTCTGATAAGCTACACGGCTCAACGGAGCTGCTAACCCATTGAATGCCGCTGCCAAATCTGACAGCGGCATTTAAATCCCCCGTATGATTTTCCGGGAT
Organism: Eleutherodactylus coqui; assembly: GCF_035609145.1. Taxonomy (NCBI): domain Eukaryota; kingdom Metazoa; phylum Chordata; class Amphibia; order Anura; family Eleutherodactylidae; genus Eleutherodactylus; species Eleutherodactylus coqui. The sequence continues at coordinate 93,447,534 of NC_089838.1, read as the reverse complement.
CCCATATGGCCCCCCGCAAGGAGATCGCAGGGAGCCGTGCGGGTGTCATGGAAGCCGGGGGCCTTTTGAAAAGGCCCCAGGGCCGTCATGGCAGAATACCTATCAAGTTCGCAATATGATATAATGCTATGGCATGACATCATATCGCAGGAGCAATCAAAGCATCGCAAGTTGTCCCCCAGGGGGACTAAAAAAAAGTAAAAACAAGATCAATAAAGTTTTACTAATTATTGAAAAAAAAGTAATAAGTTAAGAAAAAACCCTTTTGCCATATTCAAAATAACAGAATCGAAATAATCAAAAATATATATTTGGTATCGCTGGGTCTGTAAACGTCCAATCTATCAAAGTAAGGCATTATTTACCCTGCACAATGAAATAACGCCACAAGAACGTAAAAAGAAATAACGCCACAAATGCGCTTTTTTTGGTCACCTTGTCCCCAAAAATGCAATGAAAAGCGATCAAAAAGCCGTATGCAGTCCAAAATGGTACGAACGCAAACTACAGGATGTCCTGCAAAAATGTAGCCCTTGCATAAGTATGTAGATGGAAAAATTATAGTTACGTTATCTTTGTTGCAGTTTTTGCTCCGTAGAAACAAGATGCACAGCAAGATGGCAGAATTTCATTTTTTTCCATTTTTCTCCACTTAGAATTTTTTTTTAAGTTTTTCAGTACCTTATATGGTACATTAAATAGGACCATTGAAAAGTGCAACTCGTCCCACAAAAAACAAGCCCTCATACAGCGACGCCGATGGATAAATAAAGGAGTTACGATTTTTTTTAAAAGGGGAAAGGAAAAAAATGAAAATGGAAAAGCAAAAAAAAGCTTGGTCACCAAGGGGTTAATGTACCATATAATGTACTGAAAAACTTTTTAAAAACTCTGAGGGTAGTGAAAAGGGAAAAAAGAGTAATTCCGCCATCATTGGGGAGGGTCTTGTTTCTTCAGTGTACACACTGCAGCAAAAATAACACAATAGGCAATCTTTAAGTCAGCCCTTGGGGCTTTCAGAAGACGCCTGGCTGCCCCGCGATCTCATTGTGGAGGGCCATTCAGGACCCCTGAACTCTGATAGGAGCATTTAAATGCCGCTGTCAGAATTGACGGTGTTTAAAGTGTTAATGCTGCGATCAGCATGAATCCTGATCGCAGCTGTTGCTGACTGGTTTCAACTTTAAGAAACAACTGGCACCAACGTGAGAGAGTGGGATCGACTCCTCCGATACTCCTCCATACCAACCATGAACCTTCATTATGTAACTGTCAAGGGGTTAAATGTTATAGATCTTTTATCTGGCTTTCGGTTTGAATAATCTGTGGCCCTTACAACACTACTCCCCGTTTGGGAGGCATCTTTCACGTCAAGAATGTACATGCTGTTCTGTGTGCTAGTTTTTAATGATTTTAACATCCCCAATTGAGAAATAATGACAGAAAGCCAAACTACACAACCCCTCAGCCAAGTCTGTGTAATCTCAGCCTACACTAGGCAGATTATACCTTGAGCTTTTCTGTTCTACCAACGGCTGGATGCTATCTACTGAGTTCTGTTCTGATGAAAACATTTATCTGAGGTCTCACTACTTACCATCAGCAGCACCAATGTTACAGGATAAAATGCAATGGGTTAGCTTGATCTTGGTTGTCCGTTCCTTGCAGGTCCCTCATATTACTCATTTCCATAGCTCCTCTACATTCCAGTCACTGTTTGATCACTTTTCCTGTTGTAGCATTCTAGAGGTTTGCCAGTATGTAATAAATGTGGCTTCCCTGTTGTTAAACATATAATTATGCCATTTACTGATCCCAGGTGGCTTGCTCAGGGACTCCCCTATTTTATCTCCCCTACTTTCGCCACTAATTGTTACATGGTCTGGATTCATCACAAGGCGTTCCTTGATCTCCTCCCCTGGTCCACTTACGCCCCTGTTGGCTAACCCCCAATTTAAAGCCTTTCGAGCATAGTACATCCCTTGTGTCTCTCCCTACAAATCCTGTCCCTATGTATTCATATTAAAGGATATGCGAGAAAATATTGCACAAAAGTGCAAGAAAAAGTACACCAGCGCTACTTACAGGGATCTGTAAAGGCACAAAGAATCCACCCAGTAGTGATAACTGAAAAAAGGATTCTTTATTAGGACGCACGGGTCCTCCTAGTGCAACGCGTTTCGTCTGAACAGACTTTATCAAGCACAAAAATAGTAATGTATAATGCAAACAAAGGCATAGTATAAAATGCACACCAAGACATCACCTTATATACATGTGTATCAATAGGAACTAATGAAACATGAAAACGAAAGTACCTGCTCATGTTGCCAGCGTGGCGGCCGCCATGTTGGAGGGGGGGTCTAGACCCCCCCTCCAACATGGCGGCCGCCACGCTGGCAACATGAGCAGGTACTTTCGTTTTCATGTTTCATTAGTTCCTATTGATACACATGTATATAAGGTGATGTCTTGGTGTGCATTTTATACTATGCCTTTGTTTGCATTATACATTACTATTTTTGTGCTTGATAAAGTCTGTTCAGACGAAACGCGTTGCACTAGGAGGACCCGTGCGTCCTAATAAAGAATCCTTTTTTCAGTTATCACTACTGGGTGGATTCTTTGTGCCTTTACAGATCCCTGTAAGTAGCGCTGGTGTACTTTTTCTTGCACTTTTGTGCAATATTTTCTCGCTCATCCATAGTGGGTACTATTTGCCAATAGCACCCACCATCATCAGCAGCTCTCCGGACCTAGCCCCCCTGGATTGGCGCAACGAATTTCCACCACCCATCTATATATACACTGGAGTATATATACCATTTCTATAGGACTACTTGGATTTGGAGGTGATAGTGAGGCCATTGCCAGTCCTCACTTATCACCGGGTAAGTCATACACATTTACCGCTTGACCCACCTTTCTTATTTTACCTTATTGGTTTTTCGGCTGAAGCGCCCTCCTAAATTTCCTCTATCTTCATATTAAAGGATATAGTTTTTATAGTATTCTGTGGACTCCTGGGCTGTGGGCTGCATTCCCACGAACGTATATCGGCTCGGTTTTCACGCCGAGCCGATATACGACGTCCTCGTGTGCAGGGGGGGGGAGGATGGAAGAGCCAGGAGCAGGAACTGAGCTCCCGCCCCCTCTCTGCCTCCTCTCCGCTCCTCTGCACTATTTGCAATGAAAGGGGTGGGGCTAAGTTATAAGAATTAGCCCCACCCCCATTCCGCCTCTCCCCATTGCAAATAGTGCAGAGGGGCGGAGAGGGGGCGGGAGCTCAGTTCCTGCTCCTGGCTCTTCCATCCTTCCCCCCCCCTCACCCCCTCCCCCCCCCCGCACATGAGAACGACGTATATCGGCTCGGTGCGAAAACAGAGCCGATATACATTCGTGGGAATGCAGCCTTTAAAAAAAAAAAAGGCGTGAACTTCACAAATCTTACCAGTGGTGGACCCTATGTAGGGCACGGAAGCTGTAGTATATATCAAAATCACAAACATATGCCAGATACATGGTGGTATAATATGTTAGACTGAAAAAAAGACAATGTCCATCTAGTTCAGCCTGTTTCCACCTCCTCCCTTGTTGATCCAGAGAGAGGCAAAAAAAAAAACGAGGCAGAAGCCGATTAAGCAAAAAAAATTCCTCCCCAACTCCATAATGGCAGTCAGAATAAGCTCTGGATCAACCTTTCTAACTCTAAGCCCAAGCAAGCCCCCCTGTTGGTCACCTAATGTCTATATTCTGTAATATCATTGCATTCTAGAAAGACATCTAGTCTCCTCTTAACCTTCTCTATGGATTTTGCCATCACCACATCCTCAGGCAGAGAGTTCCACAGTCTCACTGCTCTTACAGTAAAGAACCCTCTTTTGTGTTGGTAATGAAACCTGCTTTCCTCTAACTGTAGAGGATGCCCTCTTGTTACCGTTGCAGTCCTGGGTATAAACAGATCCTGGGAGAGATCCTTGTATTGTCCCCTCATGTATTTATACATAGTTATTTGATCATCCCTTAACCGCCTTTTTTCCCAGGGTGAATAATCCCAATTTTGATAGTCTCTCTAGGTATTCCAGTCCTTTCTTGCCATTTATTAAGTTAGTTGCTCTTTTTTTGAACTCCCCCAAGCACTGCAACATCCTTCCTGAGCACCGGTGTCCAGAACTGTACACAGTATTCCATGTGAGGCCTGACAAGTGCCTTATATAGTGGGAGGATAATGTTCTTGTCCTTCGCCCCTATACCTCTTTTAATGCACCCCAAGACTTTATTTGCTTTTGCAGCAGCTGACTGGCATTGGTTGCTCCAGTTAATTCTACATTCAACCAGTACCCCAGGTCTTTTTCCATATCACTTTTCCCTAGCAGTACCCCATTTAATGTATATTGATGACATCCGTTTCTCCTGCCCGCCCATGTGCATAACCTTACATTTATCAATATTGAACTTCATTTACCATTTTTCTACCCAAGCTGCCAGCTTATCTAGGCTCATTTATAGCTGTATAAAGTTGTATTAATTAACTTATATAATTTCGTATCATCTGCAAATATCAAAATTTTACTGTGCAGTCTATTTATCAATGACCTGATAGATGTTTTCAACAGAATGGGTCTAATACTGAACTCTGTGGCACCCCACTGGCGACAGTGGCTCAATCACAGTATAATCCATTTATTACAACCCTCTGCTTTCTATCTCCGAGCCACTTCCTTCCCCAGATACACACGTTTGTGCCCTAACCGAGCTGCCTTATTTTATATATCAGCCTATTATGCAGCACGGTGTCAAATGCTTTAGAAAAATCCAGATATACGAAATCAATAGACTCCCCCAGGTCCAGCCTGGAACTTACTTTATTATAGAAGCTGATTAAATTGGTCTGACATGATCGACCCTCATGAGCCCATGCTGTTGAGGAGTTATACCGCTGTTTTCTTTGAGGTATTCCAGGATGAAGTCTCTCAGAAACACCTTGAATATTTTTCCAATTATTGAAGTGAGACTTACCGGCCTGTAGTTACCAGGCTCTCTTCTTGACCACTTTTTGTATACTGGAATCACATTGGCAATGCGCCAATCCAGTAGAATCCGTAAATATAAGAAATAGCAGTCTGTCTATCACGTCACTTAGTTCCCTTAGAACCTTTGGGTGTATTCCATCTGGGCCCGACGATTTGTCAATTTTAATCGGCTCTGCAATACCTCTTGCATTAGGCAGGTGATATTTAGCGGGGGGTTCGTTTAATCCCCCTGCATCTCGTGTGACATTTCTGTTTCCTTCATGAATATACTTCAGAAAAAACTATTTAATAGTTTTGCCTTCTCCCCATCATCTTCTATGATTTCTCCTACATTATGTGTTAAAAGGCCAGTGCTCTCAGTGCAAATTCTTTTACCGTTTATACAATTGAAAAATAGTTCAGGGTTATTTTTGCTCTCTTTGGCGCTCAGTCTCTCTGCCTCCTCCTTAGCAGTTTGATCTTTTCCTTACATAATTAGTTTTTTTCCATGCATGTTTTTAGCGCTTCTTCACTGCCTTCTTGTTTTAATAATTTAAACGCTTTCATTTTTTCGCTTCTTGCCCTCCTTACAGGCTTGTCGAGCCACATTGGTTTCCTTCTACTTGTAGTTTTTTATTTTTAAAGGGTATGAACTGCTCACATGAGGTAATTAGGATGTTTTAAAACTTCTTCCATTTGTTGTCTGTGCTGTTATTTTTGAGGACATTATACCAATTAATATTGCTAAGAGTAATTCTGAGCTTATCAAATTTTGCTTTACTAGAGTTTAGCTTTTTGTCGCTCTCTGATAAGGCTTCCTATTGAATGACAGCTGGAAATTAATTATACTATTTCCCAAGTGTCCCTCAACCTGCACCCCCATGATTCTGTCCGGTTTGTTAGTAAATAAGTCCAGAATGGCCCTCCCTCTAATTGGCTCCCGTACAAGTTGGGTAAGGTAGTTATCTTTAATTGTTTTCAAGAACTTATTGCCCTTGTGATATTCACAGGTTTCGTCTTCCCATATTATATGTGGATAATTGAAGTCTTCCATAACAATTACTTCACTGCAGTTTGACACAATTTATATTTGCCCAATTGATAAGTCTTCTGTTATTTTTGGTGGCCTATAGAAAACCCGCTTTCAGGATTTTGTTGTTTTTCCCTCCCTGTATTTCTACCTACATGAATATCAAATATTACCAAAAGTTTATTTCAATATACATAATGCTTCTTCTTGATGTAGAGATAAAAGATTATGTATGTTGAAATAAACTTTGGTAATTTTTGATATTTGTGTCTGCAATATAATTTTGTAGGAGTTAGTTGCCCCTTTGCTGCCTGTGCTCAGCCCTTTTATCTTCAATTGCTAATCATAGACCACTTCTCCAGGGTATCGCTACATAGCTCAGCCCTACACACACACAATCTAATAGACACTAAGAAACTAGTTTTAAAGGGAACATGTAACCACCATTTTATCTCCTAGCAGCCAGTGAAGTTGGTTTGAGAGGTGAGATGGTGTTGACGGTTTTCCTTTAAGGTGACTATGGCTCACCTTACTGGCCTCCAGTGTAGCTGCACAGGTTGCGTCTGCCCTTTGTATCAAGCCATAAGATAATGGAAGGACAATAGAAACATCTGTCATAAATTATAGTAAATGGGTTGGGCTGTAGGAGGCCACAGCTTCCCAGTTGGCCCCACCCACTTTCCCTCATTAGAAGAACAAAAAGTTGGAAATGATTACACAACTGTTGTATGTGCCATAATTGGAACGCACAGCCTGTAATAAATTTTCCCCAATAATCATTATGTAGCAAAAAAATGTACAATGATTCACTGACCAGGTCAGTTAATTCCTCTTATTGGAGGAGCAGCACTGTCGAGTGTGACCGGCGCCATTTTAACTATAGGGCAAAAAGTGCTCTAACTGTATATGTATCCTCAGGACACATATAGCGTTGAACACGATAAAGGACCCCTTGCATGCATTGAATTTTGTTTAATGTGTGGCAACTCTGTTAGGACACTATTACTTTCTGACTACTAGTGTTGTTGAAGGGACACTAAGAAGCATTTGGGGGGGATAGTGGCAGGATGGGAGGAGTGTGCAGAGAAGACTCATGGCTGAACAAAGTCTTCATGGCGGTCTGGGCCAAGATAGAGAAGAAAAGGGAAAGTGAATGTCCCCAATCAGACAACACCTCACCTGTGGTCCTATTATCATGTGTTATATGAATTATTTAAATGTATACTATAGCTAAGCCTGCTCTGTTATAAAAGTTGTACTGTAGATATGATGCCTCTGAGATGCATATATACAGTGTTTCAAAAGTAAGGAAACACCCCAGTGACGTAACTAAAGTCTCAGGGGTCGGAGTGCAAAAGTTCAGCTCAGGCCCCACCCCCACCAGTACGCATACCTCAATCGTGCTGCCTACAGCTGTGAAACAAATTTACATATGTGATCTAGCCCTTTGGCATAAGCTTTCCGAATATGACTCACTTCCTGGACGACATGAAAATCTGTTTGTAGCCCCTATTGCCACAATCACACAGCCGAGAAAATCACGTGGGATTTGGGCTTTGCGAGATGCACAAATATTGCATGAAGATGAATGGGGCTATACACATAACTGATTTTTTACTGCATTGTGGTGCATGAAAAACATACCAGCATGACCTATCTTTGGGCGTTCCCTCATATTGCATTGCTCATTGTCTTCAATGGGACCGGCAAAGCATTGCATGGAGTGCGATGCAAGGTGTCCCACTGAAAGCAATGGGAAACACTCCATGATCCTCTTCAGCTGCTACAAGCCGCAACAGAGTGTCGTTACTATCCTAAAGTGTTGTGAGGCGTTTTTAACACAAAAACGCCTTGCATTCGCGGGGACATCACACGTTGGTGAGCATGTGCCCAAGTTTAATTGCCCGATATCGAATTTGCTCGTGTGAAATGAGTCTAGGGCTGTGTTCATGGTTTTTTGTTGCATTTTTAAACCACAATTTAAAAAACACATTAAAAAAACTGCGTGCGGTACTCAAAAAGTATGTGCGTTTTTAAGAAACTGCATACACTAATAAAAACCACATGTGGATTTAAACAATACATGCAGTCTTTTTAAAACCACGTGCAGGTTATACCACATGGTCCATATTAATATATACAGCAGATGTATAACATATTCCATCTGTACATATATAATTATATACAGGAGATACCCAGGTTATACCAGCATGGTCCATATCATTATAATTATATATGTACAGCTGGTATAAGTTATACATCTCCTTGTATGTAGTGATATGGAGCATGATGGTATAACTTGGGTACCTCCTGTATATAATTATATATGTACAGCTGGTATAAGTTATACATCTCCTGTATATAGTGACATCGACCATGCTGGTATAACCTGGGTATATGTTGTATATAATCATATATGTACAGCAAGTATGTTATACATCTCCTGTATATAGGGATATGGAGCATGCTTGTATAAGTTTTGTATCTCGTGTATATAATTATATAGGTACAGGTGGTATAAGTTATACATCTCCGTTTATGTAGTGATATGGACTGTGCTGGTATAACCTAGGTATCTCAGAAGTCAGAGCAGTGGCTTTGGCTCCAACCCCTGTATTGTCCTGATGGATCCCGGCTGATCAACTACTGATGACCTATCCCGAAGATACGTCATCAGTAGTATTTTGCATGGAAAACCTGTTTAATTGACAGCAAATGCATATCTTAAATGCTGAGGTGAATAATTGAAAGACCAAATATACGTTATAGAACTTTTCACTTGTCCAGGTATTACATTTTATTTACGGAAAACAGGAAAACCTCTTTAAGACTAGTTTTGCACAGCGACTTTCAGGTTACCCCAATCATTGCATAATGTCAATGTTAACCTATAGAGGAAAAAGTCACAGACGACTTGCAACATCGTCACGCTATTTCATTCCCCCATAGAGAAGCATTGAGTTCTCCATGGATTCCAGTTTCAGAGACCGCCATCAGTTTGGATTCAAATAAATAAAATTTGCTTTTGCAAAAAATGACTAATTGGTTCTTAACGAAGAATCCTTAAGAGCCTTAAAAAATACTGTATTATATATCAAATAAATATACAAAATGAGTGCAAGCTTTACACAGATAACCTCAGAGGCAAATAAATACATCAGCGTTAGTAGAAAGATCTCCTTTATCTGAGTTCATGGAGGTGTCATGTGTTTGCCATTGCTACAGAAGGTTGTTGAGTCTTCCTTCAATCTTCAAAAGTCTTTAAGCAGCATCTTCGGTTCCTGGAAGGGAAAGTAGACAGTAGATGTTACATTTTCATGTACTTGCGTTTCATCATACATCTCATACTTATTAGGATCATCTCTGGGCTCTGGAATACTCTTGCATATCATACAAGAGCAAACACAGAATTTTTAAAAGGGGGGTTTCAAGTAAGTTGGTGGCCAAATTGAAGACCGCAAATGCTATCTCCCATTATACAGACTTTTTGGGAATTTAAGGATGATCAGTTGTCGTAACACCTATTACTAATGAAGATTTGGGATGGTGCAGGGATCCAATTGCTAGGACAACCACTGATCACCAGAATGAGATCCTGAGTCTTCATTTATATGGATAGGTAGATCCTTGAATATAGGATAGTATTGTTCACGAGCCAACCCTTCACTCTACTATTCATGAAGGCGGATTGCTAGCACTAGAAGTTAGTACAAAACAGTACTGCCCCCATATATACAGTAGCGGACAGTAAAACAGACTTTCTTTTCCTTTGCCAGCCAATACTCTATAGCCATCTGTCTTTCTTTTCTTTCACTGGACACTCTTGGCTCTTATCTACCCCAGATACTATGGAGAATTCTTTAAATCCCACTACCCAGCAGACACTATTGCCTATTTTGCTTTCTCTTCTCCCAGCTTGATAATAGGAAAGATAATTCACCCTCCATTCTTTAACGGACATTGGGAATTATAACTTACAAATACAGAACATATCATCGACTACCAGAGAATACGGTTCATATGTATCGAAAGGGACATCATTTTAGACCATGTCCAAATTAAATCTAAGCTCCTCACTTAGGCCGCCTGCAGACGAGCGGGTCGGATCCGGCGGCGAGAATTCTCGCCGCAGGACCCGACCCGAGCGCCTGCAGAGACGAGCGCGTACTCACCCGCGCCCGGCGGCCCCGGCTCTTTCATGTGCCAGCTGCCGGGCAGCAGGCGCAGACCGGAGCCGGCGGCCAGGTGAGTGACGTTCCTGTGCGAGGCTCTGCGAGCCCCGCACAAAAATAGGACATGCTGCGGTTTGTTTGCCGCGGCCAAACCGCGGCCGTCTGCATAGGAGTGCGTATTGTAATGCACTCCTATGCAGGCTTTGAGCGGCGGAAATCCCGCCGCGGGATTTCTGCCCATGTGTAGGCAGCCTTATGTTGCTACAAATTTCTGATGGTATGTGCCTTCTTTGATACATTGTAACAACCAACATACATTACTGCTATTAACTACCACACAGGCTAAAACTCTTACTCTTTGTACACTAGGGTCTTTGTGGAATAAAGAGTTTTTTGACACATTGCTTTCTTTTTAAAAACCCACATTTCATAGATGTCTCTAAGGCTAGTTTTACATCTGCACTAGAACTTCCGTTTGGGGGTTCCGGCGCAGTACCGGCACAAAATACCAGATGAAATAGCACTGCATACCAGTAAAATACCGGCAGCTAGGAGGAAACTGAACAGACATTATTCTAGTCAATGGGGTCCATTCAGTGCTGTTTGTTTCCATCATAGAGCCGCCTGCAGACGGGCGGGTCGGACCCGGCGACGAGAATTCTCGCCGCGGGACCCGACCCGAGTGCCTGCAGGGACCAGCGCGTACTCACCCGCGGCCCCGGCTGTTTGATGTGCTGGCTTGCCGGCAGGTGAGTGACACACAGAAATAGAACATGACGCGGTTTGTTTGTCGCGCGAGTTTTTGCGCGGCCAAACTGCATCCGTCTACATAGGATTGCGTTGTTAATGCAATCCTATGCAGGCTTCCAGCAGCGGAAATCGTGTGCAGGCGCCCTAAGACGGACCTGTTCACCTAGGAGATTCCCCCTTCCTGCTCCCATTAAAAAACGGAACCCCTGATGTAGATGGGAAAGCAGCCTTAGGCCACTAAAGCTCATTCACAACTTTGTCAAGCTGAGTAACAAAAAAAAGATAGTGTTGGATCCAGAAACATGAATGAAACCTGATGGACCACATTAACCATAACCCTACTAACTATAATGGGGTCTGTCAAGTTCTCATTATGCCCTCTGGCATTTTACTAAGCAAAATAGTACACAAATAGCTCAGCAATCTTGTTTGGCATTCTCTGCTAGAGGCTACAAATCGAGCCTTCGAGGCAGATGGGAACATAGCCTGAGCCAAAACTAGGAATGGTGTAAAATATGGTCTTAGGAATACTGATGCAAAATACTGACCAGAATACTGCAGTATGAAAGTGGCTTAAATCCTGCCCAAGCAGGAGGCCATGTCCACTTTTCAGTCCACTTTATAAACTGATGTGCTTAGGATTGACACAAGTGGTGATAAATGTGGGCCTATCTGCTAAATTCACCCACTAGTCATCACTTTTGCCTTTAGGTAATGAAGTTGTTGGAGCTGCCTGATAATTATATTACTAGAACTTTCTCCCTTCTCATAGTAATATAACTCCCACCAGGAATGAGAGCACACTCAGATTTAGGGATGTTGGGTGCAAGTTCTGATATTTGATTTTCTAATATTGCATATTTTATTCATAGTCAAAGCTCTGGGGCGTAAGTATAGAGGGTGCGGAGGGTGCAGTCGCACCTGGGGTCAGGAGCCCTAGGGGGCCCATAAAGGCTCCCTTCCCCATATTGCAAACCAATACTTTCAATTAAGCTTTATAGTTGGGAGCCCAGTTCCAGATTTTGCACTGGGGCCCAGCAGCTTCAAGTCACGCCCCTGTCCAGGCTAATGAATTACCTGCAGAGTCCTGTAAAGCATTCGATATCATCTCTGCAATATGCCCCAACAGGACGCATGGCCATTGTTCTCCAGAATGGGGTCATCCTCTTTGCCCTCACTGCTGTTTTGGGACAGTCATTATGTAGAGGAGCAGCTTCTACCTGAGGAGACAATAAGTAATATATAAAGCATCTATATTTCACTACACGCAACCATTAAAGGCATGATGATATGACTTAAGTAGTAAGTCACTGGCTGTGATTATTAAGTACACGTAGAAATTCCATGCCTGGTTATTATGCGTACTTTTAATAGTTTACTCCAATTCAGTCTGGTTTCAAACATGCAGTGTTTGTGGCATTTTTAAATGTGCGTTTTTTTCTGTGCTAATTTTTGGCTGCGAAATGCTACATTCAAGTCTACAGTGAAATATTAACCCTTTCCAATACAATTTGTATCCTGGTTTTCCTAGTGGGCTTACTCTTTTTCTGCCGTTATACAACGGCGCTATCTTCTGGCTAAAGCCAGTACTGCATGAGGTGACACGTTGGATAGGCTCCGACAGCAAAGAGGCTGGCAATATACAATAAGAGAACCCCAAACGGACGTCTTCTAACATCGAAGCTGTACAGCCTTAAATCATAATGTCTTAAGACGTCAGACAGTGGATTGGAGAGGGTTAAATACACTACAAAGGATGCTTCATTCTTTGCTGTATATTATTTGCTACGGTACGTTTTCCTCTATACTCTGGGCATAGAGGGTTTTTTTTGCATTTTTCAATTAAGCCTCTTTATAGGACATAAAAAATGGCAAAAAAAAATGTGTACGACAAAAGTAACAAATTAAGAAAGGCAATGAAAAAAAACTTGAAATTCATAGTATTTTTTCCAGCAAAAAAAATATGATGAATGAAATGTTGTGTGTGAAGTAGACCTTAAAAGCACATGTCGAACCTTGGGATGTCCTACAAGGTCCAGCTGCAGTTTCCCCGAAAAGGAATGTGGCGTGACAATATGTACATTCCAGACTACTTAGGCTCACCTGGAGTACCAACAAGGCACAAAGCACAAGGCAAGCTGTCCACTTCCCAAGCTGTCCTCTCATGGTGACTCTGAAAAGCCCAATGCTCCTCTGTAGAAGCATCTTGTTTCCTGCACTGTGACTTTATAGACAAAGACTGGGAGAGATTGCATCATTTATTTCCTAAAAGGCCAAAGTGCAATCGTTACACTTAATAAGTTAATGACTATCGATACACTTTAGTGACGCGGTTAGCATTACGCAATATCCTCTGGAATTTGTTGGTGTCATGGTCATCTAATCCTCGTTCTGCTGCCTTCTGGATGCTATAACTATACAGGTTTAAGGTGCACTTGGAAAGATATTTCACCCTAGATACTTGGGATTTAGCTGTAAATAATAACCATGATCTTAAAAGGACTATATTAGTTTAGCATTCACAAACAGAAAGGTAGTTATAGCTAGTGATGTGCTTAAGGGGTTGTCCGAGTTCTAAGGTCTCAGTACAATTCCTTCCCCATTGAGTAACAACCAACTGTCATATACTCACCTCAACCCGCTCCCACTGTGTCCTGCAATGGTGCTCAGATCCCTACTCAGGTCTCTGTTTACAGCTGCAGTCCTGTCTGGTTTATGGGACATCACAGGGGCTGCAGACAATAACAGAGGTCCGTGATCGATCGCTGAGCTCTCTTATTGTCTGGTTCCATCCAGGTTTTTACTTTTGGTTTTATTACTTTAAAAAAATTGAAAAACGTAAAAAAATGTCCTTTTCATTGATGATAGTGAATAGTTCTGTTTTGGGGATTTTAAAATTCTTTATATTGAGGTTAACAATAACAATAAATAACAATAAAATAAATATTGAGGTTAACAATAATTAAGTAACAATAACAATGGAAGTAATTTGTATCATACCATAACCATTGTAAAGATGAAACTCAAAAAACAATGGCGCAAATTTTTTAAATTTATTTATTTCAATTTTTTGTACAGCCAGGCCTGCCAAGAAGCATCAAACCTCATACGCTATCTTGTCAGAAGAATAAAACAAGTTATGACACTTGAAAGTCGAACATAACAAAATGAAGATGAAACAGGGATGCCACTTCATGGGGTTAAACAGCGGTACATACATCTACATAAAGTTATAGATAACTAATGTTAAAGGTATGACCTACATGACACCGGGAGATGTGGACTGCCCTGGTGAGGTAAAGTACATAACACACCTCAATAACATCCTACTATATGCCAAAAGGTTTAATACAGTGACCAAAGTACTTGCTTCATCATGGTAATTGTACTTCAGGCTTCTATACAGACTCACCTTTGTAGCTGGTAACATTTTACAGATAACAACAAGGATCTGTCACCATAATATGCTGCTTTATTTAGAGGGGTTGTCTGAGTTGATATAAAAAATTATATGAAATGTATGAAAATAATAAACGATCTGATACTCCTCCTGGCTCCCATGCAAATCCTCCGCTGTGGCGCTGCGTTGACATCAAGCAGCAGCCTGTGTGCAGGATGTCACAGGCTGCTGCAGCCAATCACAGATCTCAGCATGTGCTTCATCATGCATGGATTAGTTTCAATGCGAATCCACATTAGAACAGGAAGGTTGAATGATCTGATTGACTTTGAATGAGGCATGATGATTGGTGCTAGACTAGCTGTAGCCAATGTATCAAAAACTGCCAACCTTGTGGGACTTCGTCATGCATTGGTGTTGACAGTATACAGAAAATGATATGAATAAGGAAATCATCCAGAAAAAGAGGGTCATCAACAACTCATTGACAAAAGGGGTCAGAGGCGGATGTCAAGAATTGTTCTGATGAAGAGGCGGTGCACAGTCAAGCAAATTGCAGTTGAAAACAATGTTTGTGCTCCAAGTAATGTGTCTGAATGCACAACTTGTTTAACTTTAGCATAGATGGGATATAACAGCAGACAACCAGTTCGAGCCTCGTTGCTGCCTAAGAGAAATAGAAAGGGAAGACTCCAGTTGGCATAAGAACCAAAAATTGGATCACTGTACAAACATCACCTGGCGAGAGGAATCCAGATTTCTGTTGCCCTATGCTGATGAGAGGGCCATAAATTGGCACAAGCAGCAGGAATCAATGACCCCTTCCTGTCAGCTGTTCACTGTATGTCAGTACCTCCATCTAATCTGTAGCAACTGCAAGAAGCTCTCCTCCCCACATGGGCCAATATTCCTGCAGAATAATTTTAACACCTATTGGGATCTTAGGAATTAGAAATAGGAATTGTTGCCATTCTGAAGGCCAAATGAGGTTTAATGGGTGTCTCTAATAAAGTGTATTTTAGTAGCAAGTAACAAAATAACATTATGGTCTTCATTTACTAATAATGGCGTATTATACACCAGCAAAGAAAAGGGTGTAGATGTCTAGATTTGAGCCAAATTTATTAAAAGGTTGAAAGGGGTATATCTAAACCCCTTCCCACCATCTGACATTCAAATATGTCATATGTTGCAGGGAGTGTGTTAGGATTCAGCACAGCCCCCCACATGTGGGGATTGATTGATTGACTGGCTGGAGAAATCCACACCCAGCTAGCTCAATCAACCCCCATCTGTGGAGCTACGCTGCTGGAAACCATTGTAGAACAGCAGATCCCAGCAGCACACCCTAAGGGTGGATTCAGACGAATGTATATCGGCTGGGTATTCACGTCAGCCAATATACGGCGTCTCTCTCTGCAGGGGGAGGAGGCTGGAAGAGCCAGGAGCAGTGCTCTGAGCTCCCGCCCCCCTCTCTGCCTCCTCACCACCCCCCTGCACTATTTTCAATGAGGAGAGGTGGGATGGGGCGGAGCTAATCCCTGGAATTTAGCCCCAACCCCGTTCCGCCTCCTCTCATTGCAAATAGTGCAGAGGGGCAGAGAGCACTGCTCCTGGCTCTTCCAGCCTCCCCCCCTGCAGAGAGAGAGACGACGTATATCGGCTCGGCGTGAAAACCCAGCCGATATACGGTCATCTGAATCTAGCCTAACAGAGTGCATGGAGCGGGCGCAAGAGCAGAGGCCACTTTGTAGACAGTGGGTGCCAGCTCTGTTATACAACTGTGTTATATAGTGATGATGATGGGATATCATGGCAACCAGGTCCGCCATCTTAATATTGATATTAAACCCTCCAGAGCTTGATGAGTTGCCGTTGATAGGCATAATATACTGAAATACAGAAGTATTGCAGTGTATTAAACAAGCAATCAAGTGATTGCATGGTAACATCCCAAAGTGGAGATAAAAATAAAAAGTTAAATAGTTCAATAAGTTTTTAAGAAATATTAAAAGCTCAAACTCCCATTTTCCCATATAGTGCTTTTGTAAAAAAATGTCCAGAAAATTAAAATATGTCATAGTGACTAAGAGCTCAACTTTGTATTTTACTGTATTCCTAATAAAGCCTTCAATTTTTTGGATGCTGGACCCTCCTGTTGTTTTCCTCATCACCTTGTGGTCCGGGCCCATTCATGCATCTTTACTGCTAGGTGAGCTGGTGTCAATGTTTTTGTATTACATAGATTTGCTCCATTTCTTCTTACTACACTTGATAAATTATTGTATTTCCTGGGAGACCACTCACACTTTTGTCACTTTGATAAGTGGGGAAAAAATAGCAAAAACTGAGCAAATGTGGCATAAAGTGTAAACACACTGACATTCTTTCCAGCCATTAGATGTAATAGTTTAGGAGACCTAATACTATAATTTGCTTTGCATTAATTTTATAATGAAATGTCTATTAAAGGGGTTGTCTCGCGGCAAACCTCAAAATTTTACCTTACCCCATTCCCCCTGTCAACCCCTGGCATAAAATAGCAAAGTAAAGCGGTTTTTAAGCCGCTTGCTGCTTACCGATCCGACGAAATAAGGACTTTAAAAAATCTTCTCCCAAGATGGCCGCCGGTCCTTTCCCAGGGATGCACTGCGGTTTTCTCCCATGGTGCACCGCGGGTCTTCTCCCATGGTGCACCATGGGCTCTGTGCGTTCCATTGCCGATTCCAGCCTCCTGATTGGCTGGAATCGGCACACGTGACGGGGCGGAGCTACGTGATAATGCGTAGAAGGGGCGGAGCCAGAATGCAGCTCGTGCCTGGATCGAGCAGAAGGGGAGAAGATTGCACAGCGCAAGCGCGTCTAAAAAAGCAAGAAGACATCAGAATTAGACGGATCCATGGCGGCGGGGACGCTAGCAACGGAGCAGGTAAGTGAATAACTTCTGTATGGCTCATATTTAATGCACGATGTATATTACAAAGTGCATTAATATGGCCATACAGAGGTGTATAACCCCACTTGCTGCCGTGAGACAACCCCTTTAAAAGACCAAAAAAATCAATAAAAATAATGTGTTGTAAACATGAGAAAACCAAGTCCCAGGTTAAAACTTCATATAAGACTACTCAAACACCTGATGTTTGAGGTTACTGACCCCAACACAATTTGCACAGTTATGCCTTATCGTACCGCGTTTTACACAATACACCCTACTTGGACCTTGTAAAAATACCTAAATGTGATGAAGAAAATGATAACATGAACACTGATCACTTTGAAAGTGATAACGTTTTATATACTGATATTGAATCTACAATTTCTCTGCTGACTTATTTATTTGATTCTACTATACTTATTATACATTTTCCACTGCTAAGATTAAAAAAAGTAAAAGCGAAGTTTCAGGGACCCAAGCAAAATTTGTAATAAGGCTCCTATGTGCCAAATGAAACTTTAATCTACTTGTACTATTTGGGTACCTGTCCATCATACCTGTTGGAGTAATCACTTAATTTAAGTGATTCTCAAAGGGTATTGTAGCCTAACAATCAAGTATGCCTAATTGTATACACTATCCATTGGAGAAGCATACACGGTGAAATAAACAAGATGGCGTTTCAAGCTTCTCTTCTTCTGAAGCACATTCATTAAGTACCGATACATCTTATATAGTAAATTTAGCACTGTCAGGAGCTGATCATGAGCTTACCTTGCCCCATCAGCATCCAATCATAATATAATAGCAAATCATAGTAAAGTTATGGTGTGTGCACATTAATAAGCATTTCATAAAGACTTTTTTTGTATCAGTGATGTAACATTAAATAATTAAAGTGAGAAAATGAAGCTTTGAAAGAGTACATCTAGTACATAAACTAGGAATAATGCCGGGACATTTGTCTAGGGTGGTTGCACACCTGCGTTTGGAGTCCTGTTAAAACTGATGAGTTTTTAACTGAATGTGGACTGATTACAATCTGAAGCAGAACTACTGCATGCATGCAAATACCTTTTTTGGGGGGCAGAGTAGCGGATTGGATGTGCAGGTCATTGCACACCACAAATTTCACTCTAGGAGGTCTACCAAAGCTCTTCCTCCAAGCCAGCACAAAGCACACAATACACACTCTTGCCTGGTGGGTGGTGGCTGGGCTTCTCCCTCCCCCTCCTTTTCCATTGGATTCTCTTGCTGCCCCCCTCCCAGATCACTATTGTTGTGCTTTGCAGTGTGCTGACAAATTCAATACCTTCAACACTGAAGGCAGACAGAAGCCCTCCAGTTTGCTTCCCCCTGTCATTGACCTTAATGCAAAAACAAAACAGAAAGGTGCTTTCCATTTTTTTTATGGGGACAATAACAATGCAAGCTGCGCTTTTTTTTCTGTTCAGAAAAACTGTAAGCAAATGGAACAAAGTCAAATTGAACCTAAACTGAGAGCCAAAAAATGTATTGCTCTCTATGGGTCCAGTTTGCTTCAGTTTTTATATAAAAAAAATAGAAAGCAAAGACTGAGGGACAGACGCAGATGTGAAACCAAAAGAACAGTTCATTATAAGCTTTGGCTCACAGTCAATGTTCCAATTCATCCCAAAGTTGTTTAATGGGGTTGAGGTCCACACCAAACTGATCAATCCATGTCTTTATTGACCTCGCTGTGTGCACAGGGGCACTGTCATGCTGGAATGGGAAAGTGCCTTCCTCAAACTGTAGCCAGAAAGTGTACAATTGTGTAAAATGACCTTGTATCTTGTGCTGACCGCTACCTCCAACTTTGAGGGTGCGTTCACACGAGCGTAGGCGTATTTACGTTCGCACGAGCGCAGCGTATAATCGCCGGAAAGAACGTTTTTCGCCGATCACGACCAGAGCTAGAAAGCGTATTTTCGTTTGTTCCGACTTTTCAAACAGTCTTTTTCGGCCATCGAATATTCGCCGGCACGTATTTCGGTCGCGTATGTCCGTTTTTCCGCGGGTTGCCGTTTTTACGTGCCGTAAAATCGCCCATGTGAACGAATACATTCGAAACCATTGCCTCAGATGGTCACGTATATACGTTTGGTCGCAAAAACGCGCCGTTTATGCGCTCGTGTGAACGCACCCTCTCCCATGATTTTGCAATCCTGTTAATCTTCTGATGAATTAAAATGCCAATACCAATCGGCTGTACATAGCTCTATGGTGAAACCATTAGTAAACTCGTCCATTTGATAAAATGGCTTTTGACGGCGTCTTAGAGACATCTTCACTTCTTAATCTTTATCCAGAAACAAAAAATGACAGTTTCCATGGGCGTGACAACCGTCTCCAAAGATTTACAAACTGGTTATCTCCTTCGATCACTTTCTCGCAGTCACATAATTGGCCCGAAAGTGAATCAATTTGCATAACCTTTTTGTCTGAACATACCCTGAAAATTGTATAATGCTGCAATAGAATCTTCATGGCGTAGCATTTGCTCTGTGAAGTAATGTATACTAGGCAGTCCCTGTGCCTACACAGATATCTATACTCTGAGATGGCCATACCCCCTCCTACAAACCATGATACTTTTTAGAAGTGGCGTGGGCAGGCACAGATTTCAAAAAGTCACAAAATTTTTGCGTAAACTAGCTTTCCCATGCAGAAAAATGTGCGACTTTTTAAAGCTTGGTTTGACATGTTCCAGCACTCAGCAGTCCCACTCCGTAACTTTGTGCAATCTGCTTCTTTGTAGCTGAGCTGAGCTCCACTTCACTATAAGGGCTCACCAACGCGGAGTATGTGTCCTTTGTATTACGAGAGTACACAGCAAATACATGCATAGTTGCTCCTTTAGTTTAAATCTCCATAACTTAAATTGCTGCATAAGGCTCACCAAAATACGACATGCCACGTTTTTTTGCACGCATGTAATATGTGCATGAAAAACAATGCACGTGTGAGTGACCCAATAGGAATCAAAGTGGCTTTATGCGCGTGAAGTCTACACAAGTGATACATGGACAACATACACCTATGTGAGTGAGCCAGCCCTAACAGTGCATAAGGTTGACTAAGGAAAGATCTAGCAGATCAGAAATGTGTGGTGGCAAAGCTGGCATCTTATGACAGTGCCACTTTAAGGGTATATTCACTCAGGATGTAAATGCTGTATTTACAGTAGAAGCCATATGGTAGAGACGGATTCCGTATGCAGGTGCCGTCTCTGAGCCCGGTCGGCGACCTCAAGTAACAAGTTTTTTTTTTTCTTAAATGTTTGCGTTTCTCATGCAGTCGCTGGGCGATGATGCGGGTACCTGCAGCCTATATGCAATATTAATTGCAGAAGGGCTGCGGGTCGGACGGCGACCATTGACTTCAATGGAAGCCGTCCGTGCAGATTCCGCACAAAGATAAGAACATGTTGCGATTTTAAATCTGCTTGCGGAAATCGCAATCTGCTCATCTGAGCGAACATGCAAATGTTCTATTTTTTCAATAGGCGCGGAATACCGTAGATCATCTGTGTGGGTGACGATCACTGATTCTGCTATTGAAATGCAGTGTGAAGCTGGTCTTATGGAAGTATTTACAATGGGTGTGGCTGGAACACCTGAAGATACTTAGGAGAGGTGTTCACATACTTCTGACCATATAGTGTGCAGAAGAGCTCAGCCAGAGTCATAAAGGTTTAGATTTCTGCAGAGATGGGACACATTCTTTACATAACGCTCAACTCTCAGGTCAGAGACTAGAAGTCTTTGGACAGAGATGAAGCAATAGGATTGCCTTGCTGCACATTAGTGTCCAGGTTTTTGAGTACTTTGGATGAAGCTGTTGGTCTGATACAGTCCGGGGATCATCGCATGATCCAGTTAATCAAATACATTTGACTGTATCCAAAAACTTGCACAACTATGATTTATTTATCTTGTATACAAGCCATTATAAGGCTGCTGTTACATGTGGGCTAACAGTCACCGCTAGCGCCTTTTCCAACAATTGTCAGGCTGCACCTGCAAGCATAGATGCAGCTCGGCAATTAGTGCCATTACACTCTATCAAGGCTCATGTAATAGCACTAATTGCTTGCAGATGCTGGTTGGCGCTCAGGTAATGGGAGCCTTAGACGGGCTTCACATGGGCATATTTCAATCGGAAACCTCGCATCGCACTTGCACACACGGGCCATGCAATGTATTCAAAGTCCCATTAAAATCAAAGGGGAATGCGTTCCGCGAAAAGATATCACATAGCACAATTTTTTCCTTCACCACATCGCTTATGTGTATGGCCCCATTGAAAAGAACAGAGTTCATATTCATGCACCTTTGGTGCGTCTTCCAATGCACTAAACTCGCACAAGATTCTCGGCTATTCAAAACTGTCTGCAATGAGAAGAGATGGATTCCACAGAGTATCCGATGCTAGAACTGACATGCTGTGGATTAAATCCCGCACCACATGCCAATTTCCAGACGTGTTTTGTACAGATTGTTTCCTCAGCATGTGGAAGAGATTTGAAAATCTCATCCACTTTGCCGCTACTGGACATGCCACGGATATTCCATGCATATGGTCCACATGGAAAATGTGTTCCAAATCCGCTGGTTTCACATGGCCGAGAAACGTGCGTGAGATTTGTGCGTTACGAGAATATGAACTCCATTCTTTTGGATGTCCCTTTTTTTGCGTTCCTCAGAACGCATCACACATTGTTTTCAACGGGACAGTAAACCACTTTGCACAGAGCATGATGTGGGGTTACCCATTGAAAACACTTGCTGCTCCTGCAATGCTGCTGAAAGCCGCAGCGGGGGATTGCTACATCACAGAAGTGATGGGAGGCATTTTTTGCCATAAAACCGCCTCGCATCAGCCTGAAAGCACACAATATCGTTGTGGCTCATGTGTAAATAGCCTTAGGCTACATGCACATGGGGTGGAAATGCTAAGGATTCTGCACAACTGATGAGGATTTTGGTGTGGAGATCACCCCTCATTTGAAGAGGTAAAATATACACTGAAAACTAGCAGCCTAAATTGACATGCCACGCATTTAAAATCCGCACTGCAGGTCAATTCTGTTGTGAATTGTGTTTGGCCGCCCGCAGACGGCCGGGTTGGATCCCTGCAGGGACCAGCGCGGCACTCACCTCTCCCGCAGCTCCAGCTCTGTGATGTGCCGGCGCATGCGCAGAGCGGAGCCGGCAGTGACATTTCTGTGTGGGCCTCTGCGAGACCCACACAGAAATAGAGCATGCCGCAATTTGTTTTCTGCGTGCAAACAAATCTCGGCTGTCTGCATAGGATTGCATATTGTAATGAAACCCTATGCAGGTGGGCAGGGGCAGAAATTCTGTGGGAAATCCCGCTGCAGAATTTCCGCCTGTGTGCAGGGGCCTTTTATTCTTCTGCACTATGTGGATGAGATGCTTTACATAATTATCCTTATGAAAAAGTAACAGTATTTCTTTCCCGTGTAGACATGGCCCAAAAGCCTTTCCAATAGCTCAAACAGCCAAGAAAATTGCACGAGGTTTGTTCGTTGCGATTCTTCTGAATCACTGCATGTCCTATCCTTGGGCGTTCCCTCGCCCATTGTTTTAGGCAGGGATACGATTAAGGGTGCATTCACACGAACGTATATCGGCTCGGTTTTCACGCCGAGCCGATATACGTTGTCCTCGTGTGCAGAGGGGGGGAGGATGGAAGAGCCAGGGCCAGGAACTGTGCTCCCGCCCCCTCTCCGCCCCTCTGCACTATTTGCAATGGGGAGAGGCGGGACGGGGGCGGGGATAATTCCCGGACCTTAGCCACGCTCCTGTCCTGCCTCCTCTCATTGCAAATAGTGCAGAGGGGCGGAGAGGAGGCAGAGAGGGGGCAGGAGCTCAGTTCCTGCTCCTGGCTCTTCCACCTCCCCCCTCTGCACACGAGGACAACGTATATCGGCTCGGCGTGAAAACCGAGCCGATATACGTTTGTGTGAATGCACCCTAAGACTTGTTATATGAAGTGCCAATCCTAATAAATCTGCCTATAAATACTTTGGATTCCCGTACATCCCCCTTCTGTTCTCATTACTAGCCTTTTCTAAGGTAGGCTTCACACTGGCATGGGTGATATTAGGCCGTGTTTCATGGCCGGATATCGCCTTCGCAATGCGTGTGAAAGCCCTGGATACGAGGCATTTTCACGTGGAAACAGCCTTGCATCACAGAGGGGCTGGAAGATTTCCTGCCCACAGCTATCACAGCTGCGGTAGATTATCGCGGCGTTCTCCCAATACTTTCAATGGGGCCGACGCTGCTGCTGGCACCAACCTCATTGAAAACAATGGGCAATATCGCCAAAGAAACGGATATGCTGCGATGTGTTTCCTGCTTAGCATCACAATGCGGTGCAATGCAGGAAAACATAACACAGGTGAATGAGCCCATGCAAAAGAATGGGGTTCATGTTTGTGTGTCTCACAATGCACAAACCTCGCACAATTTTTTAACCAGGGTGAAGGCGCCCTTGGGGTAATTTTACACAAAATTGCTGCAGAATTATAGCAGCAATGTACAATACAATGTAAGTGAATGGGGTTCAACAAAACCCATTCAGTAAGGCCGCCTGCACACGAGCGGAAATCCCGCCGCGGGATTTCCGCCGCTGAAAGTTTGCATAGGAGTGCATTAAAATACGCACTCCTATGCAGACGGCCGCGGTTTGGCCGCGCGAAATCTCGCGTGGCAAACAAACCGCGGCATGTCCTAATTTTCTGCGGGGCACGCACTCACCTGGCCGCCGGCTCCGGGCTGCGCGGCAGCCGGCACATGAAAGAGCCAGGCGCGGGTGAGTACGCGCTCGTCCTTGCAGGCGCTCGGGTCGGATCGCGCGGCGAGAATTCTCGCTGCCGGATCCGACCCGCTCGTCTGCAGGCGGCCTAACATTAGGAAAAAATACAAAAAAATTAGCAGCGCAATATAGAGTACGTGGCGGATGTGAAAAGCTGCAGCAATGCGTGAATCCCACAGATGTCCTCAGTGATGTGTGCTCGTACCAACCTGTAGTGCGTTTTTATGGCATTTCTAGGTTTTTCACAAGTGTGTTAATTGTTGACAAAATCAAGTGGTCACTCCAATGATGATTCCAAATATGTTTGTGTGGAATGGCCGTTAGAATCCACACATCATGTGACGGACTATCCTGGGGACAAGCTGTTCATGTTTTAGTTGCAGAAAACTCCTAAGGCTGGGTTCACACAGGGTGGATTTGCCGCGCGGCAAATCCGCCCGCGGCCGCTAATCTCGGGATTAGCCAGCCATGTAGACGAGATTTCTCAAAAACCTCGTCCACACGGGACGGCCAATCCGCTGCGGTAAATCCGGCTGAGACTGCGGCTGCCACAGCTTCAGAAGATGCAGCATGTCTATTTACCTTTCCTTTTTTATTTTCGTCGCGGCCGCGCTCTCCTCTATGGGAGCGCCGGCCGCAATGGAAAAGCAAGCAGCCGGGCCGCTTCAAAGCCGCCGCGGCTTAAACCGCAGCGGTTCTCCCGGCGGATATCTCACGGTTTTTGCTGCGGCCAAACCGCGAGATTTCCGACGGGAATCCGCCCTGTGTGAACCCAGCCTTATAACATTCGCTTTTATATTTTTTCACAAATATTGCCAGAATACGGCATACGCTTAGTACAAAATCCAACAGGAACAACCTTCATATGGTGCTTTATGAAAGCAGAGTAATGTGGACATACAGTAGAGGCCTAAATATACTTGTACAGATGCCCCATTATAGCTGTTTTGCTGCACAAAGCAGATAGCTCTGTACATTGCACAGTGGCCCATGGTGGTACTGCAGGCTGCATCCTATCTGTCTTTCAAGCCAAAGGCACATGACCGCGTAGAGACTCATTTGTGTTTCGTCCAAATATGGACGCCTTTCCTTTGTGTGCAGTTTCATACGTGGTCCATATGTCCATTTTTTTATGTTCACAAAAAAATAAAAACACGAACAATTTTTTTGCCCCTGCATTTCTCAGTGATGGATTCATGAAATACAGACAGCACCCAAAATCTCTGGTTTGTTTTATATACCCATTGACTCTAATGGCAGACTCATCTGCAAAGTGGCTGAGCGTACCTCTGTGTGAAAAAATAGGCGTATGATCTGACACATTGACTGCTAGGAGTCCGTCTCCAGTCTGAGTCTGACCGCCTCTGGATTCCGCAGCAAACACCGCCCATAGCATGATATGCAAAAGTGATTCTTCGTGCATACGAGTGGACACCAATTGTGGTTTCCGCTCGCGAATGAAAAATTGCAGCATGCTCTGTCTTCCTGCAGATTCCGCACGGACAGCTTCTACTGAAGTCAATGGAAGCAGTCTCACCTGCAGCCTGTCCACAATGGACATTGCAGACGGCCTGTGGATTTCGCAAGAAAAGCAGGAGTTAAAAAAAAAAAATCTGTACTGTGCATGTCTGTTGGCGAGCAATGTGGACAATCCGCAGTACAGACCAGCAGAAGAAAATACAGGTACGCGCGGATGCTGGCCAGGGCACAGAGTTGTATTCCGCTGCATGCAAAATCCGACCCGCCAGCCTTACTAAACAGCAGCAAAATATATGATAAAAACACAACAAAGAACAGAGAATCGTTTTATTTCTATGGACTTCATGCTGCACAGTACAGGCTTTCCGCACAACGCAGCACTGAGTGGTAAGTAGAGTTAGAGGATGGGTATCACACCCGGGTGCTGGCTGCTTTACACGTCATTTGCATACTTGGATGGATCCTTCCTCTTCAACCTCAGGTTTTCACGGGTTCCCCAGCTGTAGACCAGGTATGCCACAATAAAGGCTGCAAGAGACAAGTGACAAGCATTAAATAGCTGTGTCCAAAAATGTTCCTATTCCTTTGACAAGTGCCACCTGCCCCGATTTAAACCGCTATAAAGCCTAATGAAGGCCCGGTACGTTATTTTCCAGCACATTTCCTTGCATATTGTGCTCATTTGCACACTTCCCATAGACTTCTGGGGACCTTTGGTGCGCAAATATGCAGGAAAATAGAATAGGTCCAATTTTTTTGAGTGCAAGAAGAAAATTGAGAATAAACCCATTGACATCAACAGGATCTATTCTGTGTATTGTGTGTATATTTTACATGCACAAATCCATCCGGCTACAGGAGCCTCACACACTTCTGGTGGCACTCAGGACATGATTATATCCAAATGTGCTTTATGTCCACGTAATCCCTATCACACCACAGTGGGCACGAGAGGCCTCTGATCTGTAAGGGACCTGGCACAACTAGAAGGGTCATCACAGTTTATTAAACTCCTGTTTGCATGCAATGCCCGTTACTAAACTCATGAAGCATTTTGTAATGAAATATCAAGGACAGAAACAGACAGAGAATAATAATTAACAGTGGAAGAAATGTGCGCCAAAAGCAATACAAAACTAACAGTCATGTCTGACACTTCCCATGAATGCTTTGGTTTATCTTCTTATTCTATTGGCCATTTCACCTCTAGGAACGAGGCAGGACTCTTATTCTCAGGCTCGGTAGGAGTCCTCATAGTCAGACCCCGCAGAGATTACACTCTGGCCCACAATCCTCCATAAAGAGACTGCATGGAGTCGGCTGGAGGACCCCAAGTAATGTTGCCACTCATTGTAAAACCTCCCACTAGGGAGTTTGACCATTACAGTTCACCAGCCATTCCCCTTGGCCCATAGTCAAAGTTCTACCAGTATTGCTACTATATATAAGTCCTACTGACAATTAGGCCCTTTTTACACGGGTGACCGCTTTATCACCGCGAGAATATTGCAGTGCTATCACAGCTATGTTTGGGGATGGGGGAATTGAAATATAAGCCCTACCCCGAAAATAAGCCCTGCAGCCCTGGCTGCATAAACCCCCCCTCTGCACAATACATCAACCAATAGGCGCTGTAGACTTAACCGCACTTCTCATAGGTCCTCCGGCACACTTGCTTGTAATTTTTCCCTAGCACTTCTTGGTCAGGCATTCAAAAATCCCGCCTCCCGGAAGAGCTGTCTCTGATTGGTTAATCGAGCGCTACAATAATTGGCTGAGCTGCAGCGCTTGTGAACCAATCAGAGCCAGTGATTCCTGGAGGCGTGATTTTTGAGCCCCCTGACCAGTAAGCGCTGGTGGAAAATTAGAAACAAATGTGCCGGGGACCTGTGAGAAGAAATGCAGCTGAGCAGACAGCGCCTGTCAGGTGATGCATTGTGGGGCTTTTATTATGCAGATAGGGTTTATTTTAGGGACAAACAGTAGGACTTCCTACTGTAAAAGTTGCATCACACGGCATGAAACCGCATTTTCATGCGATGTGATGCAACACAAAGGAAGGCTCCATAGGGAGACATGGGCTACAAAATACCACAAATCGTGGCAGTATAGAGCGCGCCACGATTTTTTGTATTCTCGCAATGTAGCAGCCTACAAAACATCGCTCATGTGAAGGAACCTATTGGAAAGCATGGGGATCACGTACATGCGATTCGTAGAGCTGTTGCATCGCAAGGAAATCACACAAATTTGTGTGAAACAGTCTTTAAAAGGCACGAATTTATTATAGACCGTTTTGTCTATGGTGGCAATACAGGTTTGTGTATGTCCATGGTAACAAAAGCCTTTTGTAGTCTTACTCTCCTGTATTTGTCACCTACTTCTTCCTAACATACATTTGGTATATTAGCAAGGAGTAGTAGACAGACAGGAGGGAATATGGCTGAAGGATAAGACTACACGGGGTTTGTCGTCTATTACCATTGAGCCACATGGTCTGTATAGCAGCTGTAGGCACAAAACTAAAGCTTTTATTTTAGATGCGTTGGAGCAATTTAAAAAAATCTTTACACGAGAGTAAATAGCCTATAATGGGCCACTCTGGTGAAAATGTCATTCCTTCACTACGTAACCATACCCCGGCATATATTTGGCTCGTGTAGTCTTGGTTAGTTATTCCTTTCCCTGCCTAGAGGGGGAACACAGCTAATAATCATACAGCTCCTGCCACACAGTTATAATAGAGGAGATCACAGCTCATCCTGACTGTGTACTTATGGGCTGCAGCTTACTTTTACTAGTTTAATTATCACGACCTTCTATATTTTTCTGTCCCCCCAGAGGGCAGAAATGTTATAGCCTCTAATTAATGCTCATGCATCATGTAATTGATGTGAAAGTAAAAATCTCACCATCAATATAGTGCCTGATAAGCATCACACAGGGTGCTGCAGTGCATGGAAGCGACTGCAAAATACACATAGGAGACCTCCTGGAGCTCCCTTCCAACTCTACCATTCTTTGATCTTTGGTCCTAAACACTTGGCTGTTAACTATGTAAAACTAAGACCCTGCTAAGTGGTTAGAAATCCCCCTCCCAAAATACGTGAATGCAATCTTTGGCTGTTGTGCTGTTCTCTCGCCAATCTCATTCTTCTGTAAACTGGCTTCCTCCGATATCACCCCTGCAGTACATACATTTGAGGATATCAGTGATGGGGTATTTGGGTTGTAAGCAAACGGACTGACATGAGTAGATCAGTGTGTGCAGCTCCACCTAACACACGGACAATACTGCATATAACTTACGTGGGCATACGGTAAAAGCGTTGGATGAAAACCTTCTCCACACATTGGGAATCCCTTTGGAGAAGAAATTGGCAAAAGCTCTCTGTTCGAATGGGGATAATGTGAAGGTGATAATATGGCGAACCTTGGCAAGATTTCCAAAGTGTAACCCCCCCATGGTTTACTGCTGAGGAAAGAGGAAAGATCACTGTTAGAATATGTAGAACATACAAAAAAATACTGGCTACATTTCTCTCTAGTATCATTTCTATGAAATTCCTTCTATATCAGCAAAGTACTAATGCCCACTTGTCCGTCAGTGACTGAGTGAGTTACATGCTCCGCCCCTGATCACATGACTGTGATGTCATCACAGGTCCTTCAATATTTTGACCAACTCCAACCGTCATCACAGGTCCTTCAGTGAGTTACATATGATGATGTAGTTCATTATATAATACTAATAACTAGTCGTTTTATAGGATATGTGTGAAGAATCGAATGTAGCATTATTTTGGAGTGTTGAGCATAAGAAATGAGTGCGCCATAGAAATCTAGAACAATTTGAGCATATACAAGTTCTGTGAACTCACTCATCCCCATACCATACCGCCGAGAGTGGCGGAGCACCAAGACGCAGCTGGTATGGTTATGGCTGGATTTTTATCTCACTAAGGGCTCCTTCCCACTGGCAATATCGCGATTTCCCTCATCAGATGTCGGAGTGTCAGCGATGCTTCTTCTTGCAGAAACATCGCTGCCGCTTGTGATTTTCTAGCGCCAGACAATTGGAGCTTCTAATGTTAAAAACACAAAAAACCACAAGTTTGTGCTTTGCGATGCAATAAAACGAAGGTTCTATAGGGAAATATGGTGAATGAAACCATCGAAAAGCATGTGCTTCATAGTTCGTGTTGTGATGTGCGATTGTTCTCAGTGAGAGAAACCAAGTAATCTTGTAGACATGATACCTTTTAATGGCTAACAAAAATACATGATGTTACAGCAAGCTTTCAGGTCTTCTATCGATCCTTCATCAGGCACATGAAACTGGTTTGGATGGGGCACATATACAAATATACAAATGCAGAGATGACACCCCTCTTGATCAAAAGAAATGTTCAGACACAGAAACTTGAGACTGGTCGGGCCTCCTGCACACGGGCGGAAATTCCAAGGCGAGATTTCCCACAGAATGTCTGCCATGCCCGCTGACATAGGATTGCATTAATGTAATCCTATGCAGACAGCCACAATTTGATCACGTGAAAACTCGAGCAGTAAACAAATTTCGGCACGGGTGAGTATAAGGTCAATACCGGGGCTTGGATCGCATCCCACTGCGAGAATGCTCGCAGCGGGATCCGACCCAGCAGTGTACAGGCGGCCTCTCACACTCAAGACTTAACCCTTTCCAATCCACTGTCTGACGTCTGAAGACATTATGATTTAAGGCTGTACAGCTCCAATGTTGGAAGACGTCCGTCGGGGTTCTCTTACTGTATATTGCCAGCCTCTCTGCTGTTGGAGCCTATCCAACGTGTCACCCCATGCAGTATTGGCTTTAGCCAGCAGATAGCGCTGTTGTATAACGGCAGAAAAAGAGTAAGCCCCCTAGGAAAACCAGGATACAAATTGGATTGGAAAGGGTTAAAATAACTCTAAACAACCTGAGAAAAGAGATACTTAATCAGTCCACTGAGCTAAGGAATGTGACAGTTTTATGATGTCTATCTCTCCTCTAGGCCTTAGCCACATGGGCTACAAAAATCGCACGGTTTTGTAGCGCTACAAAAACGCATGTATGTGAAGCCCGTGGTCTCCAATGGGTTCATCCACATGAAGGATGTTTTGTAGCCTGAAAGAACCCATTGTAAACCATGGGCTTCACATACGTGCCGTTTTTGTAGCCTCTGTGAATAAGGCCTTAAAGTCCGAACATAGAAAGACATGGAAACACCAGCCCTACAGCACCACCTATTGGATGGCAACATTCTTACAAATCAATTTCTGAATTTTTATGAAGTTCAAAAAAGCGATTGGTACGAGGACGCCCTTCTTGACCTCCTTCAGACCTTTCATATTCTCCATTTATGCAAGGTAGTGAAGCAGGAAACCATTAGCTAATAGAATGGATCCTAGTGTCTGAAGAATGATCTCAGCTGATCCTTGGCCCTTTTACGTCACCCCATGATGGGGTGGCTGTGCGCTATCAGGCAGTGTAAAAGGGCCTGAAAGAGGTTTCCACTTAAAGGGTGCGTTCACATGGCGCTGATTTTGTTGCGGATCTGCAGCAGCTTTCACACCACCTATTTGAATTCCGTTGAAATCACGAGATTTGCTGCAGATCCGCGACACAATCTGCAGCTACTCAGTAACGTGTGAACGCACCCAAAAACTTGCTTCAGCGGACCGTATCGTTAGGACTACTTCTTTATAGAGATGGCCACTTGGGTATTCAGACATTACGTTTCACCATCTCTCGTTCCTCACTATAAGGCTTCCTACACATGGGCGAGCGTGGTACCGGGCATAAAACTGACCCAATATCACACTCGCTAACGTACCCTCAGCACACGGATGGGAGGCATTGTTCTTTAAAAACGCCTCTCATCACTTCTGTAAAGTCGCATCAGAGGATTGGCATGCGTTTGCCATACGGAAACCTCGCACCGCACGCCGTGGGATGGGTTTCCCGGCCCCAATGAAAACAATGGGTGATGCATTCCGAGGGAATGCCCAAAGATCGGACAGGTGTATAATGCCATTCAAAAGATTGGGGTTCATATTCGTGCAAGATCTGTACATCTCGCAGCGCACAAATCTTGCGCGGTTTTCAAGGCTGCATAAAAACAGCCTGAGGCAAGAAATTCACGCCAGATTTGTGTGTTGTGAGGAGCACAAATACGAACCCTATTCTATTGAATGGCGTCATACACATGAGTGAGGTCTTCTCGCATGGCACCGCGATGCAGGAAACAAATCGCAGTATGGTCTACCTTGTGCGTGCCTTCGCATCGCAGCGCCAATTGTTTTCAATGGGGCCGACGGCAGCATCGCACCACGTGCCAGGTGACCACGATACGATGGGAGCTCTCTCACTGAAAACTATGGGAGAAACTCTGCTGTGGCTGTCAGCCATGGTGGAGGGCAGCTTCTCCCCCGCAGCGAGGCCAAGCTGGTTTGACATGAAAATGCCTCGCAACCATGGGGAATTCACATGGTGGCGAGTGCGATATGGGGCTGTGAATCACGGCTTTATGTCGCGCTCACCCGTGTGAAGTTACCCTAAGAGCTTTTACCCATTAGCGGGTTTTTTTTTTTTTTTAAACGCTGCGATAGCGCTACGTTTTTTCAATGGGACTTTCTAATGTTAAAAAAATCGCACAAAAAAAACAACAACAAAAAACGCAAAACATGGCCTAAGGGCTCTGTAACACGGCGTATGCACGATTGTGCGCAACGTATTTGCACTACGACTAAAGCTTTTTGCGCACGTATCGGCGTATTTTCCTGCACATTTTGCACACAACCACGCCCTGATTTAAATGGCGGCGTAGCCTGGTGACTTACTGACGGGTTGTTCTTCTCGCACAGTGCTGTAATGTTTTGCGCACACATTTGCGCTCCCCCATAGAAGGGCCCTTGCGGTGCACATAACGCTGCATTTTTCTCCGCGTGCACAAAAAAAAGAAACCGCAAACGAACCGATTGAAATTAATATGTTCTATACTCTGCGGATGCAGAACCGCGCACAAATGCGTCCGTGCGAAGGAGCCCTCAGGGTTTGTTCCCATGGGTTGGAAAAACGATGGAATATTGCAGAGAGGATGCTTTCCCTTCTTTAGTGCCGCTCCTCCACGCAGCGTCACCCCGGACCCCTCGGTCTCGCTGCCTGTGGTGATGCGGCCGGACCCCCGTGTCAGTTCCAGCAGATGAAAGCCAGGGGTGCGAGCGCACTATGGGGGAAAGTTAATGCCGGTCTTAGTATAATATCCCGCAGCGCACCCAATACGTGAGACTTGTTTGTTGTAGCGACCAATCACAGCGCAGCTCTCTGCTCTTTAAAATTGAGCACTTTTTTATGTTTGGTTGCTACGGGCAACAGGAGTTTCTTTTAGGCAGTTTTATAAGTCCTCTTTTACCCACAACTAAACGGCCGCCATAACAGCTTCCCCGCTATTAAAGTCACGCCCAATAAGATTTCATTAAAGGGGTTGTCCAGTTGTGAACTATTGATGGGCGTACCTCCAGGAAGGAGATAAGCGCAGAATACTATAGATGAACTGTTTGTTTTTTCTTTCTTAGACTCTCTTAAAAATGTTCATGAAAGTCAATCAGCGCGTCCCAAAAATGGTGTCAGTGAGAAACACAAAGCGTCTCGCCTCACGCTGCACGGGCGGACAAGGAAAATCCTGACAATTAAAGCCCAAACAGTACTGGCCACTGAGGGGTTAAGGGTCATTGTCCCTTTAATGTAACCCCACGAGCACCGACTGCCATGAGGAGCCCGAGGAGCCAGCAGGCTGCAGCACAGAGCAGGATAAGTAATGCCGGGACGACATCTCGGCCCTCACCTTGTCTCTCTGCGTCTCAATGCCAAGCTCAGGACACACGGCGACTTCCGGCTCCTCCTTTATCTTCCGGGTGAAGGGGCGGCCTGTGTCCTAGTTACTCAATAGCAGCAAGTAATCGCCATCTGCTGGCAGCCTACGTGCGTGTACTGGTGTTCAGTTTACTAAGGTGCGTGGGCGCCCTCTGGTGTCGAGTATGGAGATAGCAGCAGATTGTAGTCATGACTGATTTGCACTACAGATTTGTCACATAAACGTCTGCTGGGTTATTAACATGCATGAGTTGCAGTAAGTGGGCACAGAGTACCGCTCATTTGCTGTGCGTCACTATAACCAGGGCAAGCACAGGGGAATAATGGCAAGCAGCGGTTACTGCTGCCTGGCCGCAGCTTGTATGGGCACTCTTTGAGTATAAAAGCAAAAAAGCCGGCCGCAGCACAACGTTTTTGCGCCGTGAACGAGGTTGGAGGAAGTAGATTTGCGCCTGTATCAGCACATAGTACGGTACTTTTTGTGCACACAGGGCCACCTCACACAAGCGCGGCACGCCCTGTCTGTGGATTAAAAGGCTAATGAGGTCCAGATGTGCTCTTTTCCCCACAGTTTTGCGGGGTGTTTCATGCATCTCCTTGTGTATTTGCACCCCCCCCCCCCTCCCCCCTGTAGACTTCTATGGAGCCTTTGGTTCACAAATAGAGCATGCTGCATTCTTTGCCGTGCGTGGGAAGTGCGCACACAAAACATGCTCATAAGACTGAACCCACTGAAAACCCAATGATTTCCATGGGAGCCATGTCTGCAGTTACCTGTGCCGGTCACTACACAGAGGTCGGCCCAGAACACCATCCTGGTCCCCTCCAGAAATGTCATACATGTCTGTCCTATGTAGATGCACTGTGCAAAGCCTGTCCTGTCATATCCAGTGTGTGTGCTGCAAAGCTGCGGGGCTTGAGAGGTTAACAGTAATAAAAATCATTGCCTGCATGAGTACTATTGTACCTTGTCACCCCCCCGAAGCTAGGGGTGTGCCATGGTTTGGATGCAGGAACGCCCCTGTCACCCCCCTAGCTCCCGATTGGTTGCATTCGTGAAGGTCCTTTAGCAGCGTCTGTATACAGTCCTCGTTGCATCTCCCCTGGGAGCAGGCTGTGCCTCCGCTCCCTCACTGCTCCGTCCACCTTTAGCAGCGTCTGCATACAGTCCCCCTTGCATCTCCCCTGGTAGCGGGGCTGAGCCTTCACTCCCTCACTGCTCCATCCACCTTTAGCAGCATCTGTATACAGTCCCCATTGCATCTCCCCTGGGAGCGGGCTGTGCCTTTGCTCCCTCACTGCTCCGTCCGCAAGACACAACGGCTGCACAGAGGGTCAAGGGGGAGACCGAGACCGGGGTTGGCTTGTGGCCCGGTGGGGACACACACACAGAAAGTTCCAGTGGGAAACATGGCAGGGAGGCGCCTTCAGTGCGTGCTACAGACTGTGCTCCTGGCTGCCACACATGAAGAGCATAGTTCGCTGCCGATACTGCACATTGCCACTGCACCGGAGGGGTGAGTCAGCAGTTGGCAGCGGTCATTCCAGGGCGCAGGGTACACTGCCGGACGGCACTTCACAGGTGACACACTGACATAGCACGGCAGCGCTCCCAGCCAATCACAAGCTGGGGGCGTTACGAAATTTCAACACTACTGTATTATGTCTCCACCCTAACTTCCGGTGGCGACATAATACAACAGTACCGCCTGCATGTAGATGTATCAGTTTGCCATCTCATGTGGTATGAGTGAGGTATAAATAGGAGTGCTTGAGAGCGGGAAAAGAGTCCATCTTTTGGGAGAGTCCTAACACAGAGCCACATAGAAGCACCTTAAGCTTCCATGTAGGTGAAGATGGAAGAAGAGGAGAGATATCCCGTAGCTAGAGCAGTCTGGATGTGAATGAAGTGAGTCCCAAGATCTTAGAGAGAGAGCAAGTTCTAATCCTTCTGTATAGAGGAACCCACCGTACAGGTACCAATTCACACTACAGGCTTTTTCTGTGCGGCCGTCCAAAGTTAGGATCACCGCACAGAGGTACTACTACTGACACACCCACGCTCCTGCCATGTGTGGTGTTTATTGTTTAAGCCTTCCTTTGAATAATTGTCTGCCAGAATGTATGCGGAGTGACCCCCTACTCCCCTTCGTCCTCTGTAGTGCTCCCAGTCTAGGAGCGGTACCGTACAGATAACGTGGACTGTAGGACCAGTTTTCATCCTGTGTATTCTCCCTACTTCTGACCTCTAGCCTGCTGGAACTTTAACCCCTTAGTGACCAGCCCATAGTGTTTTTAGGTCCTGCCCAAGTGGGCTTTATTCCCTGAAGACGTAAAAACATGTGTCCTGCAAGGAATAAAGCCTCGTGGGCTATGGACATGACAGCTCCATGCTGTCAGTGCCTGCAGGAAGCCGGCAGCATGGAGCTGTCATCTTGGACTGCGGGCAGCCCCCCCCCCGGCAATGCAATCGGCGCTATCCAGTGGATAGCGCTGATCGCAATAAAGTGAAAAAAAAGGTTTAAAAAGTTAAAGATTCAGCTGCCCTGATGGATCGGATCCATCAGGGCAGCTGAAATTACTCACCCGCCTTTACTGGGGTGTCCCCCACTGATCGGGTCCACGCGGACCCGCCGCCGCTCTTCTGCGCATGCGCGCCAGACGAATGATGTCACGTGCATGCACAGAAGGCCAGGAGCCCCGGCAAATTTTAAATCTCCCGGCTCCTGAAGGTAGCCGAGAACCAGAAGATGTTACCGGGGACTGCAGTGAGCGGTCCCCGGGCCCGGTACCTGTGATCACGAAAAAGTTTTAAAAAAGCCTAAAGTTTCACCTCCCCTAATGGATCGGATCCATGAGGGGAGGTGAAAATACTCACCTCGGGTCCTCTTCGATGTCCCGGTGTTCCGGGACCTGAAGTGCCCTTCTGCGTGTGCGCGCCGACGTCAATCATCGGGCGCGTGCACAGAGGGGCTCAGGCCCCGGGAAATTCTAAATCCTTTTGCTCCTGGCTACTATGTTTAGCCAGGAGCAGAGGGATGTTACTGGAGACATGGATAACAGTGATCATTTAATGTAAAAAAAAGAGTGTAAAACAGTAAAAAAAAAAAATTAACAAAAGTTTTAAAAAGTAAAAAAAAAGTTTATTTAACAAGCTTACATTTCATCTCCCCTCACAGATCATATCCGTGAGGGAGGATGAAAGTACGTACATAAGGCCCCCGGATTTATCTGCGGACCTTACCCCAGCTTCTGCGCATACGCCCGTCGCCAAAATAGCGGACGCATGCGCAAAAGCTGTGGATTGCCAGGATAATCTAAATTCTCCCTGCTCCTGGCTACAAAACTGAGCCAAGAGCCTGGAGATCTCACGGGGGGGGGGGGGGGGGGGGGTTACGGTGAGCGGTTCCTGGTCACGTGTGCACCGTTATCCAATGAATAATGGCGATCATGTAAAAGTAAAAACAAAAGTGCAGTTTCCTCTCCCCTCACCGATGCGATCGGTGAGATAAGATGAAACTTTTTACCGGAGGCCTCCGTATTTGAATCTCGACGCGATCCCCCTCCGTGAACCTTCCCGGATACCGCCGTCAAAATGCACAGGAGTTGGGCAGCCCAGGAAACTTAAAATTTCCTTGCTCCCAGCGACCAACGGTCGCTGTGAGCCTGGAGCAGTGACCTTGTTGAGCGGTCCCTGGTCACGTGATAGAAAGCTAGCGATCTACCTTAGGCCGGTGTCACATGACCGGATAGGAATTACGGATCCCGCATACATCTAATCCACATAATACACATATCAATCGCATTGGATTACACAATTCCGCTCACATTAGTGGGTCGGAATTGCGTAATCCACTTGCAGAAAAGAGAACGCAGCAGGTTCTATTTTACTGCGGATATCCGCAACATAAAGCCCATTGTGCTCCATGGTTGTGGATATACCCGCAGCCCATACGCAGCTACATTGTATACGGGCTGCGGGTACCTTCGTCATCGCTAAGCGACGGTGCGGGAAATACAAACAAAAAAAAGGTGTACTGCACATGACCGCCTGTGTGAGTAGGCAGTTATGTGCAGTACATTACGCGGCAGTACGCAGGGCCCACAGCTGGGATTCGCTGCGTGTGAGCCCGGCGTTATTCAGACCGCTACCTGTAATACGTAATTTACAAGAAGCCCCGGGAACGTTCGCCTTCCTGCAGTTCCAGGAGCAGCTTGTTGAGTGCCTTCTGTGTGAGACCGCCGCACCTCATCAAGCTTACGGAGACTCACGGAGCGCCACTTTTTACACCCCATACCCACCACTGAGATCAAAAAATACCCCCCAAAAAGGATGAGAGGAGGGCGGATACCCGGTTTTATTGCCCCATGTGCCCATCCCAACCAGCCTCCGTAATTAACCCTGTCTTTGGAAATACCACACAGCTCACATCATTACTTTTATCTAAGATTTGGGGAACGCCAAAAAAGGGCACGGAGTGTGTGTGGGGATATTTTTTAGGGAGTCCATTTTTATTCCGTACAAGTCAGCAATGGGGCCTGGAATTTATTCAGTTATGCCCTGCAATCCAACGGGTGTTCCCTCCTTTATAGGCCTTGCCATGGGTCCTGTAAGTAGATTAGGGCCACAATGGGTATGTTTCTGAACACGGAACAAACAGGGGTATCGATTTTAGGGTGCAAGTCTTCATTCATTTGTGTGCTGTACAAAAAAAATGTTTTTCAATTGACACGATTGCCCAAAAAATGAAAATCGTAATTTTTTTCCTACTGCTTTGCTTAGATCTATTCAAAAATTGTAGGGTTAAAATACACAGTACACCCCTAGATGAATTTGTTAAGGGGGTTTGTTTTCAAAATCAGGTCATTTGTGGGGGTTCTCTATAGTTTTGGCCGCTCAAGAACTCTACAAGTGTGCTATGGGGCCTAAAATGACTTCAAGCAAAATCTATGTTCTGAAAACCACCGACTACTCCTTTCATTTTGGGCCCCGTTGTGCATAGAGACATAAGATTAGGATCACAATGGGTATATTTCTGAAGACAAACAGGGGTATCCATTTTGGGGTGCAAGTCTTCCTTCATATGTGTGCTGTACAAAAAAAGCTGTTTTAAAATGACAGAATTGCCAAAAAAATGAAAATCACAATTTTTTCCTTTTGCTTTGCTTGAATTCATTTAAAACCTGTGGCATCAAAATACACAGTATTCCCCTAGATAAATTCGTTAAGGGGTCTAGTTTTCAAAATGGAGTCATTTGTGGGTGTTTTCCATGGTTTTGGGTGCTCAAGAACTCTACAAGGGTGCTATGGGGCCTAAAAGGCCTTCAAACAAAATTTCTGTTCTGAAAGACACTGACTACTCCTTTCATTTTGGGCCCCGTTGTGCATCCACGCATAAGATTAGGGCCACATTGGATATATTTTTGAACACAGGACAAACGGGGAGATCCATTTTGGGGTGTAAATCCTCCTTTTCATGTAAACTATAGGAAAAAATATGT
Organism: Eleutherodactylus coqui; assembly: GCF_035609145.1. NCBI lineage: Eukaryota > Metazoa > Chordata > Amphibia > Anura > Eleutherodactylidae > Eleutherodactylus > Eleutherodactylus coqui. The sequence goes on along the minus strand of NC_089838.1, from coordinate 93,408,490 downwards.
TTTTAAAATGACGATTTGCAAAAATATAAAATTTTACTTTTTCTCCTCTAAATTGAATTAATTCCTGAAAAAAAACTGTGGGGTCAAAATACTCATGACACCCCTCAGTGAATACATTAAGGGGTGTAGTTTTTAAAATAGGGTCATTTGTGGGGGTATCTATCATTCTGACACGTATGAGCCTTTACAATCTTGGCTTGGTGCAGGAAAATAAAGTGTTCCTCAAAATGCTGAAAAGTAATGGTTAAAAAAAACATAAAAGTTTTTCAAATGTGCATTCAGAATAAAGTAAACAGATGGAAATATTTATCTTAGCAAAAGTTTGTACAGTATGTTTGCACATATTTGAGATATTACAATTGAAAATGTGAAAAAACAATAATTTTTTCAAAATTTCCCAATATTGGCACTTTTAATAAATAAACACAAATTATATCAGACTATTTTCACCACCTAAATGAAGTACAACATGTAGCGAAAAAACAATGTCAGAATCACTTGGATATGCAAAACCTTTACGGAGCTATTCTATGTTAAAGTGACACATGTCAGATTTCCAAAATTTGGCTTGGTAATTAAGGCGCAAACAGGCTTGGTCACTAAGGGGTTAAAAGAATTAAAATAATTGTACCTGCATTGCCATGAATACCTGTTTGTAAAAGTTTATCTTTAAGTAAAAGTTATACCGGGCCGTAACCATTACTATACACAAGTCTCTGTGTTCTTTTCTCCGCCGCGTAGCATACCGGTGTGTGGGAACGGTGGCATCACGAGTGATAAGTACTACTACCCCCATCAACCCATTTATTGGCAATCCCTATCCTAAGGCGGCCTGTGATCTTGCTCTGGCCTTGGCTACGTGATATCCCTCAGAGACTGGTAAGTGCCACCGTGACAAGCCAACACTTATCCCTCCCAGCTCTGCACACTAGTCAAGTGTCCGCTCAGCTGATTGGTCGGAGTCCCTAGTGTCGGACCCCAGCCGATCAACTTTTGGTGACCTTTCCTGAAAATAGGTCATCAATACTATTTTCCACAGAAAACTCCTTTAAATCCTGCAGCCAAACCGCAATTAAAAACACGGCCAAATCTGCACCATTTAGTTAGGGGATATAAGTTCTGTAGGTGCAGTAGGTGTTGTGTTCTGCATAGATAGATGCTGTAGACTATATTAGGAAGTGCTGTATATCATATAGGTAGGTGCTGTACATCTGTAACCACTTAGTGTTAGGATACTGTACAAGTCAAGACTATATGTTATAAAAAGAGGAGTAGGAGACCATATAGATGGCTGCTGTTTATGGTATAGGTAGGTGCGTTCTCAGTTTATATACATTATCATGATAGCTATCTATAGGTGCTATAAGGCCACTCCCACACAGGCGCTTGTTACAGCGTTTTAGCGGGCGTTTAAAAACGCTGTACTGACTCTCCATTGATATCAATGGGGCTTCATAGCGGTATGTTCTATTTCAGTGCGTTGCAGCGCTTTTTAGCGCACCACATCACCCATTGCAATGATGGGGTGCGGTAAAAACGCTGTCAACCGCGTTTACCAGCGCCGTTCTAAAACGCTGTGAAATGCCTGTGTGAGACTTGCCTAAGGACAATGGGGCATTACTATATAAACCTTGTGCCCTGCAATTTTAGTGCCAGAAATGTGTTTTTGCAAGGTGCTAATTACTAGTTTCCAGAACCTTATGGATGGCGACAAGGTTACAAAATGAAAGCTGAGTTCTCTTCTAAGGTCAGTTTTGGTTTTAGACTGTGTTGATCAATTGAACTGCCCCAAAATGTACATTTCCTCACATTTAGGGCTCAGTCACATGGGCGTTTTTTGACCGATTTGCAGATGCGTTTGCGATCTGCGTCTATATATACCCAATGCTTTGCAATGGGATCGGTCACATGTCCGTTTTTTATGCGGATGTGCCGAAAATTATATGACACAAAGATTCGCAGAACGCATGTAACTGCGTTCTGCGCAAATCGTTGTTCTTGTATATACGCTCACTGGGGCCAGCGGCAGCAGCGCTGACCCCATAGAGAACATATACTAAAGATCGTTCTCCTCTGCCACAGCTGTCACAGCTGTGACAGAGAAGGACTATGTTTTCCCATTGAATTCAAGGGAGCCGGCAATAAAGACAGCTCCATTGAAAGCAATGGGCTGCCGGCAAGCGCTGTATTAATTTTCAGTGAAGGGCTTCAAATATAATCCCTTCCCTGAAAAGCATTCAAAAAAAGTGTTTAAAAAAAAAAAAAAATATATATATATATATATATACTCACCTTTTTGCAGCTGCTGGAGATTCATGAATGGGTGATAGAGTGCTCCCTCTGATTGGCTGAAGCCTCTGACCAAACAGAGGCAACCCCATTCAGCAGGCGGGCATTTTAAATCCCCGCCTGCTGAATACTACAGAAAGCAGTTCAGGAGAAGAGCCGGCTGGACGAGGCTGATCTCCAGCAGCTGCAAAAAGGTGAGTATATATATTTTTTATTTTTTGCACTTTTTTGGATGCTTTTCAGGAAAGGGCTTATATTTGAAGCCCTTCCCCGAAAATTAATACAGTGCCTACTGGCAGCCCATTGCTTTCAATGGAGCCGGCTATATTGCCGGCTCCATTGAATTCAATGGGCGAACATCGTTCTCCTCTGCCACAGCTGTGACAGCTGTGGCAGAGGATAGCGGGCAGCGCCCGTGTGACCGAGACCTTTTGGCTGATAAACGCTGCTAGCAGCATTTTTTGCAGCCGTGATGCTGGCTTCTGTAGCGATATTTTTGTGCGCATGAGTTTTGTGACTGAGCCCTTAGGAAACGTAATGGCCTGCTCTGAGAGCGCTCTAAGTGATGAACTGTTCCTGCTCAGCTCTACTACTCTCAGGCTTCTCCCTTCAGTTTGCAGATAAATCACTGACTAACATGTTACAAGAATGACCAGCATCTTCTCACTATACGCCATGGAAGAGCTTCAAGCGGTGATCCTAAAAGGCTCTGCAGGAAAAGCACCCCCTGCGTGGCACGTAAGGATCATTTCAGTGTTGTATGCTCCTCTGTACGGCCCCATTCACATCTGCGTTGGAGGCTTCATTAGGAATCTCCAGCGCAGATCCAGCAGAAAAACCTTGATAAAATATTGAAGCTACATTGTATAAGTGCTGATCAGAATACCAGAAGCAGGATGGCTCCTATTATAGTCAATGGGCTCTGTTTGGTGCTATTTGGGGGCTGTACTGTATATTTGGCTTATGTTATATAAAAACGCACTGCCCCATATGGGGTGTAACGATACTGGTCCCGCACCTTCAGCCAATAGCTACATAGCACTATACAGATGGACTAATAAAATATGATATTCTGGGAATACCCGTTTAAATAACACATTGGGCTCTGCTTTATCTGTCTATGTAGTGCACTACAGTGGGATTTGGCTGAGCAGGGGTTAATGTTACATTATAATGAATAAATCTATATGAGAAATATTTGGGTTGGTGAGTTATTGCGGGTTACTGTATGGCGGCAGGATGGGCGACGCTCCTGAGAATACATGGTATATACAAGCATTACATAACATGGCAGCCATGCTTGTGGCTACTTGCTCCACTGAGCTTCCTTTTACAGGAACTGTAATTCCTGAGAAATTATTGATAATCAACAAAAATATGGTGAATATTTAAGATACTTCAGTTATCAGAACAAAAAAAGCAGGCCTGGTCGCCCATGGCAACCAATCAGAGCGCAGCTTACATTTCTGAAGCTGCTGTGGAGAAATGCAAGCTGCTCTGTGATTGGTTGCTATGGGTGACGGGGCCTGCTGTGTAAATATGTCACCTGGTAACGACAACATGATTAGATGGGCTTTGTATTAGCCGCATGAGGGTGGCCGTATATTCCTATCCAGGCGACAGAATGTAAGTAGTTCCCAGAAGGTGAGCGTTATAGCGGGGATTTGTGTTATAATGGCCAATTTGGCAGTTAAAGTCAGATTGGACAAGATGGCTGCCGGACAGAGATAGCGGTGTTCAGCCTGGCTTATATATGGTTTTCTTATAAGATAAAAGATGTTAATGTATGCGTTGTTTTTTCTAAACTACAACCCCAGTATTTAGGGAGGGGGAGGCAAACTGGGCAGTTGCTCAGGGCTCCCATCCCCAAAAAGGTCCCCACTATAGCACTGCTGTTCGGCAGCCAAACTGTGAAAATGAGCGGAGGGCCAACCGAACAGCAGTGATGGCGGTCATGTATTTAATGACTTTCAGGTCCCGCTGAGCCGCTGTCACCACGCGGCAGTTTTTATTGACATACCAGCTCCTCCTCCTGCTCTCCGTCCATTGCTTCAGAGCAGAAAGCGGAGTCGGGTATGGGGAAGCACATTGTCCGCTGGGACAGTCGCTCGGCGATAGAGATTTCTGTGACTCTATAGCGTTTTTGAAGCAGAGAAATGGAATTACATGTTTATATTTTTGCCCCAAACATTTCAATGGGTTTTATTAATAATGTTTTCTTTTGCTTCCGTTTAGTTTCCATTTCTTAAACAGAACAAATAGCGCCGCAGACCGCACTGTTTGTTCTGTTTAAAAAACTAAAATTGAACGTAAACAAAAGAAACATTTCCGTTAATTGAAAACCCAGAGAAAGAATGAAATGTTTAATTCCATTTTCATTCAATTTCCCTGTTCCAAAAACAGAGAAAATCGCCAATGGGTGCTAACGCTGGTGTGAACGGCCATTACTTTGTACAGATACACACAAAGGGCACTATTACTTCGTGGCGCTATAGAGGGTATTACCTATGGAGGCATGCACAGCGGGCACTATTACTTTGTGAGGACGCAGGGCACACTGAGACACTATAACTTGGTGGGAGCACAGAAGAGTACAGTGACTTTGTGGGAGCACAGGGGGCACTATTACTTTGTGGGAGCACAGGGGGCACTATTACTTTGTGGAGGCGCACACAGGGCACTTACTTTAGTGGACATAGAAGGTGTATTATTTTCAGGGTTATTATGGGACTTTCATTACCTTTTAGGGGGAAAAGAGGAATGATTATGGCACAGAGGAGGGCACTATTAGTCTTGTGGTGGGCACTATTACTATGTGAGGCACTGAGTATAGCAGCAGAAGCTGAATTCTGATTGTTGGCTATGGACAAGGTCGGTTTTGGTTTTAGACTGTTTTGATCAATTGAACTGCCCCAAAATGTACATTTCTTCACATTTAGGAAACATAATGGCCTGCTCTGAGAGCGCTCTAAGTGATGAACTGTTCCGGCTCAGCTCTACTACTCTCAGGCTTCTCCCTTCAGTTGGCGGATGAATCACTGACTAACATGTTACAAGAATGACACCTGGTATGACAATTATTTTAATGCAATTAATGAAGGTTATGTTTTAAACCTGTGTTAATTAGATCATTTATATATAGTGGTCCCTACTAGTGATATCTGGTGTACAGTGAAGTATGTCTCCCTTCAGTCGGTGACATCATAGGGTTCTGTTTAGTGACATCACAGGTGGCTCATTTGTGACAGCGGTCTTCATTCCATCAGATAACTCTCAGCCCACAAGACCAGCATCTTCTCACTATACGCCATAGAAGAGCTTCAAGCAGTGATCCTGGATGGCTCTGCAGGAAAAGCGCCCCCTGTGTGGCATTTAAGGATCATTTCAGTGTTGTATGCTCCTCTGTACGGCCCTATTCACATCTGCGTTGGAGGCTTCGTTAGGAATCTCCGGAACAGATCCAGCGGAAAATTCCTGATGAAATATTAAAGCTACACTGGGAAATACCAAGAGCTGCATGGCCACCATTATAGTCAATGGGTTCTGTTCTGTGCCATTTGGGGGCTGTACTGTATATTTGGCTTATGTTATATATAAACGCACTGCCCCATATGGGGTGGAACGATACTGGTCCCACACCTTCAACCAATAGCTACATAGCACGTGGTTCAGCTACTGGCGACCCTCTTGTAGTTCTTATTGTATAGGGGTCTGGAAAATTTGAGAACTATACTTTCAAAGACGCACTCATAAAAAAATTGCACATCTACTACTGTTTTTCTTGCTTAATTTCTTTTATCTACTTTTATTCAATTTTTTATTGGTGAAAAAATGGCAATTCTAGCATTGTGGGTTTTTTTTAATGACGGCGTTCATTTTGCTGAATAAATAATGCTATATTTTTTTTAAACTGTCAATAATTTTTAATGTGCACATAATTAGAAAAATGTTATTTATCTTATTTTTAATTCTTTTAGTCCCCGTATGGGACTTTAACTAGTGATTATCAGATCTCATGTACAATATACTGCAATACATCATCATTAAGGATGCATCTACACGGAGAGATGCACAGAAATCACACTGGAAAAAATCCAGTGCGATGTGAGAGAAAAATTGTAGCATGTCATGTTTTTAGGTGATTCTGTTGAAGAATCAGGGGCTGATTCAGGAGGCACAGGAGCGGGAGATGAGGCATGGGGGAGTACAAAAACTGTACGAAAATTACTTATGGTATTTAATTAAAAGGAAACAGAACAGGGTGGGGGTGATAAAGAGGTACAGGGGCAGAAGATGTAGACGATAGGCAAAGTAGAAGGTGCGGGGAGCCATAGGGAAGGCTAGGGGCATGTTATGGGGGTGTGTGGGCTGGGAGATTGGAATAGGAGATTTGGTGTGCTCCCCAAAAAGGAGGTGTAAAAGAAGAGGGTCGATAGCGCAGGTGGTGAGCAAGTAGCGAAAAGCACTCTGGAGACTTCCTTCTCTGTGGTTGGTTCTAGTATAGAGAGTGAGTGAGTTATGGATTCATTGCTAGAGAGACCGGGATCAGGGCTTATTAAGATTTTTTTTTGGAAGGTTTTTGATTTTTTCTTTGAAATTGGCGGCTAGCTTTCCAGCACTGAGATCCATCACAGGGGCCTGTTATTTGGGGCCGAAGAGGGAGTGGAATGTATCGAAAAGTCATTTGGGTTGTGGGATAGTGAGGAGACTTATGAACAGATCGGCGGTATAGATAGGGAATTATAATTGAAGGCTTTGTCAAAAACTTTGTATAGTTGGCCAGTGGCTAAAAGTTATAAGTTGACGTAATTGTAATGCACGTTGCTGTTAGGCAGCATAGTACTGGCTCACAATCTAACCCTTTTCTTTGCAATAGGCTAAGGTGAGTATAGCGTTAATAGGTCTTGCACCTCGGTCTTATGTTAGTGTCAGCTGCCACACAACTGAGACTTCTTTTGCGAATAACGGCTTGGGGACCCCGCAGCGAAGACCTAATGCCACTTTGAGGTGCAAGAGGTGAAAACCGGGGTATCCTAAGTGCTGCCTCCAGATTTAGCCCAAAGCCAAATCAGTTTGTGGCAAAGCGGGTCCACATCCGCTTGCTGACCTAACGGTGCCCAGTTCTCTGGATTAGCGCAGTTTTCAGGCACCAACCCCATTATTGTGAGCCTTTACCTCTGAACTGTGAAGCACTTGTTGTTTTTTTTATTCAAAACGTAAAATTACATTTAGGATTACGCTAAATATTGGAAACTAGGCCGGTCTGTGTATGCAATATTTAGGAGCTATTCTAGATGGTCCTTCTTTCTGTTTCTCCTAGATAGTCAGCAAATTGAGTGAACATTTTTTCTACCTACCTTTAATGGTAGAAAGCACACCATGTTTGGTGATGGAAAGGTAGGCTAGAGGGGTTATGGAGGAGGCTTATGCATTTTAAGTCGATTTTTTTGCTAGGTGTGCTTTCATCTGTTTGCTGGCAATCTAGGAAAAATAGCTACAAAGTGCAGGACCAAAGGTGTAACTGTAGTGGGGGGGAGAGTATGGGGTCTTACTTGGGCCTTTAGATGTTAGGGATCCCTTGATAATAATAATAAAAAAACAATAATAATCTTTATTTGTATAGCGCCAACTTATTCCGCAGCGCTTTCAAAGCACGGGGGAACACAAAACCAAATGACAATTACATATGGTATACAATTATTTGGGGAGAGACGGGGTGGGGTTGATTCAGGAGGTACAGGGGCAGGAGACGAGGCACGGAGGAGCACAAAACAGTGCGAAAATTACATATGATATTTAATTATAAGGAAACAGAACGGGGTTGGGGGTGATAAAGAGGTACAGGACAGAAGATGTAGATGATAGGCAAAGTAGAAGGTGTGGGGAGCCATAGGGAGGGGCAAGGGACATGTTCTAGGGGTGTGTGGGCTGGGGGATTGGATTAGGAGATTTGGTATGCCTCCCTGAAGAGGAGGTATGAAAGAAGAGGGTCGTTAGCGCAGATGGTGGGTGAGTAGCGAAAAGCAGTCTGGAGACTTCCTTCTCTGTGGTTGCTTCAAGTATAGATAGTGAGTGAGTTATGGATTCATTGCCAGAGAGACCAGGATCAGGGCTCCCCGTGCAGATTTCCGAGATTTTTGTTGGATGTTTTTGATTTTTTTCTTTGAAATTGGCGGCTAGCTCTCCAGCCCTGAGATACATCACGGGGCCTGTTCTTTGGGGCTGCGGGAGTGGAATGTATCGAAAAGTCGTTTGGGGTTGTGGGATAGTGAGGATACTTAAGAACAGATCGGCAGTATAGATAGAGAATTTTAATTGAAGGCCCAGTCAGAAACTTTGTATAGTTGGCCAGTAGATAAAAGTTACAAGTTTACGTAATTGTAATGGATGTTGCTGTTAGGCAGCATGGTACTGGCTCCCAATTTAATCCTTTTCTTGCAACAGGCTAAGGTGAGTATAGTGTTAATAGGTCTTGCACCTCGGTCTTATGTTAGTGTCAGCTGCCACACAACTGAGACTACTTTTGCAAGTAACGGCTTGGGGACCCCTCAGCGAAGACTAATTGCCAATTTGAGGTGCAAGAGGTGAAAACCGGGGTATCCTAAGTGCTGCCTCCAGATTTAGCCCAAAGCCAAATCAGTTTGTGGCAAAGCAGGTCCACATCCGCTTGCTGACCTAATGGTGCCCAGTTCTCTGGATTAGCGCAGTTTTCAGGCAACGACCACATTAATGTGAGCTAATACATCTAAACGGTAAAGTACTTGTGTTTTTTTTTTCAAAATGTAAAATTACATTAAGGATTAGTCTAAAAGTTGAAAACTAGGCTTGTCTACTTATGCAATATTGAGGAGATATACTAGATGGTCCTTCTGTTTCTCCTAGATAGCCAGCAGATTGAGTGAACATTTTTTTCTACCTTCCCTTTAATGGTAGAAAGCACACCACGTTTGGTGATGGAAAGGTGGGCTAGAGGGGTTATGGAGGAGGCCTATGCATTTTAATTCAAATTTTTTGCTAAGTGTGCTTTCATCTGTTTGCTGGTAATCTAGGAAAAAAAGCTACAAAGGGTAGGACCAAAGGTGTAACTGTAGTGGGGGGAGAGTATGCGGTCTTACTTGGGCCTTTAGGAGAGGGTCGCTTACGCAGGTGGTGCGGCGAGTAGCTAAAAGCAATCTGGAGACTTCTTCCTCTGTGGTTGGTTCTAGTATTGATAGTGAGTTATGGAGTCATTGCTAGAGAGACCGGGATCGGGGCTCCCCGTGCAGTTTTTGGAGATTTGCTTTCAGATGTTTTTGATTTTTTCTATGAAATGGGCGGCTAGCTCTCCAGCACTGAGATCCGTCACGGGGCCTGTTCTTTGGGGCTGAATCGGGAGTGGAATGTATCGAAAAGTCGTTTGGGTTGTGGGATAGTGAGGAGACTTATGAACAGATCGGCAGTATAGATAGGGAATTATAATTGAAGGCTTTGTCACAAACTTTGTATAGTTGGCCAGTGGATAAAAGTTATAAGTTTACGTAATTGTAATGCACGTTGCTGTTAGGCAGCATAGTACTGGCTCACAATCTAACCCTTTTCTTTACAACAGGGTAAGGTGAGTATAGCGTTAATAGGTCTTGCACCTCGGTCTTATGTTAGTGTCAGCTGCCACACAACTGAGACTACTTTTGCGAGTAACGGCTTGGGGACCCCGCAGCGAAGACCAAATGCCACTTTGAGGTGCAAGAGGTGAAAACCGGGGTATCCTAAGTGCTGCCTCCAGATTTAGCCCAAAGCCAAATCAGTTTGTGGCAAAGCGGGTCCACATCCACTTGCTGACCTAACGGTGCCCAGTTCTAGGTTTAGTCCAGTTTTTAGGCACCGACCACATTAATGTGAGCCAATACATCTAAACGGTGAAGCACTTGTGTTTTTTTTTTTTCAAAATGTACAATTACATTAAGGATTAGACTAAAAGTTGTAAACTAGGCTTGTCTACGTATGCAATATTGAGGAGATATACTAGATGGTCCTTCTGTTTCTCCTAGATAGCCAGCAGATTGAATGAACATTTTTTTCCACCTACCTTTAATGGTAGAAAGCACACCACGTTTGGTGATGGAACATAAATGTATCCCATTGCAATGCCCTGGACAGCAGAGCTAACGTCAGATTAAATGCAGGTGGGCTTCGGCCCACACTGCATGCCCCAACCTGACCGGGCTTTTTAATTCATAGACACAGGCAGGTACAACTCTCTATTGTGAAGTCCCTGTGGACCGACAGCATGGGTGGGTGCCAGGAAGCCACCGGCGGTACATAAATATATCCCATTGCATTGCCCAGCACAGCTGAGGTAATGTCATGTTTAATGCAGGTGGGCTTCGGCCCACACTGCATGCCCCAGTCAGACTGGGGTTCTTTAGAAGTGGACACATGCAGTTACAACTCAGTTTGGACCGACAGCATGGGTGGGTGCCAGGAAGCCACCGGCGGTACATAAATATATCCCATTGCAGTGCCCAGAACAGCTGAGGTAATGTCATGTTTAATGCAGGTGGGCTTCGGCCCACACTGCATGCCCCAGTCAGACTGGGGTTCTTTATAAGTAGACACAGGTAGGTACAACTCCCTATTGTGAAGTCTGTGTGGACCGACAGCATGGGAGGGTCCCAGGAAGCCACAGGCGGTACATAAATAAATCCCATTGCATTGCCCAGCACAGCTGAGGTAATGTCATGTTTAATGCAGGTGGGCTTCGGCCCACACTGCATGCCCCAGTCAGACTGGGGTTCTTTAGAAGTGGACACATGCAGTTACAACTCCGTGTGGACCGACAGCATGGGTGGCTCCCTGGAACTCACAGATGGTACATAAATATATCCCATTGCAGTGCCCAGCACAGCTGAGGTAATGTCATGTTTAATGCAGGTGGGCTTCGGCCCACACTGCATGCCCCAGTCAGACTGGGGTTCTTTAGAAGTGGACACATGCAGTTACAACTCCGTTTGGACCGACAGCATGTGTGGGTGCCAGGAAGCCACCGGCGGTACATAAATATATCCCATTGCAGTGCCCAGCACAGCTGATGTAATGCCAGCTTTAATGCAGGTGGGCAAAAAATTTATTGGATTACACTGTAGGCGAGGGCCCCAAAAAATTGGTGTACCAACAGTTCTAATGTACGTCAGAAAAATTGCCCATGCCCAACGAAGAGGGCAGGTGAAACCCATTAATCGCTTTGGTTAATGTGGCTTAATTTGTAACTATGCCTGGAGGCAGCCCAGTTAAAATAAAAATTGTTTCAGGTGCAAGTTTCAACGCTTTATTGAGCATTGAAACGTATAAAAATTGTTTACAAAAATTATATGACTGAGCCTTGTGGGCCTAAGAAAAATTGCCCGTTCGGCGTGATTACATGAGGTTTCAGGAGGAGGAGCAGGAGGAGGAGGATGAATATTATACACAGATTGATGAAGCTAAAAGGTCCACGTTTTTTATGGTGATAGAGAACAATGCTTCCATCCGCGGGTGCAGCCTACGTATTGTTTAGGTATCGCTGCTGTCCGCTGGTGGAGAAGAGAAGTCTGGGGAAATCCAGGCTTTGTTCATCCTGATGAGTGTAAGCCTGTCGGCACTGTCGGTTGACAGGCGGGTACGCTTATCTGTGATTATTCCCCCAGCCGCACTAAACACCCTCTCTGACAAAACGCTAGCCGCAGGACAAGCAAGCACCTCCAGGGCATACAGCGCGAGTTCAGGCCACGTGTCCAGCTTCGACAGCCAGTAGTTGTAGGGAGCAGAGGCGTCACCGAGGACGGTCGTGCGATCGGCTACGTACTCCCTCACCATCCTTTTACAGTGTTCCCGCCGACTCAGCCTTGACTGGGGAGCGGTGACACAGTCTTGCTGGGGAGCCAGAAAGCTGTCAAAGGCCTTAGAGAGTGTTCCCCTGCCTGTGCTGTACATGCTGCCTGATCTTCGCGCCTCCCCTGCCCTCGGAACTGCGCCTTCGGCCACTAGCGCTGTCGGATGGGAATTTTACCATCAGTTTGTCCACCAGGGTCCTGTGGTATAGCATCACTCTCGAACCCCTTTCCTCTTCGGGTATAAGAGTGGAAAGGTTCTCCTTATACCGTGGGTCGAGCAGTGTGTACACCCAGTAATCCGTAGTGGCCAGAATGCGTGTAATGCGAGGGTCACGAGAAAGGCATCCTAACATGAAGTCAGCCATGTGTGCCAGGGTACCTGTACGCAACACTTTCAGGATCCTCCACCTCCTCCTCCTCCTCCTCAGGCCATACACGCTGAAAGGATAACAGGCAAGCAGCATGGGTACCCTCAGCAGTGGGCCAAGCTGTCTCTTCCCCCTCCTCCTCATCCTCCTCATGCTCCTCCTCCTCCTCCTCCTCCTCAACGCGCTGAGATATGGACAGGAGGGTGCTCTGACGATCCAGCGACATACTGTCTTCCCTCGCCTCTGTTTCCGAGCGCAAAGCGTCTGCCTTTATGCTTTGCAGGGAACTTCTCAAGAGGCATAGCAGAGGAATGGTGACGCTAATGATTGCAGCATTGCCGCTCACGATCTGGGTAGACTCCTCAAAGTTTCCAAGGACCTGGCAGATGTCTGCCAACCAGGCCCACTCTTCTGTAAAGAATTGAGGAGGCTGACTCCCACTGCGCCACCCATGTTGGAGTTGGTATTCCACTATAGCTCTACGCTGCTCATAGAGCCTGGCCAACATGTGGAGCGTAGAGTTCCACCGTGTGGGCACGTCGCACAGCAGTCGGTGCACTGGCAGATGAAACCGATGTTGCAGGGTGGCAGCGTCCGTGTGGGACTTGCGGAAATGTGCGCAGAGCCGGCGCACCTTTCCGAGCAGGTCTGACAAGCGTGGGTAGCTTTTTAGAAAGCGCTGAATCACCAAATTAAAGACGTGGGCCAGGCATGGCACGTGCGTGAGGCTGCCGAGCTGCAGAGCCGCCACCAGGTTACGGCCGTTGTCACACACGACTATGCCCGGTTGGAGGCTCAGCGGCGCAAGCCAGCGGTCGGTCTGCTCTGTCAGACCCTGCAGCAGTTCGTGGGCCGTGTGCCTCTTCTCTCCTAAGCTGAGTAGTTTCAGCACGGCCTGCTGACGCTTGCCCACCGCTGTGCTGCCGTGCCGCGCGACACCGACTGCTGGCGACGTGCTGCTGCTGACACATCTTGATTGCGAGACAGAGGTTGAATAGGAGGAGGAGGAGGGTGGTTTAGTGGAGGAAGCATACACCGCCGCAGATACCACCACCGAGCTGGGGCCCGCAATTCTGGGGGTGGGTAGGACGTGAGCGGTCCCAGGTTCTGACTCTGTCCCAGCCTCCACTAAATTCACCCAATGTGCCGTCAGGGAGATATAGTGGCCCTGCCCGCCTGTGCTTGTCCACGTGTCCGTTGTTAAGTGGACCTTGGCAGTAACCGCGTTGGTGAGGGCGCGTACAATGTTGCGGGAGATGTGGTCGTGCAGGGCTGGGACGGCACATCGGGAAAAGTAGTGGCGACTGGGAACTGAGTAGCGCAGGGCCGCCGCCGCCATCATACCTTTGAAAGCCTCCGTTTCCACAACCCTATGCGGCAGCATCTCCAGGCTGATAAATTTGGCTATGTGCACGGTTAACGCTTGAGCGTGCGGGTGCGTGGTGGCGTACTTGCGCTTGCGCTCCAACACTTGCGCTAGCGACGGCTGGACGGTGCGCTGAGAGACATTGGTGGATGGGGCTGAGCACAGCGGAGGTAAGGGTGTGGGTGCAGGCCAGGAGACGGTAGTGCCTGTGTCCTGAGAGGGGGGTTGGATCTCAGTGGCAGGTTGGGGCACAGGGGGAGAGGCAGCGGTGCAAACCGGAGGCGGTGAACGGCCTTCGTCCCACCTTGTGGGGTGCTTGGCCATCATATGTCTGCGCATGCTGGTGGTGGTGAGGCTGGTGGTGGTGGCTCCCCGGCTGATCTTGGCGCGACAAAGGTTGCACACCACTGTTCGTCGGTCGTCTGCACTCTCAGTGAAAAACTGCCAGACCTTTGAGCACCTCTACCTCTGCAGGGTGGCATGGCGCGAGGGGGCGCTTTGGGAAACAGTTGGTGGATTATTCGGTCTGGCCCTGCCTCTACCCCTGGCCACTGCACTGCCTCTTCCAACCTGCCCTGCTGCTGCACTTGCCTCCCCCTCTGAAGACCTGTCCTCATAGGCGTAGCAAACCAGGTGGGGTCAGTCACCTCATCGTCCTGCTGCTCTTGCTCCGAATCCTCTGTGCGCTCCTCCCTCGGACTTACTCCAATTACTACTACCTGAGTGATAGACAACTGTGTCTCATCGTCATCGTCCTCCTCACCCACTGAAAGCTCTTGAGACAGTTGCCGAAAGTCCCCAGCCTCATCCCCCGGACCCCGGGAACTTTCCAAAGGTTGGGCATCGGTCACGACAAACTTCTTCAGTGGGAGAGGATTCGGAACCATTGCTGCCCATTCTGGGCAGGGGCCCGAGAACAGTTCCTGGGAGTCTGCCTGCTCCTCAGAATGTGTCATTGTAATGGAGTGAGGAGGCTGGGAGGAAGGAGGAGCAGCAGCCAGAGGATTCAGAGTTGCAGCAGTGGACGACGCAGAATTCTGGGTGGTCAATAGATTGCTGGATGCACTTTCTGCCATCCACAACAGGACCTGCTCACACTGCTGATTTTCTAATAAAGGTCTACCGCGTGGACCCATTAATTGTGAGATGAATGTGGGGACGCCAGAAACGTGCCTCTCTCCTAATCCTGCAGCAGTCGGCTGCGATACACCTGGATCAGGAGCTCGGCCTGTGCCCACACCCTGACTTGGGCCTCCGCGTCCTCGCCCGCGTCCACGTCCTCTAGGCCTACCCCTACCCCTCAGCATGCTGTATTACCAGTAGTGCAGAAACAGAACGCTGTAATTAAATGTGCCGCTTATTGGCCTGTGGTTGGAGGCTGATTTCGCTTACGGAACGCACAGCAGAGGCAGGAAAGAATTTTGCGCAAGCCTGCTGTAACACTTAGCTGGCTGCGTATGAATTAGGACAACTACCCCCAGCAGAGACGCAGTACAGTCAGGACGGTCACAGGCAGCCCAAATAGATTTTTTTTCCCAAATTTTTTTGGAAAAGCCCACTGCCTATATAGACTGGATATGTCTTTCACTGTCCCTGCCTCACCACCACTACTGGCCGTGGACTATGTAAAATTACTGCAGACTGTTTCACTCTGGACAGGATGACTGCGGTGATGTAAGAGGCAACGCAGAGGCAGGAAAGAATTTTGCGCAAGCCTGCTGTAACACTTAGCTGGCTGTGTATGAATTAGGACAACTACCCCCAGCAGAGACGCAGTACAGTCAGGACGGTCACAGGCAGCCCAAATAGATTTTTTTTCCCAAATTTTTTTGGAAAAGCCCACTGCCTATATAGACTGGATATGTCTTTCACTGTCCCTGCCTCACCACCACTACTGGCCGTGGACTATGTAAAATTACTGCAGGACGCAATGCTCTGGACGCAATGCTCTGCACGGCCGATATACAAAAAAAAAAAAACTGCAACACTGCAAAAAGCAGCCTCAACAGTGCTGCACACGGTCAGATGTGGCCCTAAGAAGGACCGTTGGGGTTCTTGAAGCCTAAAATCAATCCTAACACTCTCCCCATAGCAGCTCCGGCATCAGCAGCACTTTCCCTGATCTCTGTCAGAATGCATCTGTGGCGAGCCGCGGGAGGGGCCGATTTATATACTCGGGTGACACCTGATCTCGCCAGCCACTCACTGCACGCGGGTGGTATAGGGCTTGAACGTCGCAGGGGGAAGTTGTAATGCCTTCCCTGTCTTTCTATTGGCCAGAAAAGCGCGCTAACGTCTCAGAGATGAAAGTGAAAGTAACTCGAACATCGCGTGGTGCTTGCTTCTAGTAACGAGCATCTCGAACACGCTAATACTCGAACGAGTATCAAGCTCGGACGAGTACGTTCGCTCATCTCTAACTATGACCCATTTTGCCGTGTTGTGCATCTGTCCCCCATGATTGAGCTGCCAACCATACTGGGACTATTCCAGGGGGTAGCGGCCTGCTCGTTTTCCATGGTGAAGTCCAGATCCCTGTACAGGGGTTAAAGGATGAATACCGTGGAACAGTCAGGATAATGCCCTTAAGATTAGCCCAAAGTCAAACCGTTTGGTTGGCACAATGGGTCCACACTCGCTGTCCTTAATTCTGACGAAGGGTCTATAGAAGATTCAAAAGCTTGATATAACATTATGTATTTTTGTTAGCCATTGAAAGGTAGCATATCTACCAGATTACTTGGTTTCCCTTACTGAGAACAATCGCACCTAGGTGCTTCAGGTAAACCTCTTACTAAAACACTTTTGTAAAACACTACTCTGTTCAATAAATATGCCAAATATGTTTAAATTGGCAGAAAGGTACATTCATTTAACATTTTCTAAAATGACAACTACTATATTAAAATTTTTAAAAAACTCCATGGCTGAATTATTTATACCCCTCACAAAACAACAGGTTCTTGACCTCTTTATAGGGGTAGAGAAAAACACCTAACAAAAGCTGCTCTACAGTAGATACGTAGGACGGAGCTGTCTCCGACGACATCCACCCATGGGAAACCCTCAAGCTGTCTCAGACACACACCTCTCCACCCCCCCCTCCTCACCTGACCCCTCTATTCCTCTAATCTCCTCTACTAAGCTAAATTAGGCCCTGGCCAGGCCGATTATATTGTACTCTGTTTCTTTTACCTAACAGTTTAAAGTTAAGACTGGACTGGGATACAACAAGAGAGAACCGCACAATATGCTCCTAAGAAAGTATCCCCTCAGTCTATTTCACCTCTTTGTTGACAATGTTTATTGCACATCCATCTGACAGTACTACATTTCAATGGAATGTTTACCATTTTATTGTAAAATTTAAAGATTTCAAATAAAATAGAAGTATTAAAAAAAAAAAAAATTAAACTATTAGTCAATGGAATAATTAAAAAACAAATAAGTTCTCATCAAGATTTTTCTTCATCTTCCAACAAAACTACTAAATTAATATATTTAATGGAATTTTCAGATTTTGTACTGGTAGAACAATGGCCTCAATCCCTTTGGTCCAGATAACTAATTAATTTTTTACACTGCCTGCGGCTCAATTGATTATCAGATCATCTTTGTATCTCCGAAACTTGACTTGCTTCATCCATTTTTGTATATGAAAGATTTCTCAAAATCGCCCCATATATAAATTTGCAAAACAGGGGGCAAACCACCTCCCCATTGCGGTGCCTCTAGTTTGTAAATGAATCTTAAATTCAGATTGAAAAAAAATGTGTTAAAATTAAATTGATTCTGCACAGGCAAGGTGAAAGCCAAGCCGATGCGAAGACACCGAGAGGTGTACTGTTGAACATAATGGGATTTGTAACACTTGGCAAGTATATATTTATGTTATGGCTGATGCATTGTGGGCATGATACTTATATCTAATGTCACGTCCGCTGGGCACACCATGGCTTAGCATGAATGCCAACATGGTATCATGTCCAAACAGGATGCGCTTGTTGGATACTTAAGATACTACACAAATCTACACCAGAACACGAAAGGAAAGAACTGCGTACTGGACTCATTGGCAGACATAACATAAGCACTGTACTGACAACCAAAACACATACCATGCATACCTGCAAGCATAACCAGATAGAATAACTATAAAAGTACAAGGCATTAGTTCGTGAATTGGCCCGCCGACAAGGGTCCTCATTGTCTCATGGGTCCCTACTCTCACAAGACAATTACCACGTGAAACCTGCCTGCATTTGGGGCGATCCTCCCGAAAAGAACGATCACATGCTGAAACCTAGGGACGTAGCTCGCCCTAGATGGCAAACGAACCACATTAGGAAAAGACACAGCTCACACCAACACACCAGGAATTTGCACACAAGTAAGAACAGAACTGTTCATACACCTTGTCTGGCCACCTGCACAGACCCAATAAACACATCACTGTTTACACACAACATAGAACAAACATGCAAGCAAAACCCTGGGGTGAAGGGAAACCTCACTTAGAACTCTCATGCATACAGATATCAAACAATAGCTACTGCAAGTGTCCTCACACCAAGGGGAAAGAGTCAGACATCGAACTGACATAAAAGGAACAGTATCAGGCATCACCCACCTGACAACACACAAGAAATCAGCCGCCTGGAGGCTGCACCTATCAAAAGGAAGGGGAGAGTACCAGTATGAACACTCACTAAAAGCAGTAAAAGCTTGTAGTGCATATGGACTGCAACTATAATTGGTTTGGTAAGAGAAACTGGACTGAGATGACTTTTATAGACAACCGGTCACTTCCTATGCCAGAATACTGATACATACTCTCAGTCCTTCTGTCCATGTAAAGTCAGGTTACTAAGAGTGGCAATGCTCAGTGAACCACCACTTGTATGGTTCTATGTGCTGGGCTTTATATACATTTTATTTACGCCTTCAATCGCAGACTTTCCCAATGTATATAACCAATGAAAGGCTGTGATGTATGCCACAATATGGACATACCATGGCATACAGTTTGTCTGCCGCAGGAATCCATTGTTTAAAAAATTTATATTGTGCAGTATATGAGTTTTTTGTTTTTTTTACTGTATGTTTTATATATTAAAGTGCAGCAGACTATGCTTTCCTATGTAGTGAAAAAATCTATACACAGATTTGGCATCCATCAAGTAATTAGGACCCAATGATACGTATGGTGCATCCTCAATGCAAACATTAAATATTAGCAGAGTTTCAGGTCACACGAAAAAACGCTACGTTATACAGAAAGTAGGGATTATCTTTATGCCTAGCTTCATCTTTGATGTTCAGTATAAACAGCCTTAAATGTTTCTGCGAACCCTTGTACAACATTTGACATCTTTTGTATTTATATAAAAGATTTCATAAATGGATTCTGTTACTTTGAGATGGTAACACCCGTTTAATCGAGTTTAACAAATGCAGTCACCAGCAGCACTCAATAGAACCCTCATCCAGGTGGGATCAAACAAGCACAATGATGCAACAGCTGCAGTGTGGGGAGCCCAAACCGTTACCCCCAAGTAGCAATATGTCCATAAATCGATCCGCAGCAGCATATACGAGTGCCAAACAGGTGTAGAAAAAAAATCCTTTATTCCTCCATAGATATGTATGTATATGTTTAATCTAGTTTAATTTCAGCTAAACATGGCCTAGATCCGAACACTGTATATTATATGGTAGCCAGGATGACAGAAATAGCTGAGATTGGCTCGGCTACGCCGTTTTCCTAGAACCAGTAGCATCAAAAGCAGTTACAGAAACAGCATAACACAATGAGCTATGGTGCTTCCACAACTTCTGAATTAGGAAAACACACTTAAGGGTGGGTGCCTAAGCAATTTGGTCTCATCCTGCAAGTTGTGAAAAAGCCCTCGTTTGTACAAGTCCCCGGTTCTGACCTTCTGTCTGGATTGGATTGGATACTCATTGACTTTGGTTCTGTGTCCTGGATTCTGTTTTGCCTGTTGCCTGCCCTGACTAATAGCCTGGACCACGTTCATGCACCAGTGCTGCCAACCCTGACTCAAGTCTGTCTATTTACTACATAGCACTTCAGACCTTCAAGCCTCATCCCAGTGTAGCCTGAGCAGACAGACACAAGTACTATCTGTGCGTGTAATGGCCTGGGTACCCTTCAGCAAAGCCAGCATCCCACTTAAAGTGGTTAAGCGTGAAAACCAGGGATTCCCAGGTGCTGATACTGGTGTTTGGCAGGGCGAATCCACATCCCTGGTGACTAGCGGTGCCTATGACATATACTCCTACCCTCACGCCTTGATGCCTCATGATTTAGCTGGAAAAAGGGTCGCTGACTCGAAATGATGCATTTTATAAAATCTAGAACGGTTCTGCCAATGTACAGAGCTGTGCTATTTCCAACTTCCGTGGCTCATAAAAATAGCTGATTGGTGGGCTTGTGCTGGTTGTTGGATACCCGCTGATCTGATGTTGAAGACCTATACTATGGATAGATCATCAATAAAAAAGGGGTCTGATAAAACGCTTTAGGCCAGCGTTCAGTGTCAAATGTCAGCTTAAGGTTGGATTCACACAATCGCAATATGCAGTGAATAGAACCTATTGATTTCAATGGGTTCGGTCATATGCACATTTTTCCTGTACCTTTTGGTTGTGCAGCATGGTCTATTTTCTTGAGCATTTGAGAACCAAAAGTCCCCATAAAAGTCAATAGGGATGTTCAAATGCGCACATAATACGCTAGATCTGGGAAACACTGCATAATTGCACAGGGGGAAGAACACATCTTATAACTCATTAGTCTAAGGAGTTTTTCAAGGGCTGGGAGCAGCAGTGGGTTTTTTCTCTTGGCACGTGCAAATGCAAATGCCTTGTGTGCACAAAAAGTACAGTAAAATATACTGATGCGCATGCAAAAAAACCCCTTTGTTCTGCAAAAATGCTGTGCCCATGTGTGCAAATACACATATGCTCATGTGAATCTGCCCAAAGGCTTGGGCTACATAGTGACTTTTGCTGTGAAGCTCTAGTCTTTAGGCCTCTTTCACACGGACTACAAAATCACTGCTACAAAATGCATGTATGTGAAGCCGGTGGTCTCCAATGGGTTCTTTCACATGAGCGATGTTTTATAGCCTGAAAGAACCCATAGGAAATCACGGGCTTCACATACATGCGTTTTGTAGTGAGATTGTGTAGTCCGTGTGAAACAGGCCTTATTCACATGGGTGAGGGAGAATTGTGCCCAAGAATCTCAGGTGCAACTCACATTGGACAATGCACATCACATGCCCTATTGTCATCCATGAACATGGCCGAGAATAAGACATACAGCAACTATTTTTCCCTATGTGAAAACTTGCAGTGTGTATAGCCGCATAGACTATAATAGGTCTGTGTGCTGCCCGCGAAATACACAGACAACACACGGACAGTCTGGATTTATTGTGATGTTGGTTCATGGTCTCTGCAGTTTGTGCATCAGAACCACCTTCACTTACATTAGGTTGTGATGTAGAAGTTGTGATCTTTATCTTTGCCACATGTGTTCATTGTGTAGCCCCAGCCTAATGGGCATACCACTTTAAGACTAAAGGCTTCGACAGACAAATGTATGTGCAAATATGCTCACCGCAAGCAAGGGTTGTCTGCACAGTCATACCCTTCCCCTTCTTTTTTTTAAACTGCCATAGACTTCTATAGCAGCTTTCTGCATAACACGCAGAAAGATAGGGCAAGTCCTACATTTTCTCGTGTGCAGGAATTGCCACTAAAAACACACTCATTACAACTAACCCATTGTCATGTTTTGTGGGGGTGTTTTTAATGCTTACAATAAGGTGAACCAACATGCTCATCTGTTTAAGCCCCAGGACCTCATGTCCATGGGCGGATCAGATTCTACATGCATAAGCCCGCAGTGGAATCAGACCCTGCCTGCGGCCAAGGTCCCTACTTACTTGGCCGGGTCTTCTGCATGCCCATCCGGGTCTTTTTTTCACTGCGGATGTGTGCGGAAGCGCTAACTGGTGCATCGCCGCAAATGCGGAGTGGAGTTTTTTTTTTTTAAACTCTTGCTTCCCGCGGAATCCGCGGCCTGTCTGCAATTCAATTGTAGATGGGCCGCAGATCTGACGGCTTTCATTGACTTCAATGGAAGCCGCCTGTGCAGGAACCGTACTGAAATGAAGCATTCCGTGATTTGTTTTCCAGACCAAAACTGTCAGTAAAACAAATCCACATGCTTCCCTACGGTGCGGCTTGATTTGCGGATCTTCTGCAAATCAGATCTGCCCGTGGACATTGGGCCTAAGGCTCAGTCGACATCAAGTTTAGAGGACATCTTCGGCATAACCATATCGAAGACCATATAGAACCATATAGAAGACACTTTTGTGTCAGTATATTTTCCTTATCAGTGGACTAATTAAGTATTTACTCCTCTGCTCATCCTGTTCTGGTATTATTTTAAGTACAAATTAATCATGCCATGTCTATGCCCTTTCATGTGTATATGTATTTATATGTATGCATCTTCGGATATATTCTATTATGCCTGAGAAAGGACCCTAAGTAGGTTCAAAAGGTATCATATCTACAAGATTACTTTGTTTTTCTATGAGGGCTCGGTCACACGAGCGTTTTTAGGTCTGATCTGCAGACGCGCTTGCGATCTGCAGATCTATAGACCCAATGCATCCCAATGGGAGCGGGCACATGTCTGTTTTTTATGCAGATGTGCGATAAATTATAGGACACAACGATTCGCTGAACGCGCCTATCTGCGTTCTGCGAATTGTTGTGTTCTATAAATGCGCTCAATGGGGCCGGCGGCATTGAGAACATATACTAAAGATCGTTCTCCTCTGCCACAGCTGTAACAGCTGTGGCAGAGAAGAAGGATGTTCGCCCATTGAATTCAATGGAGCCAGAAATACAGACGGCTCCATTGAAAGCAATGGACTGCCGGCAAGCGTGGGATGAATTGTCGGGGAAGGGCTTAAAATATAAG
This sequence comes from Eleutherodactylus coqui, assembly GCF_035609145.1. NCBI lineage: Eukaryota > Metazoa > Chordata > Amphibia > Anura > Eleutherodactylidae > Eleutherodactylus > Eleutherodactylus coqui. The sequence goes on along the minus strand of NC_089838.1, from coordinate 93,385,591 downwards.
CCCTTCCCGGAAAACCATCCTGAAAATGTGTAAAAAAAAAAAGTATACTCACCTTTTTCCTGCAGCTGGAGTTCAGCCGCGTCTGGCCGGCAATTTTCCTGAACTGCTCTCTGTAGTATTCAGCAGGCAGGGATTTTAAATCCCCGCCTGCTGAATGGGCTGCCTCTGATTGGTCACAGCCCTCACCAATCGGAGGCAGCTCTCACTCACCCATTTATGAATTCATCCAGCGCTTGCCGGCAGCCCATTGCTTTCAATGGAGCCGGCTGTATTGCCAGCACCATTGAATTCAATGGGCAAACATCGTTCTCCTCTGCCACAGCTGTGGCAGAGGATAGCGGGCAGTGCTCCTTTGATCGGGGCCATTTAGCTGAAAACGCTGCTAGGCGCAGATTTTTCAGTGAATCGTCGGCCCCGGTCACACGATTTGCGGATGCGCATCCGTTATGCGATCTGCAAATCGCACGAAAAAACGCCTGTGTGACTTAGGCCTTACTCAGAACAATTACATTTTCCTCTACTGGCTAACACAATACCAAATTTATTTTTATAGATTTTTCTATAGATTTTATTAAATGGGCATTATCATCATCTCAGACTCTAGGTCCTGCACCTATCTATAGTCTGGACCCGCATCACTCCTAGCCTAGCGTTATGAGGTGGTCCGGATTACAGAAACAGACAAGTGCTCTTTGCTACGCTGTGTAAATTCCACGGAAGTCGATGGGAGTTATGCAAACAATGATGAATACATTAGCTTTAATACCTTGGGGGTGCTGTGGATTCTTTGGATTATTTACTTGGACCTAAAATGAGGGTTTTTCTCTGGCACGCTAGTATTCATTCCAACTACTATGCTGCACTGCTCTTTATATTCAACAATTAATTTTAAAGAGACACTCTGGCGAAAACATTTTTCCATCTCTGCTCTCACCACCTGATTGCCCATCACAGTCTGGAGGTGTCCTCTGTGTACTGCAGCCGCTTAGATAAATTGTGGCCTCCTGTCGAATACTTATCAGAAACCATCTTGAGAGTAAATTTTTTTTACTTGCACTTTCAAATCTACCCAATGATGCATCAGCACAGCATTAGTCAGAGGCTGTACCATTCTGCCTGCTCCCTTCTATAGCCTCCTAAATAAGCTATAGCCCATAAGTATACAGTCAGGAGGAAGAGCTGTGATCTCCTCTATTACAACTGTGAACAGGAGCTGTGTGATCATCATTAGTAACTGTGATAGGAGTGCCTGTATCCCCATCAGGACTAAACCACTGACATGCGTTTCCGACCAGCCTTCTTCAGAGTAGTACTGCCATACACACATTCTATCCTTTAAACAGTGTTCAAGTAATTGAGCGCACCTGTTTATACTCCACACCGCTTGGAAACACCCCTACACCTTCTCACAGCAGTCTTCCTTCATTGAGAATAGAACATTATATGTAAGGGTGTACCAATATGCCGCTCATTCAGGTTACTGGACATATGCAAGACTGACATAGGTCACAGAAAAGGACATTTTTTCTAACAAATATTGATGCAAAATACTGGCATCTCTATGAAGCTTTAATCAGCTTTATACTTAATGGACAAATAGGTCATATATGTCCATATGTCTGTAAGGGATTCACCCTGAAAGGTTAAATTGCTATGGAGATTGACTGTGAAAATGCACCAAAAATTGTGTCCAAATCACTGTGCGCAACAAAATTTGTGCCAAATTTCAGTACAATAGATCTTATCATACTCTTTGGGAACTTTCTGGTGGCAATTTTTGCTGCTCCACGGGAAAGAGCAGGGTGTGATTGTCATGTTCGCCTTGAGCCCAATACTCACCACACCAAGGATGAACGCAAATAGGAAAGGAATGCCCACAGACACCGAAACAAACTGAACAGTAAATGGAACTTGCGAGCAGACAGCCAACAACAACTGACAAATGCAAAAACACTTACCTATAATACTAACACGCATAAGCAGATGGAATAACTAAAGTAAGTATAAGGTATGGTCAAGATACTTGTATTTTGGTCAAGATACTTAAGCTCACAAGTCCACGACAAGGTTCTTTGTTGTCTTGTCAGTCGAGCATGTCCACAACTATACAAGTACTGTATAATGTACTACAATAGTGCATGTATAGCTGGATTCACTAGTGTAGTGCCTTATCATGTATCTTTTTTTTTTTCTTAACCTGCATCCTCAGTGATCACCTACAAGCTCCAATGGGAAAATTAATCATTACAGGGTGCCCATTGAAATCAAGGGGGTATCTTTGTAGGTCTTCTAAAGAGAAAGAATGTTTTAGCTGCTCTCTTCTCCAGCTTATTGATAAAGGTCTAGAATTAGAGACCAACCCTACAGAATGGCTTATTAAAAAGGCTTTTCTAAAACAAACAACCTCTGGAAAGTATGTTTGTCCAATAAAGAGGAGCTTTATGTTATTTCTCATGTGTAAAGCTATTGCTGTGAGTTTGTAATATTGGGATTTGTAACTGACATTGCTTAGTATGTTCACTGTATTTTAGCTTTCCATTGATGTGTGACTACAGATAGGCTCATGCGATACTTTAGGACATACAAGATACAGTTGTTAGGAGTATGGAAGCCCTATAATATCCATATTACTAAGGAAGCATTCAGACGGCCATATGCCAGATTCACCTGAGGTTCTCGGGCACAACTAGCATTGGACAGCACACAAACACCCACCTGTGTGCTGTCGGAGCCGCTTGGACTCGGCACATTGCATGGGCTGTTCTTGCCTATGAAAATTGATGAGAATAAGCCATACTGCGATTTCTCTCATACAGACCATCGGTCCATGTGAAAGATTGCTAGTCTGAACAGCCTGATAAGCTATATTGGATACATGTGAACTATAACAGCACACGCACCATTACACGCCCCGTCTGAATAAACTGATGTAATGTATGGTTATGTAACATTCTTACTGTAATGTAAATGATCATAAATGTGTTATGCTTGCAGACTATGCCTGTAAAGGAGCTATCCTGCAGAGCACATGGATCCTTCCAAGCACTAGATAACCAAGACAAGCTGAAAAAACTGAAACGTTCCCTCGATTTCTTTACTGTAGATATCAATTAATTCAATCAACATTTTAGCTATTGTATAGGGCATATTGTATAGGGCATCGCACTGTATAGTTAGTATTTTTTCACTACCATACAAACCTACCTTGTTTAGTAGTAAAGCTTTAAAGGGGTTTTCCTAGACTCCAAAAAACTTCTGGATAGGGAATAGGGTAAGATTTAAAAAAAACAAGCACTACTATACCTGCTAAATGTCCAGGGGACTTACTGCTTATTTTTTTTATTTAAACCCGTCGTTTAAAAGTCATTTGAGCGACTTTTGAGCAATCATCTGTCAGTGTAAATGGGGTCAGATTCATCACCAGAATATATTTTAAAAAGTCATACTTCCTTCTGATATCTCTGATATATATCTGAAAAATATATAGTGCATAGACAGATCAATGTAAAAGTATAAAACTATGGTTTTATATCTTAAGTGAATGCTTTTTTTCTTTGTGTTTTTAGGGTAATTGCACGAAGGTTACATATGGGAAACATGAAAGCGAGGAAGACATCAACTCCTTTATTGACTTGTATTGATTCTTTTTATTGACTACTAAACATTACTTTTTTACTCTTACTGGAAATGTAATTAACTAAAATGCATGTATTTATTTTCAGAAGCGTTACATATTCTATGGATATAACTCAAAATGATCCAACTTTTCCATTTTAATATTTGTTTTTTTTCTTCATGGCTATTAATATTTAATAATTTATTATTTCTGTGTAAAAAATGTAGTTAACTAACTTAAAAATGAATAAAAATATATTTGCTGTAACCTTTGAGTTGATTTAACCCCTTAACGACCAGCCCATAGTGTTTTTACGTCCTCCTGAAGTGGGCTTTATTCTCTGAGGACATAAAAACATGTGTCCTGCAGAGAATAAAGCCCCTCGGGCTGTGGACGTGACAGCTCCATGCTGTCAGTGTCCACAGGTGGCCGACAGCATGGAGCTGTCATCCCGGGCTGTTCGGACCCCCCCCCCCCCCGGTATTGCGATCGGCGCTATGATCGCAAAAAAGTAAACAAAACTGCAAAAAAAGTTAAAGATTCAGCTGCCCTGATGGATCGGATCCATCAGGGCAGCTGAAATTACTCACCGAGGTCCGCCGCACGACTCCCCGCTGTCCCGATATTTTTAGGAAGTCAATTTTTTTCTGTATAAGTGGGCAATGGGGCCTGGAATTTGTACGTCTCTCTAAATGGTTTAAAAAAAAAAAACGAATGTTTTTCCAATGTGCGCCCAAAATAAAGTAAACTGATGGAAATATATGTCTTAGCAAAAATTTCTATATTATGTTTGCACATATTTGAGATATTGCAGTTGGAAATGTGAAAAAATGAAGTTTTTTTCAAAATTTTCCCAATTTTGGCACTTTTAATAAATAAACAAATTCTATCGGTCTTTTTTTTCCGCCTAGATGAAGTACAACATGGTGGCGAAAAAACAATGTCAGAATCGCTTGGATATGCAAAACCTTTCTGGTGTTTTTCCCATGTTAAAATGACACATGTCAGATTTGCAAAATTTGGCCTGGTCATTAAGGCGCAAACAGGCTTGGTCACTAAGGGGTTAAGCTGACTTCTTTAGTCTGCATGAAGTTACTCATACCTCATCCATTAACCTCTTATTAGTAATGTAGTAATTGATTTCAAAATAGAACAAAAGGCATATTTTTGTATTTAAAGAGTCTTTCTGGTGTGGAAAAGGCTGTCTTTTCTTTTGTCGTATTAGTCATAGGGATCTACCAGTTACGATTTGTCAAATCTAGTGTCTTAATATAATGGGCCGTACCAAGTCTCTCGATAAGTTCGACTGCCCTGGGCATAGGATATGCAAGAAATTTAGATACTGCATTCAATTTCCTAAAGTCATTATAAAACCTGATGGTACCGTCCACTTTTGGGACCAGTACTATCTGGCTTGACCACTCACTGTGTGATTCCTCAATCACCCCTAATTCTAACATGGTTTATATTTCTTTGGAGACCACTTCATGCCAAGCTTCTGGAATTCTATAGTGTTTTACATTGATCTTTACACCTGGTCCTGCAATAATATATTTAATCATAATAGTTTAACCTGGCTTCTCTGAAAGGACGTTTCTGTTCTGGACGACTGTCTTGTCTCCTTTTGGATATCAGTTCCCTCCTTGGTATTGGCTGGACAGTCGTAGCCGGAGGCAGTTCTGCAGGCAAAGATGAATGGTGTTTCCAAGGTTGGCTCAGATTTACATGGCAAACCTGTTCAAGTTTTATATTACCTGGTTGATAGACTTTACAAATTACATCAGTAAGTTTTTCTTTGATTTCAAACAGTCCCCGCCATTTGGCTAAGAACTAAGGACCAACAATCGACCTCTAGGCTCAAAAGTACGTACTTTGGCGGCTCTATCATAACTCATCTCTTGGGCTTGTTGAGCCTGTTCCATGTGTTTAATAATTCGCATAACAACTGTAATACAACCGTGTATTTGGGAGACCTGTTCCACAACAGTTTTAAAAGAAGTGGGTTTTCCCCTGCCAGACCTCTTTCGCTATATCTAAGAGACTCCAGTGCCTTCTTCCATACAGTAATTCAAAGCGTAAAAACCCCATGGATGACTGTGGCATCTCACTTATAGCAAACAGGTATGACAAAAGGAAATACCAGTCTTTTCCATTCCTGTTAACTACCTTTTTGGCATTTTTAAAAAAGTTTTATTACCTTTTTCCACCAGCCCATCCATCTGAGGATGGTAAACAGATGTGCAAAACTGCATTATTTTTAATAACTGGCAGAGTTCTTTCATCACTCTCGACATGAAAGGGGTCCCCAAGTCAGTTAGTATCTCATTAGGAATACCCACCCAATAAAACACCTGGATTAATTCCTTTGCAATCACTTTGAGAGATGCAATACGCAAAGTAATAGCCTCATGGCAGCGGATAGCATATTCTACTACCACCAAAATTTGTTGGTGCTACCAGGACTTTACCAATGGGCCAACTAGATCTATACCTACGTGTTAAAAAGGTACCTCAATAATAGGCATAGGTACTAGGGGACTATGATAGTGAGGCCATGGGCCTGAAATTCGACACTCTGGGCATGACTCACATTATTTCCCGACATCCCCATGTACACCCAGCCAAAAGAATCCCTGTAATATCCTCTTGGGGGTTTTCTGGACTCTCAAATGGCCACTTAAAATATGACCATGAGCCAGATCCAGAACAATTTTACAATAACGGTTGCAGTATATGGTCCCATTTTTTTTTTACTATCTGGAACAGTAAATCATTTTTCAGCATTATATACAGGAAAGTCAATTTAACATTAGGTTCTGCAGGTACACCATTAATTACTCTTATATTTTCTCTTGCTGTGGAAAGGGTAGGGTCCCTCAGTTGCTCTGACTGGAAATCATCCCTTCTGGCCTCCTGGTCCATTACAAAGATAGGCTCGATCTCCCCAAGATCAGCCCCTAGCACCGGGTCATTAGTTTAAACGGACATAACAGATAGAGGAAAAGGATCGATTTCTTCTTTGACATGTCTCTCTTACTTGTCAAAGTAGACATTTCAGATGATTTCAGTATTACTCAGAACGTCATAGCAGCCTCATCCTAGGTTCCATTATTGTTCATCCACAAGTTCCAAAAATGAGAAAGTTTCTTCCAGGAATACATGGGGACTGGCAACGCTCCTACTTTATGATGCCCCGCGCCCTGGGAAGATTGAAAACACAGAATAGCAAACATCACCATGTACACATCACCTTACATAGATCCGATGTTCTCTCTAAGTCTCCAACCAGGCTTGCTTTCACCATATTAAGCACACTCCCAGAATCCTTTAGTGCAACCACCTTTTCGGTGTCAATCAACAATTCACCTAATTGTCTCTCAGAGGCATTGGTACAAGCTGAAGTATAAATCACCTGTGCAAACATAGCCATGTGCTTCTCCACACCAGTAAGGTCACACTGCATAGGTTCTGACATACAGGATAGACAGGATAGTTGGCCACCATATGGCCGAAGTCCCATCAATGGTAACATCTTATCGGACTCTTATTTGCCATAACCATATATCTTTGAGGCCTTACCGAGCCAGATAGAAATTGCTGAGTGGGTCCCAACAATCCTTCAGCTGCTGAAAACCATTCCACAAGATCCACTGACTGATCAGCCATTTTAAGGTCTCCATGACTGATCCACCTTTTTAAACGCCAGCAGTAGTACTCTCAGGTATCAAATCGAGGATAACTCCTTGCACAATTACAGGTGCCATCAAAATTTCTGGTTGTGACACTTTTTTTGGAAAATAGGTAAAATCGTACAATTGTGACCATGGTGGTCTGTCTGATCGGTAGGTCCATTGGTGAACCCACTAGGCTTTAACTGCTATCGTCACCCCTACATGAAGCCATGACCTCGAATTTCAGTGTGTCATAATTCTGAGCCGAGTCAATCTCCAGATCACATTACACTTTCTGGGCTTCTATCAAGAAAGGAGAGATCTGGCTGTCCATGCTTCACATGTCCCTATGCTGTCTGACACTGCAAGAAAAACCTCGGCAGTATCATCAGCCATCATCTTCTGGATATATTGGCTCACATGTATAGCTTGCTGTTCCATGGCTGGCCATGCCACACGTTATTTCACGGAGATAGCTTGCATCTTGAGGAAGGACATAGGCTTAGTTTTGTCCTGAAAATTTAAAGAGTGCTCTAAGGAACGCGACAAGACAGATTTATTAGGTGATGTGCAGGCGTGGCGAGGCGGAGGGGAAGGGGATGAACATCATAAGCTATGCCTACTCAAACAGCCAGACACCTGAGGGCAGATGGCATTGCCACACATATGTGATTATTAACTGCAGCTGGGCAGAGAGGAAGGAGATGTACATTATAAGCTAGGCCATCCCAAAACGGGCAGACGCGTGAGGGCAGCTGTCATTGCCACACGTATGCGGTTATTAAGAGCAGTGGAGTGCAGGAGTAAGACGTGTTGGAGAACCCTTTTTGCCTTGTGGCCAACCGCTTCTGCATATTTCACACCACACTCAAACAATCTCAGCCTGGAAACCATAGACAAGGTAGTGCTGGGCTGTTGTGTCTTGCACAACTTTTTGTAATATCATGATACACTGTTATATTCCCCATTTACAATGCTCAATACTGAAAATGTGGACAACATGGAAACCAACTAGGAAGAGCGGTGTGCCGCTCTGAAGTACCAGGGAGCTTACCTCTCCAGCCACCTGTGATGATGCCATTCACTGTTGTGAGCACAATAGAAAATATTTCCACAGGGCTGGTGCAGTGTCATGGCACACTGGAATGATATGTGTATGTGATGCTTTTTCTATGTTATAGAGCTGGCTGAGCTCAAGTTGTACTAATTCTTTTATATCTCTGCACATCACAAGCCAAATACTGCAATGGCCAGGATGTGTCGGGACATAAATGAATACAAAAACTGAAACTCACCACAAAACTGCATATGAAGCTGCTCAGCTCCTCCAGCTCTACAACAGACTGCCTGCAGTTTGGACAGCTTGTTCCAACTGACAGACCCCCCTTTAAACATTTTATAGAACCAGACAAACTGAGCAGATCGATCTACACTTTTATGAGTAAGGTTGTACAAGTTGTACTATTGATTTATATATGATAATTAAAAAAAAAAAAAAAGACAAACGCAGTCTTACTAGATTTTTTTTTTTAACTTTAAAACATTTGTTTAAAAAAAAAAAACAAAACAAAAAAAAAACATACAAAAGGAAACACTTTAAACTGGGAAACAAGGAAACAGTACTTCGTAGCCCAGCACAATAACACCATGAGGCAGGCCCAATCGGAATTTCAACTTCAACGAAACAAAGGATCCTCAGGGTTCTGCAAATGCTGGAAATGAAACATTGTGCCGCCAATAAAATGGAGCAACCTGAAAGCTCATTTCCAGTAAGTCCTCTCCCCAGTGTCAGAGAAAGACCAACTCGTCAAGGATGCTCCCTAGTAGACTCTGCATTGTGGTGACCCGCAGAGTGCAGCGCCGGATTGTCTCGAAGAATTCCTCCCTCATGTCAAGTAGAATGCCGCTGTGGGACAAGGTATAAGTATCAGTGACATGGGCAGTTTTACAAATCTAAGCTTAATAAGGTAGTGACATAGCATTGTTCATCCAGTGTGCAGGAACGAGGGATGTGATTAGTATGAAACAGTGCTCCCCGTTTCCTGACTTCTGAGCCCCATAAGGTATGGAGTAGTGGGTCACTAAGGTCCAGTGAACTGGGGTCACCATTTTATACAAAAGTTAGAGTGCTTACAAAAGTGGCTCTATTCAGCCAGCTCTATGGAAGAGCGCATGCACAGACAAGGCAGAAAAGTGTCACTTTGTCTGCATTCCAACTTTTAAAGGCTACTTCGCATGCACCATTTTTAAGCAAGCATTAAAAGCACTGCGGACTCAGGCACCTGTTGCTGCGTTTAAGCAGTGCAGGTTTACTGTTTCACATAGAAATGTGAAGCAATTAACAATAAGTGCCTATGGACTGTATGATTCTCAATGAGGACGTCACCAACTGCTGAGAACGTCACCAGCTTATTTAGTTGGGCAAACGAGAATCGAGAGAAGATACTCTGTCCTGTCAAAAATGGCCATAGCCCTTTGTGAGTGGAAGACCTTGTGACAATACACTTGTACAGATACAGCGTTTGGCACTTGCCAGGCACAGAGCAGGACTCCATCACCCTGACATCACGGTCTTCCTCCAGGGACTGTGGGGAGCATAGAGGAGCCACCGGGGAAATGTCCAGCACAAGTGGCTCTTCCTCTGCTGCAAGTAGAAGAAACAGTTTAGCACAAGAATTCAGGACAGTGTTCAAGAACTAGGCAACATCTAATGGTGCTTGTATACCTAATGGGGTGGTCGTCCACAGGTGCCTGTGGTGGAGGGGTCTGAGGTTCTGGTGTCTTCTCATTTGCATGAGGTGCCTTATCACCTTCTGCTCTGTGCCTGTGGTGTTCTCCTGCAGACAAAAGCAAAAAAGGGGGAAAAATACCCATTAGCAATGACATAAGAGAAAAATGACTGCCCTATCAGCCACACATATGGTATATCAATGGACTGATATTTGACAAGATCTACAAGAAAACTGCAATCCCACATGGAAAACCCTGTCGCCCAAAGTAACACCTTTTACATAATTATACTGCGTAAGCTAAACACAAAAATAGTAAATCACAAGTAATAAAAAACAGAATACCTGCACAGCGGCCACTGTTCCATAAATGACACACACTCCAATATTAGTGGAAACCCTCTGCATCACCACACCTCAATCCCTGTTGCCCACTACAACTTTAGGTTCCCAGAGAAGAACTTTTTCTTGATGCTTGCTCAGAAAACCAAAAGATGGTTCGCCGTAGTTCACGCTCGCTTAAATGGAAAAATCGTTTGCATCAACATGTTCCTATACATAACCCCCCAACACTGCTTACCTCTATTCCAGTGCCATAGCTCACGGAGGATTGCCCACAAACGGTCTGGATCCTTGGGCTTCAGGTTGCTTCACTTTTTCTAAAGCTGCGCTCTGCTGCGCTTGGTACTATATTTTCACTCCAGCATCCACAAAACCGTTTCCAGGGATCCTCTGTTTGAATTCATTGGGGTGCAGATAGGGCCCGTTCTTGCCATCATAAATGTACCGGTGTATTAGTTTGACCAGCGGTAGTACGTCCTGGCATCACAGAGGTTAGGCCCTGCAGCCCAAAGTTTGCTCAAAAGCCATCTTTTGAGCGATAATCGTATGTAAATGTGCACCCATTGTGTACTTACCATGCACTTTTCGTCCATCGCTAACTTCAGGTCCGCATGAAATCCTCATCCCTCAGGATGATAAGATATGATGGACTGCATGCTGAGTTCTCTACGGGCAGCGCTGATAACAGCTGATAACATTAACAGCTGTTAACAGCCACTGTCCTGGAGGAGATCAATAGTGATTAGAGATGAGCGAGCGTACTCGTCCGAGCTTGATGCTCGTTCGAGTATTAGGGTGTTCGAGATGCTCGTTACTCGAGACGAGCACCACGCGGTGCTTGACTCCATTATATTTCCTTCCCTGAGAAATTTGCGCGCTTTTCTGGCCAATAGAAACACAGGGAAGGCATTACAACTTCCTCCTGTGACATTCCAGTCCTATCCCACCCCCCTGCAGGGAGTGGCTGGGGAGATCAGATTACACCAGAGTATTTAAATCTGCCCCACCCGCGGCTCACCACAGATGCACACTGAGAGAGATCAGGGAAAGTGCTGTCTTGCTGTAGCTGCTATAGGGAGAGTGTTAGGTGTTATTTTAGTCTTCAAGAACCCCAACGGTCCTTCTTAGGGCCACATCTGATCGTGTGCAGTACTGTTGAGGCTGCTTTTAGCAGTGTTGCACAATTTTATTTATTTTTTTTGTATATTGGGCGTGCAGACCATAGCGTCCTCAGTCTGCAGTCTTTTTACAGAGTATAGGGGCAGTACTGGTGAGGCAGGGACAGTGGTACAGGGAAAGAGGTATACTGGCTATATAGGCAGTGGGCTTTTTCAAAAAAATTGGGGAAAAATACTATATTTGGGCTGCCTGTGACCGTCTTCAGTTTACTGCATGTCTGCTGGGGGTAGTAGTCTCTAATTAATACCCAGCTAAGCGTTACAGCAGGCTTGCGCATAATTGTTTCCTGGCTCTGCTGTGTCCGTTACATGATCGCCGTCATCCCGCCAGAGGGAAACAGTATACATATATACGCTGCATACAGTGTCTGTCTGGTTTTTCACCTCACCATTTTAAAAAATTGAAGCAAAATACTTAAGGCCTACCACTGGCCTTTGGCCACTTGACTGGTTCTGCGCTGTGAATTCCAGTAGCTCAGTCATATGCACCTAGGTCTCACTACAGGCTTGCGCATAATTGTTTCCTGGTTCTGCTGTGTGCTCCGTAAGCAAAGTCAGCCTCCAACCACAGGCCAATAAGCGGCACATTTAATTACAGCGTTCTGTTTCTGCTCTACTCATAATACACCATGCTGAGGGGTAGGCCTAGAGGACGTGGACGGGGGTGAGGACACGGAGGCCCAAGTCAGGGTGTGGGCACAGGCTGAGCTCCTGGTCCAGGTGTATCGCAGCCGACTGCTGCGGGATTAGGAGAGAGGCACGTTTCTGGGGACCCCAGATTCATCTCACAATTAATGGATCCACGCGGTAGACCTTTATTAGAAACTGAGCAGTGTGAGCAGGTACTGTCGTGGATGGCAGAAAGTGCATCCAGCAATCTATCGACCACCCAGTTTTCTACGCAGTCCACAGCTGCAACTCTGAATCCTCTGGCTGCTGCTCCTCCTTCCTTCCTTCCAGCCTCCTCACTCCATGCAAATGACACATTCTGAGGAGCAGGCAGACTCCCAGGAACTGTTCTCGGGCCCCTGCCGAGATTGGGCAGCAATGGTTCCTCTCCCACCGGAGGAGTTTGTCGTGACCGATGCTCAACCTTTGGAAAGTTCCCGGGATCCGGGTGAGGAGACTGGGGACTTCCGGCAACTGTCTCAAGAGCTTTCAGTGGGTAAGGAGGACGATGACGATGAGACACAGTTGTCTATCAGTGAGGTAGTAGTAAGGGCAGTAAGTCCGAGGGAGGAGCGCACAGAGGATTCGGAGGAAGAGCAGCTGGATGATGAGGTGACTGACCCCACCTGGTTTGCTAAGCCTACTGAGGACAGGTCTTCAGAGGGGGAGGCAAGTGCAGCAGCAGGGCAGGTTGGAAGAGGCAGTGCGGTGGCCAGGGGTAGAGGCAGGGCCAGACCGAATAATCCACCAACTGTTTCCCAAAGCGCCCCCTCGCGCCATGCCACCCTGCAGAGGCCGAGGTGCTCAAAGGTGTGGCAGTTTTTCACTGAGAGTGCAGACGACCGACGAACTGTGGTGTGCAATGTTTGTCGCGCCAAGATCAGCCGGGGAGCCACCACCACCAGCCTCACCACCACCAGCATGCGCAGGCATATGATGGCCAAGCACCCCACAAGGTGGGACGAAGGCCGTTCACCGCCTCCGGTTTGCACCACTGCCTCTCCCCCTGTGCACCAACCTGCCACTGAGATCCAACCCCCCCCTCGCAGGACACAGACACGACTGTCTCCGGGCCTGCACCCACACGCTCACCTCCGCTGTCCTCATCCAGCAATGTCTCTCAGTGCAGCGTCCAGCCGTCGCTAGCGCAACTGTTTGAGCGCAAGCGCAAGTACGCCGCCACGCACCCGCACGGTCAAGCGTTAAACGTGCACATAGCCAAATTGATCAGCCTGGAGATGCTGCCGTATAGGCTTGTGGAAACGGAGGCTTTCAAAAACATGATGGCGGCGGCGGCCCCGTGCTACTCGGATCCCAGTTGCCACTACTTTTCCCGATGTGCCGTCCCAGCCCTGCATGACCACGTCTCCCGCAACATTGTACGCGCCCTCACCAACGCGGTTACTGGCAAGGTCCACTTAACAACGGACACGTGGACAAGCACAGGCGGGCAGGGCCACTATATCTCCCTGACGGCACATTGTGTGAATTTAGTGGAGGCTGGGACAGAGTCAGAGCCTGGGACTGCTCACGTCCTACCCACCCCCAGAATTGCGGGCCCCATCTGCGGCGGTGTATGCTTCTTCCACTAAACCACCCTCCTCCTCCTCCTCCTACGCAACCTCTGTCTCACAATCAAGATGTGTCAGCAGCAGCACGTCGCCAGCAGTCGGTGTCGCGCGGCGTGGCAGCACAGCGGTGAGCAAGCGTCAGCAGGGCGTGCTGAAACTACTCAGCTTAGGAGAGGAGAGAAGAGGCACACGGCCCACGAACTGCTGCAGAGTCTTACAGAGCAGACCGACCGCTGGCTTGCGCTGCTGAGCCTTCAACCGAGCATGGTCGTGTGTGACAACGGCCGTAACCTGGTGGCGGCTCTGCAGCTCGGCAGCCTCACGCACGTGCCATGCCTGGCCCACGTCTTTAATTTGGTGGTTCAGCGCTTTCTGAAAAGCTACCCACACTTGTCAGACCTGCTCGGAAAGGTGCGCCGGCTCTGCTCACATTTCCGCAAGTCCCACACGGACACTGCCACCCTGCGCACCCTGCAACATCGGTTTCATCTGCCAGTGCACCGACTGCTGTGCGACGTGCCCACACGGTGGAACTCTACGCTCCACATGTTGGCCAGGCTCTATGAGCAGGGTAGAGCTATAGTGGAATACCAACTCCAACATGGGCGGTGCAGTGGGAGTCAGCCTCCTCAATTCTTTACAGAAGAGTGGGCCTGGTTGGCAGACATCTGCCAGGTCCTTGGAAACTTTGAGGAGTCTACCCAGATGGTGAGCGGCGATGCTGCAATCATTAGTGTCACCATTCCTCTGCTATGCCTCTTGAGAAGTTCCCTGCAAAGCATAAAGGCAGACGCTTTGTGCTTGGAAACAGAGGCCGGGGAAGACAGTATGTCGCTGGATAGTCAGAGCACCCTCATGTCTATATCTCAGCGCGTTGAGGAGGAGGAGGAGCATGAGGAGGATGAGGAGGAGGGGGAAGAGACAGCTTGGCCCACTGCTGACGGTACCCATGCTGCTTGCCTGTCATCCTTTCAGCGTGTATAGCCTGAGGAGGAGGAGGAGGATCCTGAAAGTGATCTACCTAGTGAGGACAGCCATGTGTTGCGTATAGGTACCCTGGCACACATGGCTGACTTCATGTTAGGATGCCTTTCTTGTGACCCTCGCGTTACACGCATTCTGGCCACTACGGATTACTGGGTGTACACACTGCTCGACCCACGGTATAAGGAGAACCTTTCCACTCTCATACCCGAAGAGGAAAGGGGTTCGAGAGTGATGCTATACCACAGGACCCTGGCGGACAAACTGATGGTAAAATTCCCATCCGACAGCGCTAGTGGCCGAAGGCGCAGTTCCGAGGGCCAGGTAGCAGGGGAGGCGCAGAGATCAGGCAGCATGTACAGCACAGGCAGGGGAACACTCTCTAAGGCCTTTGACAGCTTTCTGGCTCCCCAGCAAGACTGTGTCACCGCTCCCCAGTCAAGGCTGAGTCGGCGGGAGCACTGCAAAAGGATAGTATGGGAGTACGTAGCCAATCGCACGACCGTCCTCTGTGACGCCTCTGCCCCCTGCAATTACTGGGTATTGAAGCTGGACGCGTGGCCTGAACTCGCGCTGTATGCCCTGGAGGTGCTTGCTTGCTTGTCCTGCGGCTAGCGTCTTGTCAGAGAGGGTGTTTAGTGCGGCTGGGGGAATCATCACAGATAAGCGTACCCGCCTGTCAACCGACAGTGCCGACAGGCTTACACTCCTCAAGATGAACAAAGCCTGGATTTCCCCAGACTTCTCTTCTCCGCCAGCGGACAGCAGCGATACCTAAACAATACGTAGGCTGCACCCGCGGATGGAAGCATTGTTCTCTATCACCATCAAAAACGTGGACCTTTTAGCTTCATCAATCTGTGTATAATATTCATCCTCCTGCTCCTCCTCCTGAAACCTGACGTAATCACGCCGAACGGGCAATTTTTCTTAGGCCCACAAGGCTCAGTCATATAATTTTTGTAAACAATTTTTATACGTTTCAATTCTCATTAAAGCGTTGAAACTTGCACCTGAACCAATTTTTATTTTAACTGGGCTGCCTCCAGGCCTAGTTACCAATTAAGCCACATTAACCAAAGCGATTAATGGGTTTCACCTGCCCTCTTGGTTGGGCATGGGCAATTTTTCTGACGTACATTAGTACTGTTGGTACACCAATTTTGTGGGGCCCTCGCCTACAGTGTAATCCAATTAATTTTTTGCCCACTTGCATTAAAGCTGATGTTACATCAACTGTGTTGGGCACTGCAATGGGATATATTTATGTACAGCCGGTGGGTTCCAGGGAGCCACCCATGCTGTGGGTTTACAGGGAGTTGTAACTGCATGTGTCCACTTCTAAAGAACCCCAGTCTGACTGGGGCATGCAGTGTGGACCGAAGCCCACCTGCATTTAATCGGACGTTACCTCAGCTGTGATGGGCACTGCAATGGGATACATTTATGTACAGCCGGTGGGTTCCAGGGAGCCACCCATGCTGTGGGTGCACACGGAATTCCCATTGCGGAGTTGTACCTGCCTGTGACTATTTATAAAAAACCGCGGTCTGACTGGGGCATGTAGACACCTTGACAGAATGAATAGTGTGTGGCACATAGGTTCCCCATTGCTATGCCCACGTGTGCAGCTCCTGATGGCGGTGGCACAGGATTATATTTCTCATTGCTTCTGTACAGCATTGTGGGCTATCGCCCCGCCCCTTTTAAAAAGGGTCGCTGCCTAGCCGTGCCAACCCTCTGCAGTGTGCGCCTGCGGTTCCTCCTCATGGCAGACGCACTTATAAATAGACATGAGGGTGGTGTGGCTATGAGTGCAGCTGAAGGCAGTGATTGTGCTTTGTTGGAGGTAGTGTGGTGCTTAGCTAAGGTATGCATTGCTAATGAGGGCTTTTCAGAAGTAAAAGTTGTTGGGAGGGGGGGGGGCACTCTTGCCGCTATTGTGGCTTAATAGTGGGACCTGGGAACTTGAGATGCAGCCCAACATGTAGCCCCTCGCCTGCCCTATCCGTTGCTGTGTCGTTCCCATCACTTTCTTGAATTGCCCAGATTTTCACAAATGGAAACCTTAGCGAGCATCGGCGATATACAAAAATGCTCGAGTCGCCCATTGACTTCAGTGGGGTTCGTTACTCGAAACGAACCCTCGAGCACCGCGAAAATTTCTTCCCGAGTAACAAGCACCCGAGCATTTTGGTGCTCGCTCATCTCTAAAAATGTTCGGTCAGAATTGTCAGTTTCACTTCGCAGCAATACAACTAAACAATTTGACGCACAATGGGAGATGTGGAGATCCAAATACGACCATTGACATTACCACATATCCATAGATGCCATGTTTGCTTGTTTGTTTTTTGTTACAAGCTCAGTTTATGTAATTCAGTACAACATGCACAACCTAAAGCAATTTATCATGGAATTTACAGCATATTAGAATGTCAAGCATACCGCTAACCATTTTTCATTAACATATTGTTCTGTCAATCGGTGTCTGAACTCTTCTACCTCTGGGGGGGGGGGGTCTGGCTTTCTCCAGTACTTTGCTATTATAATTTTAGCTGTCATTAATGAGTGTGCTAGCAAAGGTCTTATTTGTTTCGGCAAATCCTCAGATCCCACCAGTAGTAGGGCTAACGTTGCTTTTCTAGGTAATATAGTTTCAAGTGTGTTATCCAAGAAGTTGAATATCTTATCCCAATAAAGTTTCAATTTAGGGCATGACCAGAAAATGTGAGCAAGTGTTCCTTTTTGGCCACATTCTCTCCCACACAAGCCATCTCCTATCTTTGACCTATTATATATTAGAGAAGGGGTGTAGTACCATCTTCGTAATAACTTAGTTTGGGTCTCCAGTATACCTAGTCCTTTAGTGGACTTAGAGGCCAAAGAAAGTGCTCTGGACCATGAGTCATCTTATATTGCTTTTTTTTAAAATTCTTTTTCCCAACTTATCATATGTATTTTTTTAGTTAAGATTGTGTTGTTGGTCATTATATCGTAAAAAAATCTTGTTTCAGATTTACTCTTGGTATTTGGTGTACTGATTTTGTTTATAAGTGTCGTTGGGAGCTCAATTTTGTGTATGAATGTGTCTTTTAGAAAGGAGCCGATCCTTAAGTGGCTGAAAACCTCGCTCGCTGGAAGGTTATATCTAAGTTGTAGTGCGTTGAAGTCTTTGATATTGTTTGAGACGACGAGATCGTCTATACACTTAATTCCTCTATCAATCCAAGGCCTCATATCCATATCTGGCAAGTATAGGTTTAGTATGTCTATAGGTAATGAAGGTTTTTTTCATGTTATCCTCTGTTTTAGTTTTTTCTGAGAGTTCTCTCCATAGATCGATTGAGGCGCGCAGAGTTGCAGGAACTTCAAATGGTTGTAGTTTTAATTTTTTTGGGTCTAAATATTTTTCGGCTGAGGCTGCATATAATATTGCCTGGCCTGAAATGTTCCTTAAGAAGCTTCTCTCCATAGTAGGCCATCCCAAATCGCTCTCTCTGGATAACAGCTGTTTAGTTTGGTTTAATATGATGGCTTTATGATAAGCCTTTATATTGGGTATGTCTGCGCCACCGTTTCTTCTATGCAGGGTCAAAACAGATAGGGCTATGCGGGGTTTCTTTCCACTCCATATAAACGAGTTCAATTGTTTCTGGGGTTGGAAATAGGAATTGGCAATACTCTAAAGTAGTATAATATTAATGGTAAAACCTTCATCTTGTAGGCCATGATTTTCCCAAACCATGTTAGGTTTAATTTTGTTAAGTGGTCCATTTCTTTTTGTATTGTGTTTAGAAGTTTGGGGTGGTTTTCGTTTTCTATATTTTTAATTAGTGGTGTCAAAGTTATTCCCAGATATGGGATGTTTTTTCCCCTCCATACAAAGGGGAACTCTGTTTGGATCTCTTCCCTCAGATTTCTTGATATGTTCATACCTAGAATAAGTGACTTATCCACATTTAACTTATACATAGAGACTTTACCGAAGTGCTCCAGTAATCGCACAGGCAGACCTCAGTGATCCCAAGGGATGGGTTATTGTAAGTATCACATCATCTGCAAACAATCCCAACTTGTACTGCCTGTGGTTCACTGGAACACCCCTCACACCTGGATCAATGCGGATCAACTCCGCCAATGGCTCTATAGCCATTACATACAGTATCGGGGACAACGGACACCCCTGTCTTGTACCGTTAGTTATTGACAGAGGATTCGACAGCACACCGTCCACCAGAACTCTTGCAGTTGGGGAGGAATATAGCGCCTGTACAGCACGTATAGCTTTATCCCCAAATCCGAATTTCTCCAACGTTTTGAAAATATACCCCCAATGGACCCTATCGAAAGGCTTTTCGGCGTCTAGTGTTAGCATAATAGTTGGAGTTTGTGTTTTTTCTATCACATGCAATAAGTTAAAAATTTTTCGAGTGCTATCCGAGGCCTGTCTCCCCCCTCACGAATCCCATCTGGTCCGAATGGTTAATATTTGGGAGGATTTTGAGGATTCGTTGAGCGAGCGTCTTGGCATAGATCTTGATATCAGTGTTTAATAATGATATGGGTCTAAAGTTCATTGGGGAGTTTGGTTCTTTCCCGGGTTTTGGCAGCACTACAATCGTAGCCTGTAGCATCTCTTGGGGGAAGCTGCCCTTCTGCATGGCGGAATTGAACATGTCCGTCATATACGTTATTAGTGGCTTTGAAAAGTTTTTATAGTATTCCGCGGAGTACCCGTCCGGGCCAGGTGCTTTGTTATTTTTCAGTGAGTTTAGAGTTTTGGTTACTTCGGTAACGGAGATTGGCTCATCTATCTTTTTTGCTTGGTCTTGGTTTACATATGGTAGATTAACTAATTTGAGAACGTTTTGGATTGAGGTGTCATTCGGCTGCTCCATTTGTGTATCATTTTTTAAGTTGTATAAACTGCTGTAATAGGACGAAAAGGCATTCGCTATTTGTGTTGGATGTGATATTTTGATTTTTTTGTTTTGATGGCTCCAAATGTAAGGAATATTAGCTTTTATAGTTTTTTTCTTTAATAAGTTGGCCATCCATTTAGAGGGTCTATTAATTGACGTATATACGTTCGCTCTTTGAGCGTTTACTTCTTTTTCAAAGTCGCCCAGCAGGCTTCTACGTAAGTCTAGTCTTATTTTATGCATTTCATCGTGTGCTTTTTTAGATGGGTTGTCTTGAAGTTCTTTTTCTTTGAGATGTAAGTTTGTAAGCATCTATTTTTTTTTATTTATCTTTTTTATATTTTGACCCTAGTTTTATCAAAATGCCTCTCATAAACGCCTTGTGAGCATTCCATAATGTTGTTGGGTCCATCTGCGGGGTGTCGTTATATTTAAAATATTCCAACATAGCTTCTTGGATTTCTTTTTTATATTTTGGAATGGTCATTAAATGTGTTGTTTCTCCATGTTTTGTTAGGTTTGTTGGGGCAGTCTATATTTAGTTGTATAGTTAGTGGGGCGTGGTCGGACCACGTGGTGGTACCCATTTCTACTTTTGAGATTGAAGCAAGAAGTGATTTTTCTGTTAGGCATAAATCTATTCTAGAGAAAGTCCTGTGCCTCGGCGAGTAATACGAGTATTCCCTCGCGGAGGCATTAATACATCTGAATGAGTCATACATGGCATTTCTATGTAACCAATTGCTCAGTGTGGCATTTCTTTTGAGTATAGGGTTGGTGGTGTCTATGTCTTTGTCTGGGACTAAATTAAAATCGCCAAGCATTAGTACTGGCCCTTGTGCGTTTGTTTATTTTTTTCATTAATTTATTAAGGAAACTTATCTGTCTTTTGTTAGGTACATATGTATTGACTAGGGTTATTTTTTGGTTTTTTAGGGTACCAGTTAAAATTATGAATCATCCCCTTGGATCACAGATCTGTGTTTCTATGGTGAACGGTGTGCTCTCTTTAAACGCTATCATCACTCCAGCATGTTTTTTTTTGCGCATGCAAAAACAGTTTGTGGATAGGACCTATGTGACATTTTATTACAATCACCGCCTAACAGGTGCGTCTCCTGCATACATACTATTTCTGCATTGTAGATGGACGCTTCTTTCCAAGCGCTTCTTCTTTTGAAAGGCGAAATCAGGCCGTTGACATTTAACGACAAACTTCACAGCCATGGTGTTGAAAGCTGAAGAGAATATTTTGGAGGTAGGAGATCCAAGAACATGATGATGCCTGTGAAAACAGAACAGAAAAACGAAACAAAGTCATCACAGTCTGATGCTCTGCTGAGCCGCCACAGAATGTGGCTATAGATCATACCATAGAGGACCCAGGAGTGGAACAGTTTAGACAAACTGAGGCAAGATTGAACTTGCATATTTCGTGGGGGAGAAAGTCCAGCTTCAGTGGGCAGGCACTACAATATGTAGTAAAATTGTAATCACCGGAATTTCTTGGGTTCATTTCGTAGCGCCGGAGTCTTGTTTATTGGTTTGTTGACGGGCTTTAGGATCGCGTTTGGACGGTGGAGGT
Organism: Eleutherodactylus coqui; assembly: GCF_035609145.1. Taxonomy (NCBI): domain Eukaryota; kingdom Metazoa; phylum Chordata; class Amphibia; order Anura; family Eleutherodactylidae; genus Eleutherodactylus; species Eleutherodactylus coqui. Next base: position 93,364,321 of record NC_089838.1, on the reverse strand, counting down.
AATGTTGTTTGGAGGGTTATTCCCCAGGATGCCAGTGCTTCGGTGCCAATTTTAGGGTTGAGGAAGATATGGAATTTACCATCTTTGTTTGCTATGATTTTGGTTGGAAAACCCCACTTGTAGGGTATATTTGCTCTCCTCAGGGCGGAGGTTATATCTGCATAGCTTCTTCTCGCTTCTAATGTTGCTTGCGATAAGTCAATAAAGACTCGCAATTCAGAGTATGGGTGCGGGAGTGGTTGAGTTTTTCTTGCCGCATTCATAAGTGCTTCTTTTGTTTTGAAGTAATGGATACGAGCTATCACGTCCCTGGGAATATTTTCCTCCAGGAATTTCGGACGCGGCAATCTGTGGGCTCTGTCAATTCTTAGTTCTTGTTCTGGTATGTTAGGGAGAAGAACCTGCATGAAGCGAGTGATGTAATTCGGTATTTCTGCGTTTGGTACTTTTTCTGGTATTCCTCTTATCTTGACATTGTTGCGCCTATTGCGATCTTCCAAATCTGTCAACTTGAGCTGAAGCTTGTTTACTTTATCCTCTAGCTCATAGTGCGCATCAATTAGGGAATTATGCGAGACAACAATCTCTTCCATTTTTTTTTTCGCTTTTTTCAATTTTGTTAGTAATGTCTTGAACTGAGGAATTAACTTTAGATGTTAACATAAGCATGTCAGTCTGTATTGTATCTCTAAGGGCCATAATCGCCTCCTTGATGTAGATTTCGGTGGCTGGCCTGTTGGCTGCTGAAAGGTTAATTAACCCTCCTTCCCCTGCGTTATCACTAGCATTGATCGTGTCATCCTCTCCCTCAGTTTCAGCGGACATCTTTTGTTTTTGTTTAGCAGGGCTGCTAGTGGGTGAACTGTCCTTAGGTGGCAGCGTGGCCGATGCCATTTTAGGTGGGGGCCGCTCTGGGGTGTTTTTCCCTTTCTGCACTGACCTTATGGTATCTGCAGGTCTGATGCTTTGCTGGGAGCTGTCGCTTGGTATTTCTGCTTCCTGCAGCTCTCTCCCTGTCCCCTCGTCATCTGCTGCAGCTCCGTTGCTTTCTCTCAGCTCCGGCTCTGACAGTGCAGGGATCAGTGTCTCTTTGGCGGCCCTTGCTGGAGCGAGGCCGCGCGCCGCAAAAAAGGACTCCAGTCTCACTGGAGCTTGTTTGGAGGAACTCCTCCTAAGCATCGCTGGGGTCTTGGGACCTTCCTGCAGCTTTAAAGGAGCAATGGGACCTCCGGTGAGTGCTTATAGTCGCTATTAGTGCCTTAGCTGAACGGAGCCTAAAAGTTTGCTGCCGTTCCGGTGCCTCGTCAAGCCACGCCCCCTATATAAGATCTTTTTGAACCTGCGGTGTGTGGATGTCGGGAGAGAGCTGTTTCCTTTTGACGTGTCTACCTGTGGGTCTAGTGGCATGTTGAAATCCCCCCTAGTATCAGGGTGCCCTCCTTGAATTCGCCCAGGTCTTCCAGGGCCCTTTCCAGAAAGGTCGCCTGGTTGGAGTTGGGGAGATACAAAGACGCCAGTGTGACTTGTGTGTTTGCGAGCTTACCTTTGATGTATAGATATCTTCCTCCCGGATCTCCCCATGCTCCCACGGGATGGTGTTGGAGATTAGGACTGACACCCCCCTCGTTTTGGCCTCTGCGTTTGTGCTATGATACGCTTTCGCGAATCTCGCGTTCCCAAACCTCGGGACGGCGTCTGTGCGGAAGTGAGTTTCTTGTATAAAGGCTACCTTTGCCCTTTTCTTCCAGAGGAGATGGAGGACCTCTTTTCAGGGATGTTGAGCCCCTGCGCATTAATAGAAATGATCGAGAGGTTAGTGTGATCTGTAGACATGGTCACTTACGTGGAAACCTTGAGAATTAGTTACGGATATTAGCAGCTTGTGGTTAGAAACCTGGGTAGGTGGGGGGGGGGGGGGGGGGGAGGAGCAAAGGGGGAAGGATAGAGGGGGTGGGCAGTAGACGAAAGGTTTGACAGACAGGGGGAAACGAAATATTAAAAACCCTCTATACTTTATGTTTATCCGGAGACCTGGGCCCCTGCCCAAAGAGAGGCTGAGCCGAGGTCTCCGGAGCCCTATTTAGGGGTACGAAGAAAGGCTCTGGGCGGAGAGAAAGGCCGCTGCTGCACTCTCTGTGATATGTCCCGGGATGTGGTCTTCACAGACGAGCGCGGACGGAGGTTGAGTAGTTCGTTCTGTTTTGGGTGTTAGCTGCTCTGCCGCAGCTTGTCTGACCATGTCTGTAGGCCACCGACGGTTTAAACAGAATGTCCATTAGTTTGCGGGCGGAGAAGTTCAAGATGATGAGGGCTTCTTCTGTAGGGCCGTTTTGTGTCCTGTGGAGGCTATGAGGGTGGATTTTGCTGAGATTTCTTTCTTTACGCCCGCTCCGAGGTATAGCAGGGTCCTGCGTACCATTACGGGTTAACCATGTTAAAGTTCCTTTTCCTAGGGTTTTCGTATTGAGGGCCGCTTTTGTTCTTTGGTGTTGTAGCTGATAACGACTTTCAGGTTGTGTTTTTCGTTTCCTGGGCGTAGTGAGGACTGCCTCCTTAGTTGGGTGTTGCTGGGGGGTCTATAGGTAGTGTCTAATCTGGGATAGGTACTGGAGGCTCTTCCAGGAAGGCGAACGCCCCTTCTAAGTCAGCTGGTGTTTTGACCGTGTATAGGCGGCTTCTTTTGCGCAGGATCAGGTGGAAGGGATGTCCCCACTTGTATGTTGCGTCCGCTCTACGCGCTGCCTCTAGTAGGGGACGAATCAGTCTCTGGCTGTTTCAAGTTAATCTGGATGCATCTGGTAATATGGTGATCTCGTTTCCCCTGAATATAACCGAGCCTTGTTCCCATGCCATGTGTAATATCTCCTCTTTTTGTCGGTAGAAGTGTACCCTGCAGATGACGTCTCTGGGAAAATTCGCGTTTCGCGCTCTCCCCCCAAGCAGGCGGTGGACTCTGTCGAGCTCTATTGCCCTGTCTTCCGGCCTATGTAGGAGTTTATTGAAGATTGTCGTGACGCAGTCGTATAGTGCTTCTGGCGGGATGTCTTCCGGGAGGCCTCTCAATTTTAAATTGTTGCGGCGTCCTCTATTTTCTACATCATCCAGATGTAGGGTTAGATCTCTGATCTGTCTTTGCTGCTCTTCCACTGTTTCAGCAAAATGATGAAAGTCCATACTCGGGGCGGCTGTCGTCTGTTCTAGGGTGTTGACCCGTTCCGTAAGTTCTTGTACTGAGAGCTTCACCTCTGATATGGCTGATTCTTGTTTCTCTTCAATACGCCTCAACTGCGTTTCTAGGTCAAGTTTAGTGGGGAGCTCACACATCATTTTCCAGAGAGCCTTTAGGGTCTGCGTGTCATCTGCCGGTGGGTCTTGGGGGTTTTGGGTGACACTGGCTGCCATTAAGAGAGCATTACTTGCAGGTATGCTGTGCTCCATACCCCTTGAACCGACTGAGTTTGGGGCTGCTTTGAGAATGGAGGGGGTTGTAGTTGCTCCCCCCCTTACCTTGCCCCTTGTAAGTGCTGACTGTTGTGGGCGCTCTGGGGCTTCTTGGCTGGGGTGCCCTCTGCAGTTAAGCCCCTGTCTCTCCTGTTCCTGGGCAGGTTCCTCTGCCTGCTGGGCTGCTGCCTTCATGGGGGTGCTCTGAATGCCCTCCTGCCTCTGTGTTGGGCTGCCCCTGGGGGACCCTCCCGGTAACTGTGAGGTTGTGGAGCTTCCTCTGCCTGGCGATGGCGACCGGCTCTCCCCCCTGTCTTCTCCCGCCGATCATTGGGCACTTTCATGTGTGGGGATGTCTGAGAGGACCTCCGGTGCCCGCTCCTTGCTTTTTTTGCTCTCTCCTTTCATGTTCTGCAGCGCGGTCCGCGCCGGCTGCAGGGCTTTCTCTGTAGAGCGTGGGGAGTGCTGCTCCACGTGTCTGCCCGGCGCCATGTTCCCTGTTCTGCGGCCGGTCTCCGCGGTGCCCGCTCCTTGCAGGTACCTGCTCAACGGCGTGCTTGTAGTCGGTGGGGGGGTCTCCCCTGTGTCTTCCACCTTTCATGTGCCCTGTAGTCACTGATGTTATGTCGGGGTTCTTGATTTTCTATAGTCAGCTGCAGCGGAGCTCTTTCCCCTGCGGCCTCACTCCTCCATGCCTAAGCCACGCCCCTACACATGTTTTTTTATCACTTTTAGGGTGGATTCAGACGACCGTATATCGGCTCGGTTTTCACGCCGAGCCGATATACGGTGTTCTCATTTACAATGAAAGGAGGCGGGACAGAAGTGGGGCTAAGTTCCAAGAATTAGCCCCGCCCCCATCCCGCCTCTCCACATTGAAAATAGTGCAGAGGGGTGGAGAGGAGGCAGAGAGGGGGCGGGAGCTCAGAGCACTGCTCCTGGCTCTTCTAGCCTCCCCCCCTGCAGAGAGAGATGACGTATATCGGCTGGGTGAGAAAACCCAGCCGATATACGTTCGTCTGAATCCAGCCTAAGGTCTCATGTCCACGGGCAAAAGAAGAATTAAAATCCGCAGCGGATTTTAACTCTTCTCCTGCCCGCGGATCCGCATCCCATAGGAATGCATTGACCACCCGTGGGTAGATAAATACCCACGAATGGTCAATAAAAGTGATTTAAAAAAAAAATGGAGCATGAAAAAATCTGGACCATGCTCCATTTTCATGCGGGTCTCCCGCGGGGAGACAAAAATCGGAATTTACTCACCTGCTCCGGTTCTTCCCTTCGCCGCGGCGTCATCTTCTCTGCGTCGCGGCCGGATCTTTCTTCTTCGGGCCGGCGCATGCGCGGGGCACGTCACCGACTTCTCTCCTGCCATGCCTTAATGCTTACTATAGCAATCACAGGCTATGGCAATGCAGGCCGCCGTTATCTGGCGCCCTGTTGCCATAGCAACCAGCCGGGCGATAACATCGCGAGAGCCGGCAGGAGTCACAGAGGGAGCGCGCTCGCGCTGTGAACCCTTTCCCTGTCGCAGCGGGACGCCAGCTACTAGTGACAGCTAGCTCCTGCTGCGGGATAGCACGAGATATGCTATGATCTCGCGCTATCCCTATGATGTAAGGGTATGTCATTTTGCGGAAGTACCCGGCACCGATGACATACCCTTACGTCATGGGACGGGAAGGGGTTAAAATACGTCTCAGAACTGAATTGGTCATTAAAAAAAAATAATCAGATTTTGAAAAGTGTAAACAAATGACTTCTAAATGTATTTACTGTGTGGGGTCCCAAAAAAATTAATAAACACACCTATGGCCTATGGTAAATGTTACTTATTAAACTATTTTGTGGTGTTTGTCTAGAAGTAATACAAATATACATATACCTGCAATTACAACAACACCATATTGTGTATCAACACAGAAAACAAATACATTCTGCATACTTGGCTGTAGCAGGAACAGCAGGGACTGGGGGCATCAACCTGACTGACGCTCCCTTAACTAATAATAAAAACTTACCTGGAGACTTCTTGTGTGTAAATGTGGGGTAGGCCACAGCTTTTATTAAATATTTAACCTCTACTATTTTAACTCCATAACCCTTCCCATGCTACAACCCGCTTAATTTAAACTGATTTTAGCTTTAACTATTCCACAGGACGTTTGTAAGCCCGCTTTCCTTGGGCTTGTAAACCCTCCTCTTCTTCAGCATGGAAAGTTCAGGCCACACGGCATGCGCCGTATCCCTACGGCGCATTCCGCCCCACCCCACGGACCCGAGCTAAAGCAGCTTCCACGCCATCCTGCAGTCCTGACAGGAATGTGTCCAATCCCACGTCATTTAGGTGTATTCCATCATCTCGCAGCGCACCTCTCTCTCTGTCCTCCAACTCCCGATGGCGTACAGCAATCCCTCCCAAGGATTGCACGAATTTCGAAATCCTCTGGTTGATCACTTTCCTTACGTTTTCGATCGCCTCGGGGTTCTTTGCCCCCCTCCAACATCTCCTGGCGATAATATCCGACCACACGAGCACGGATTCTTGGAAGCACTCCCGAAAACGGAGCAAGTCCTGTTTTATTAGAACGAGTAAATCGCCAAGTTTTACTTTTCGTAGGTCGTTCCCCCCGGCGTGCACGACCAGGATGACTCGCCGGGGGGTCCACCTGCTAATCTCCGTCACGATCTGCAGCAACCTTGGCCATTGTAGTCCTCGAATCCCATACCAATTTACCACAGTGTCCGGCATTCCTAAACCCCTTCCTAATGGCCGAGTTGCTGCTCTCCTTTCGGCCCAGTACACAAATGAATGCCCGATGATCCAGACTCTCCACGGCTCTGCAGCTGCAACACATAAAAACAAAAAACCAAAACCCGTACCAAGCAACCGAAAAAACGCCATTTTCCAGGCCAAAATCATACCACTTCGCGTTCTTATAATATTAAGTCCGGTCTAATGTATGATTTATATGCCTGCGACTTCCATCTACCTAGCCGTTTTAGATCCTCTTCCCGCATACCATGTGCTTCTGCCATGGTTGCCGCACCTATCCTAAACGAATGCGTACCAAACTCCGACACATCCAAACCTGCTGTGCGTAATGCTGAATGGAAAACCGCCGTAAACTGAAAACGGGTGAGGGGATCGCCCGCCGCGTGTACGAAAAATTGGTCGCAAATATTACGCGAGCTCATGTAATCTCTGACCGTGCTCACCGGGCACCACTTGGATTCAAGGCTATTAATTGCTATCCACTCGCCTCTTCCATAAATGTCCGTCTTGGACTTTCTGATACATATACGTAGTGATGCACCCGAGCAAATAACATCATTATGCCGCAAGCCGCCAGGCTTATTTTTACTCGCCGGGACCAGCTCTCCGATTCGTAACGCCGCAAAAAACGCCACCGAAAAGGCCGCTCTAAATAGCAACGCTTCTGAACTATTAACGCACACGCTTTCCAACAATTCTAATAGCTTAATCAACATGGAAAACGTAATGGGCCGTCGTCTATCAATATGCGTCTTATCTTTTTTCCAACCGCGAATTATCTGGCGAAAAATAAACTCTTTAGTAACGTTAGCCTTACCATTTAGTTTAAGCAGAAAGGCTACTCCCGCTAGATATTTTTTAGCTGCTCCGACCGACCGATGTTTGTGCCGTAAATCTAACATATCTAGCGTGGCCGCCCGCGCCCTTTCACCGTCGACCACACAACCGCCTGCCAATGAAAGCCATTCCAACTATATAGAATTGTAACTCTTCCACGTCGCGCCCGTGACCGATGCCTCCACCAGCTTCAACAACTCTGCTCGACCACATCCCATAAGTGAGGAGGGCATCGGACCCCCTCGGCCTCCGCCTGTGGGTGCTGTTCCCTAAACACCTCCATCTGTGAACGAGAGAGTGTCAGCCGCTCCATTGTCATGACCCGGAACATGCCTGGCTCGCAAATAAATATTGTTCTGCAGGCATCTCAAAACCACATGTCTCAACAATGCCAACACAGGCGGAGACCCCGAGGTCTGCCTATTGATCACCTGCACCACTGCCGCATTATCAGACCAAAAACAGACCTTGCGGTCCTGGAGCTCTGAATTCCACAGTTCCAACGCTACCACCAGTGGAAAAAACTCCAATAGTGTCACATTCTTGGTCCATTTTCTATTCACCCAACTCACCAGCCAGGGTTCCCTGCACCAATGGTTATTAAGAATTACACCAAAACCTCCCGACCCGGCCGCGTCCGCAAATAGGCATATGTCGCTACCCGTAACCTCCTCCTTTGGGCACATCACTTGCCCATTGAAGGATTGCAAAAACACTTTCCATATATGTAGGTCCGCTCTCATCCCCCGTGTAACCCGCACGAAATGATGGGGTTCCCGTACCCCTGCCATAGCTAATGTCAGTCTTCTTGAGAAGACCCGTCCCATAGGGATGACTTTACACGCGAAATTAAGCAAACCTGCCAGCCTCTGAATCTGCCTCAGCGTGACTTTTTTGCAGCTGGCAACTTCATTGACTGTCTGGTGTAACCTGGCTACTTTTTCCACTGGTAACCTGAACACCATATCCTCAGAGTCAATCTCGATTCCTAAGAATGTGATCCGAGTCACGGGGCCCACCGTTTTCTCTTCTGATAACGGAACCCCTACCCTCAGCATGAGGGCCTGGAAGGTTTTAAGCAAGAATACGCAATTGCCCGAGTTCTCGGCCCCGACGAACAAAAAATCATCTAAGTCATGTATCACCGATGAGATGCCCGTCTCATACTTGAGTAACCACTCTAAAAAGGAACTAAACAATTCAAAATAATAGCATGAAATGGAGCATCCCACTATACCCCTGACCACTAATACATACCATCCAAAAGCTGGGCAGAAAGCAGTTAGAACCCAATATACTCAATAGGGTCGGTCCGGCACTGTTGGCTCCGCCTCTGGACAGAGCCCGGGCCGCTTGACCACAGGGATTTCACTTTCCTGCTCCTAGAACGGAGTGCTCAACACAGATGTGAAACCTCCCTTACACAACCATTAGGGGAAAACCAGCCAAAATAAAGCCATTGTATAAAGCAGCTAGGGAGAAACATCCACGCACATCGCTGCTGACAGCACATTTAACATATATATCCTTGACCATAAGGTAGTTTTCCAGGCAGCGCCCACTATCAACGTCGGGATACACCGGGGTCGGAACAGAAGCCGCTGCTCCAACGCCTTTGTAGTGGTTAGGGGTTGTAATTGCAGGCGCAACTCCCACTAATTTTAATGAGAGCTATGCCTGCAAAAACTGGCACCAACCATCACCCAGGGGTCACGGCTGCAACCATAGTGTATCCTGGCACTGACGGTGGGTGCTGCCTGGAAAACCCCATTAAATAAAGAACCAAGATCCCACGGGCAATTAATCCAATCAAAAACGTTCTAAAAGGAGATGTTGGGTAATCGACTTATCAGCCCTAAACATAGGGGCATAATGTAGTGGGTCACTTGTGATGGCACTCAGCGGGCACTGAGACCAAGGAGATATGCTATACGAACGTGCAATAGAAATATCAGAACAAGTTTTACGGTTTTCCTCATGGACTAACAGACAGGCGATCCTCAGGTTGTATACAGACCCAGAAAGCTGTCAGCACAACTGTATATATATCAGGAAACATAACCCAAAAGAATGACATTGAAGGTGCTCCAGCCCACAAGACAATCAGCATCTTCTGTTCCCTCCCGTTTATCATAGTCAATTGTTACTGCAGCAGCCAAACCGAGCAAATCTTATATAGTAAGGTCGCTATACGAGGGGCAGCAGCAAACAGCTAATTGGGTTCTTAATTAGTACATGAAGACAATATAACCCACCTCTACAAGAGTCACACTGCCGAGGAGTTGAAGAGCACAAAAATCAGTAAGAGAGACCGCCCGCTGCTGGAGCCCCCGCCCGTCGCTGGAGCCCCCGCCAGAGAGAGGCCGCCCGTCGCTGGAGCCCCCGCCAGAGAGAGGCCGCCCGTCGCTGGAGCCCCCGCCAGAGAGAGGCCGCCCGTCGCTGGAGCCCCCGCCAGAGAGAGGTTGCCCGTCGCATAAATTCCCGCTGTTACCCCCCTACATGCCATGATCTATGTAGGTCGCAGCATGTAAAGGGTTGACAGAGTAAGGTTGCGACCTCTGTGACGTCATAGCAATGCATTATCATATTTATTACAAGATGACAGGTTAAAGTACCCTAAAAAAATATATATGTATTTGTTATCATTGCGTCCAAAACGACGTGTACAATAAATTTCACAATACCTTTTACAGCAAATGCTTTTCTGTTAAAAATAAATAAAAATAGCAACAAAATAAGGGCTTAATCAGACGACCGCATATCAGCCGCGTATTCACGCTGGCCAATATATGGCGTCCCTCTCTCCGGGGGGAGAGGGCATGGAAGAGTCGGGAGCACCCTCTCCGCCAACTCTCTACCCCCTTTCCACCCCTCTGCACTATTTGCAATGAGGGGAGGTGGGACAGGCCGGAGCTAATTCCCTTAACTTAGCTCTGCCGGCGCCCCACCTCCTCTTATTGCCAATTAGGCGGACAGGGGGCTTTTTTTTAAAAACGAGTTTTTTTCTCTTTGCCCTCCAAAATTTTTTTAATAAAAATTCTACAATACATGTACCCAAAAAAACAGTGCCAATAAAACCTAAACCTCAACACGCAAAAAACAGGTGCGCACATGGCCACGTTGATGGCAATTCCCCCAAATGATCACATCCTTAAGACAAAAATAGGCCAGGTTATTAATGGTTAAAGTAAATCAGGGTTGGAAGTATACAGGAGCGCACACAAAACGCAGCGAGCAGAGATGTTACACGCATGTGCAGAGATGTTTTTCTTTAACTATGCAGTTTTTCAACACACAAAAATAAAATGCAGTAATTGGGCTACTTGGGCGTTTCCTTTTTCTTTTTGCACGATAAACAAATGATACCCAGATGGCGCACGAACATCAGACGACGCACTGAGGCCTCGTTCAGACAAGTCTGCTTTTAGCGCAGTTAGTCTGCGTATAAAGATCGCGCTATACTGCACTAAAAACGCTTCAACAGGCAATTGACTATTTTACTAGCTGTGAAATTGCCCGCTCACACTATCGGAGGCGCGTGGCGCATGTTATCCATCTCCCATAGGAACCGGTGAAAACCCCACGCATCCTGCGCCAAAGATAGGTCAGGGCCATCTTTTCACATACCTTAGAGGCGAGCATTGCAGTCGCATGTCCTATCTTTGTTAGGTGCAAGGATTTAGCGCGTCTAAACTTCCTTCATCTGAACGCTTCCATAGGAAACCATTGGTTCTAATAGAAGCGCTTTCTGTTCGCGCCTCTAATGCGCTAAAAGCCCGCTAATCTGAACGAGGCCTGAGATCAGTCCAGCAGACTGAAGATGCGTGCTCCCGTGTGAATGAGCCCCAAGGTGGTATAAAGGCCAGCAGAGGTTTACGCTGCACTACATGACCCAGCGGCACAGAGGGGAGATGTCACACAGCAGCGGATCCCAGAACCTTCCTCCGTGCCAGCGGGGTCCTTCTACCTGCACACAACCAGCAGCAGTCCTTCCCTTGTTCTCACCTCCACCTGTCTGCTCCAGGCTTGTAGGCGTCGCCCACTAGAACTCCTCAGAGAGACTCTTCTCACCTGTCTCATCATAATCCAGGAGGTGGGATGAGGGCTGGGGATCCTCACAGCTCTTCTCCAGGTTCCCGGACTCTCTCCATGCTGGACTGGGACAGAACACTTGTTCCTCTAGGCTCAAACACTGGGGGCAATCTGTTAAGCTCTTAATGACCAAGGCTGTTTGCGCCTTAATGACAAGGCAAAAGTTTGGAAATCTGACATCTGTCACTTTAACATATCATAGCTCTGTAAAGGTTTTGCATATCCAAGTGATTCTGACAATATTTTTTTTGGCCACATATTGTGCTTCATTTAGGTGGTAAAACTAGACTGATAGAAATTGTGGATATTTAATAAAAGCGACAAAATTGGAAACATTTTGAAAAAATTTTCATTTTTCACATTTTCAACTGCAATATGTCAAATATGTGCCAATATGCTGTGCAGATTTTTGATAAGACATATATTTCCATCTATTTTGTTTATTCTGGCCGCACATTTGAAGAACTTTTTTTAACGACTTAGGAGACGTACAAATTTAATATTAATTGTTAACATTTTGAGGAACATTTTGTTTTCCTGCACCAAGCCAAGATTGCAAAGGCTCATAGCTGTGAGGGCTTATTCACACGTCCGTATATCAGCTGGGTTTTCACGCCCAGCTGATATATGTGTCCCTTTCTGCAGGGGGAGGAGGCGTGCCAGGAGCAGTGCACTGAGATCCCACCCCCTTTCCGCCCCTCACCACTATTTGCAATGGGAGGGGGCAGAACTTAGCTGCACCCCCATCCTGCCCCTTCCATTGCAAACAGTGGCAAGGGGTGGGCAGGGAGCGGGAGCTCAGTGCACTGCTCCCGACCCAGCCCGCCTCCTCCCCCTGCAGAAAGGGACATCATATATCGGCCGGGTGGGATGGGGTGTAAAAAGTGGCGCTCTGTGAGGCTCTGTCAGCTTGCTGAGGTGCAGTGGTCTCACACAGAAGGCACTCAACAAGCTGCTCCTGGATCTGCAGCTGTGAGCCCGGACCGTGGCACTGCGTATAACTGCGTACTCGGACAGGCGGTCATGTGCAGTACACTTGTTCTGGATAATATTTTCCTCCAGCAGGTTTCAGGGTATTCTGTAGCTTCCTAATTGTATAGTGTGCACACATAATGAAAGAATCCAGTCAGACACAAGTCATCAGCCTTGAATCTCACCCAGCTCTCTCTGAAGTTACAGAGCCTCGGGTCTTTATTGTAACACATGATACCTGCCCTTTATGGGCGTGCAACAGATTACATCAGTAACATATACATATTCTTATTCGCTGGGTCATATAGAATTCCCAGCCTCCTTCTCCTCCTGCTCTCAAGTCCTGTGTCGTGTGGACTTTGTCCTCTTAGCATGCTGTCAAGCTTAAGGAATTTCTGTGTACATGACAAGTCATTGTTTAAGTAGTTTCTGTGTTATTTAAGAAGTTTCTGTGTGGGGGCAGGGCTGGGGAAACATTCAAGATGTACACAAGCAATACATATAGCACTGTGATTTAACTCTTTCCTTATGCAGCAGAACTCCACATTTGGCTGAAGTCACAAAACTCACATCTTTCACCATGCCATTGTCCAGCAACTACCATAATGAAATTATGCAGTCATTAGCCTCTATAGAGTCAAATCACTACAGCTGCATAATACTTCCAGTTAATTACAAATCAATAGACATTTTACGCTGACTGATCATCATGTCTACCACACACTTTTTAAAATTTGTTTATATTTTCTGCGCCGTCGCTTAGTGAGGATGAGGGTACCCGCATCCCATACGCAATGTAATTGTGTATGGGCTGCGGGTATATCTGCAATCATAGGGCACAATGGGCTGTATGTCGCGGATATCTGTGGGAAAATAGACCATGCTGTGTTCTGTTATTAGATTACATAATTCCGAATGGTAATGTGAGAATTGTGAAATCCAATGCATTTGATTGATTCATGTATTACCGCGGATGAAACAGTTGCGGAAACCATGAGTGGGGATGAAACTTTAACTTTTTTAACTATTTTTTATCTTTACATGATCGCTGTTATCCATTGGATAACAGCAATCACGCGTCCGGGGACCGCATACCGCAGCCCCCAGGGACATCTTCCTGCTCTTGGCTATGTTTAACAGCCGGGAACAGGGAGATTTTAAAGTTCCAGGGCTTTCTGGCACATGGCCCGACATTTTGCCATCTGGCGTGCATGCGCAGAAGGTGGCATCAGGTCCTTGCAGGACCAGATCGCTGCGGGGCATTGCGTAGGCTGGAGGTGAGTAGTTTCAGCTTTCCTCATTGGTACAATCCGTGAGGGCATATGAAACTTTAACTTTATTTAACTTCTTTTTTAACTTTTATGCGATCGCATATGACTGGGGGTCGCACACCACAGACCCTGATGACAGCTCCAGGCTATCCGTTAGCAGAGAGCTGTCACATGCAGAGACCCTGCGGTTTTAGTCTACAGGGCCAGCGTGTTTTTACAGCCCTGTAGATTACAGTCCAGACACCCAGAACATGAAAACATGTACAGTATCGGTGGCCACTAAGAGGGTAAGACATTAGCTTTGTCTGACGGTCTTATCTGCAGCCTTGCTATCAGAAGATGCACTTAATATATGAAGAGGCACGGGGATTCTATCACATGCTGCGGCATTTCAGAAGGAACACACTTAATGGCGGGCCCCAACGAGCGTAACGTTATAGCGTATTACGTGGTGAATGGAGTCAGTGAAAGTACATTGATTTTCATTCATCCAGTCACACTCCCTTATATACATTGCGTATAATACGTGTGTAGCATGTTCTATTTTACTGCACATTATGCGCGATAAAGCCCTATTTTGCTCTATGGGCACGTGATAAACACTGTACATACGCAATTGCTTTCAGCATGTATAACGTTAATACGCAAAGTCGCTAAGCGACAGAGCGGGAAATAAAAAAAAGAAACAAGTCAGAATGTAAATGACAGCATGCGTGAGATACACAGTTATGCGCACTGAAATATTGCTGCCATGCGCAGCGACAGGACGGCTCACACAGCGGTAAAACGCTGCGTTATCACTTTTTTTGATCCTTGGAGCTGAGCTGTGAGTCACAAGGGTGGGCCGCGACACCTCTCTCCACCCACTGCATGAAGATAGACAGCTTGCTCCCCTTTTGTGTGCAGCCAGACAGCTGTCCCTCTACCTGCAGCGGGCGGGGAGAGGCTAGCGCAGCTCGCTCCTATTCCTTTTTAGAAATTCAAAAACCCAAACATAAAATTTTTGTGCAAGCCAAAAAGTTTTGCCATTTCTGTGCGAGAAATCGGGGTTACAGATGTTGATGAATTTCCCCCAGTGAAGGGAATTGACTGAATCATTTCCACCAGCTTCCTGTGTTATGTCAGTCTTAGGGCGCCTACCCACTGGCGTTTGCGATTTTCGTGCGTGAAAAACGCAGCGTTTTCCGCGGCTTTTTCGCGGCATTTTCTCGCCTTTTCCGCTAATTTCCATTGACATTCATGGGTGCATTAAGAGAAAAATAAGGACACATATGCAACTGACAGTTCCTATGTTAAAAATTGCAACGGACCGAAAAAAAAAACGCAAGTGGACAAAAACACATTCTATCCTAATTGCTCTCCAGAAAAAACGCAAAGGAAAAAAAAAATCGCAAGTGGGTAGGCGCCCTTAGTGCGAGTTATATTTGTGCATGAAATTTGTACGTTTTTTCTTTTTTTCACCACCTTTCAAATGTGGTAGGAAAAAGTGGACAGAGTTATGTAGAAGGAGCCGGGCCACCAGAAATCCTGCTGATTTATTATGCCAAAATTGGCCTAAATTCTAGTGCAAATCTCTACCTGCAAGGGTTTATTTCACTTTCTCCTGAACCGACCAAAGCTGCAGCAAACCATCCTGATAACAGGACATCACAGGCTGGGATCCCCGGGGAGGCCTGAAGAATGGGGCCTTTGGAGTGGTTGGGGCCCAATCTCTAGACAGATGCGGGACTTGCATATATCGGGCTTTTATGGCGCATCCTCCAGAGTTCCACAGCAGAAGAGCCCATTCTTTTGCATCATTAAAAATGTTCCAATATTAGCATAATTTCTTAAATTCCCAGATTCCCCTTTAATCTTCACCTGTTACCTACAAGAATTGGAAGCCACCTCAAAAATGCTGCAGAATGAGTAGCTACAAACTTGACTAGGTACAACGGAGTCGTCGCTGTGACCACTTACCCTTTTTAACCTAGCTTATCTAAAATAAACACCGACAACTTCTTTTTTGGATTAAATTTGGCCACAGCAGCCAATTTTATTATAACATACAACAATAAATCCTGAATAACACTTTTAACCCTGATCCTAACTACTATGGAGAGATCCTTGGAGTTCCCAACAAAAATGTATATATCTGTCGCCTCACCCAAAAACAAGGAAAATAGGTGTAACTGTCTCCCGTCTCCTAAAAATCCTGACTCGGGAAACCCTATTTTCCAAACTACGCCTCCCGTCTCCAATCACCTGACTCGGGAGACTCGACATTTACCTCGAGTCACCAACCTCCCGACCCCGAGGCTATCTAGCCATTCCCCGGCTATTAACAACCACAACTTTAGCAGGTAACCCCCTGCCAAAACAAGAGGCGACAGACCCACCTACAATTTAAAACTAACCAGAGGGGGGAGGAGGTAACTCAACTAACCCCTGCCTCCCCCCTTACCCCCTCGTATATTGACTCCAAGGACCCCTCCCTAACCGCTGCTATGACGATATACCTAACTCCCTCCTACCCCTAACTCTAAGGGCGGGTGGGTGGGACTCTTCTCCCCGTCCAGGCTCCAGGTCCGTCTTCTTCCTCTGCTGCTCCCGGAATGACTCCTCCCCCCTTCCTTCCCGCTCTTTCTATCCCATAAACCTTTTCTCCCCCTCATTACGCCCTCCCTTTTAACCTCCACCTCACCTTATTTTTATTTAAAATATTAACCCTTTCCTCCCCGTTAACCCCGTCATGTTCGCCTTCACCTACGGCCCCTGCGGGCCCCGGTTCCGGCCTCCCTATACAGGATCTGAATGACCCACCACACAGTTAGAGGGGTTGTCCAGTTGCAAACGATTGATGGGCCTGTCCGAAGGATTAAACCATTAGTAGTAAATTGATTAGTTGTTTTCTAAGCCAGTGTACTTGTGCAATGGGCTGATTTTTTCAGGGAGCAGACAGCCCCATTCCCAATGCAGTGGCAAGACTTGGTATTACAGGTGTTAAGACCCAGGTTCTGTTTCTCGCCATTTTGTCTCCTTTCAGCCTACAGAACTAACTATGAACGTTAGCCTAATTCTCTTCTCAAGCTAAGAGGAGTATTCATCTGGGCGTACAGCCATTCTTTGTTATCTCAGAATTTCACATGAGAAATGTAGGTAGTTTTCAGATATTTCTAGTCTTATGGTATTCTGTTATGTTACAAGTTATCTTTTGAAATGTACTGTGCATTAGTTTCACATGAATTAATTGTTCCACATGAGACCTTATGTGAAGCTTTGGCATGAAACCATGTATAGTCCTTCTTCCTGATAAAAACTCTATATTTGTAGAATATAACTTAGAATTCTTTGAGATACATCAACCTGTGTGTGTCACTGAATTCTCCAGGCCTGTAGTAACATATATAATAATTTGGAAGACAGCAACATATCTTTGGGGTCCCTGTAATATCCCTAACACAGGCAAGTAATACCAAGTCCTATTCACTTTAATGACAACTTGCTTGCAATACCAAACCTGGCCACTGCAGTGGGAACAGAGCTGTCTGCTTCATGCAGAAATCAGCTCAGTCCACAAGCACACAGGACCTCCACCGATTTACTATCGATAAGGTGAACGGATGTCCGATTTAGGTGGGACAGTTCAGCTTTGGGACCATGTGTCCCGCTTTCCCCAAGGCCCCAGGCGGGACAGCCATTTGTCCTGCTTTCGGGATGTCTGGTCATCATTAAAGTGATTACCAGCCGGGGTGCCACTGCTTCTCAACTGGTAATCACTCAGTGGCACGGTGGCGTGTGCATCCGGGATCTTCCTCCCCTTCTACCCTGACAACTCCTACTTAGGCCTCCCTCATACAGGCATTTGCACACACTGCGTTTACTGCAATCTTGGCAGCGCTGGCATGCGTTATGCCAGTGTTTTGGCTGCATTTTAAGCCGTCTGCCATCCCTGTAGGATTCCAGGCACTAGTCTGTGCCTGCAGAGCATTTCTTGCTGGTAACGAGGTTTCAAGACCACGCCTTCAGCAAGAGATTTCCCTGAATGCCTGAGCCTTAAGCGATTCATCCATTGAATGGCTGTGATTGGTGCATCCAGCGCTGGCTGTGGTTGGCGCTGGATTAGCCAATCAGAGCAATCTCTTGCTGAAGGCTGGGTCTCCAAACCCCGTCACTAGCAAAATATCCTCTGACAGGTGTCCAGAGCCCTGGAAAGTAGCGCCTGCGAGCAGGCAGCGACAGCATCGGTGAGATTAACTTTTTTTTGGTAGTGCAGCTAGCGCTGCCCAAAATGCGGCACCAAGTTGGAGCCACATTTTCAGCAGTGCTGCTAACGCTGCCCATTCATTTTAATAGGCCATGCAGGGCAGAAAATGGCAAAATATGCATCGCTGTTAAAGCATAGCGTTTTGACGCTTGTGTGGACAGCCCCATTGAAATGATTGGGAGCGTTGTACAGCGTTTAGCGCTGTGCTGAAAAGGCAGTACTAAATGCTGTAAAAAAATGTCTGTGTGAGGGAGGCCTTAGTTCCGCAAGAGGAGAGGAGGTGCTGCTGTGGGTGCACACACTTCCGCTCACAGCAGTGCTGAGAAGGGCAGTGGCACTCTGAAGACAAGAAAAAGGTAAGTATATTGGGGCGCTCTATTACTACTGGGCCTACCGTGGGAGATCATTGTTACTACTGAGGTCAATATAGGGGACACTATTAGTAATAATGTCCCCTGTACCAGCAACTTTGGGGGACACTGTTACTACTGGGGCTGATATAGGTGTCACTATTACTACTGAGGCCACTGTGAGGATCACTATTTCTACGGAAGCATCTGTGGGTGTCACTATTACTATTGGGGCTGATATAGGTGTCACTATTACTACTGGGGCCACTGTGGGGGACACTAGTACTACTAAGGCCAGTGTGAGGGCAACTATTATTACTGAGGCTACTGTGGGGGTCACTATTACTACTGAGGCCACTGTGGGGTAACTATTATTACTGGGGCCACTATGGTGGTCACTATTACTACTGGGGCTACTGTGGGAGAACTATTACTACAGGGGCCACTGTGGTGGTCACAATTACTTTTGGAGCCACTGTGGGGTCACTATTACTACCGAAGCGGCTGTGAGGTTCACTATTACTACTGGAGCAACTGTGAGGGTCACTATTACTACTGATGCCACTGTATGGGTCACTATTACCACTGAGGCCACTGTGGGGAACACTGTTACTACTGAGGCTGATATAGGTGTAAATATTACTACTGAGGCTACTGTGACGATAACTATTACTACTGAGGCCACTGGGAGTGTTACTATTACTACTGAGGCCACTGTGGGGTCACTATTACTACTGGGGCAACTGTGGTGGTCACTATTACTACTGGGGCCACTGTGGGGTCACTATTACTACTGAGGCCACTGCTGGGAGCACTATTACTACTGAGGCCATTTGAGGTCACTATTACTACTGAGGCCACTGTGGGGTCACTATTATTTTCCTGTGCGGCCGTCCGTAATTAGGATCCCCGCATAGAGGTACTTTATTGAGACTCCCACGCATCTGCCGTGCGGGGTTTGTATTGGCTAAGCCTTCCTGAATAATTTTCTGCCAGAGTGTCTGTGGAGTGACCCCTACCTCCCTTCCTCCTCTGGACCGGTGACATACAGATAACATCAACTGTAGGGCCATATTCATCCTGTGTATCCTCCCTACCTCTGAGCTCTAGCCTGTTACTGCTTAAAGTGAATTGTACCTTCATGACCTGTTAAACAAGTTATTAGTCTTAAGTAAAGTTATACCGGGCCCTAACCGCTCCTAGGGACCCAAGGTACTACATACAATTTTCCGTGTTCATTACTCCACCGCATAGAATATCAGTGTGTGGGAATGCTGGCGTCAGAAATGATTTGTGCTACTATTCCCCCCATCCCGTCTATTGGCACTCCCTGCCAAAGGAGTGTCGAAGCTGGCCTGCGATCCTGCTCTGGCCTTGGCTGCGTGTCATCCCTCCGGGACCAGAGCCTGCTAAGTGCCACCGTGACAAGACAGTACTTATCCCTCCCAGCTCTTCATGTTAGCCAGGTGCCCAGGGTCACCCCTCTGGGGTGTTGCACTTTAACCTTGAAAAATGGCCTGGTGTGATCTTTTCTACTAGTGATCTGCACATTAGTGAAGCGTCCTTATTATGAAAGTGTAGAAAATGCTTGGAAACACTCTGCAATCGATGGCCTCTCCTGATGTTAGATCGATGCTGATTTGCTTGAATGCATAGGGCATTGGTGGTTCGCCCTATTTATTCTAAGCCACAGGGGCATTCTATTAAATAGGATGAATTGTAGTTTAAAAATTGTCTAATGGAGAATTCCTTTCCTCTTTCAATGTTGCAATTGTGACCGGGTCCCTGCATTGAGGGGGCCCCTGAAGTCCTCGCCCCGCCATATACAAAATGCACATTGAGTGCATTGCTGACGGGTCGGTCGCACTGCAGGCTGCGTGATTGGTGCGACCAACAGTGTGATTGTGCGAGGAGAGGAAGCCGACACACCGAAGGGGGGAATAGAAGGAGGAAAAGAGGGGAGGCCGATGCAGGGCACGCAACGAAGCGGAGCCAAATGATGATGATGTCATCAGGCTGCTGCTCCTGTATGGTGTCTGCAGGACCTGCTCTAAACACACTGCAGCTTTGTGCTGGGAAAGCACAGAGTAGAGGTCGTCTGATTCCAGGGTTACAACTACGATTCAAGGTGTGGAGGTCCCAGGACTTGTCCTAGTCGGACCGCCCAGGCTGTGTGTGTACGTTGTTAAAAAAAAAAAAAAGTCATCCCATTACCCATGGCTAATATTCAGAGAAGTGAAGTCTTACTACAGGTTATCTCCTATCCACAGGAGATAACCTGCTGATCCGTGGGGTCTCACGCCACTGAAAGACCCCAGCTGATTGTTCGGGCTCTTCACACTGGGAAGGGAGATATGGGGCCGTGACCCCCGCCCCCATATTGTGCTCTCCAGCATGCGATACCCGTGTTTCACGTGGAAACAGCCTCCCATCACTCCAGGGATGAAGGGAACCTCCGCTGCGGCTGTGAAAGCTGCTGCAGAGGATCGCAGTTTTCCAATTGTTTTCAATGGTGCCGATGCTGCTGCCGCCGACCCTATTGAGAGCAATGGGCGATATCGCAGAAAGATAGAACATGCTGCAATGTGTTTCCAGCATCACATCGTGGTGCCATGCAGGAAAACATCGCTGAAGGCCCTTTCACACAGGAGCGAGTATCACAGCGCGGCCAGCAGGGCGGCGGAGTGGCTGGAGGACAGTTCTCTCCCCGCTCTCCTCCATTCACAATAAGCAGCGTCCGTTCAGTCTCTGCATGCATTTACATGGGATGACTATTGTGTAGGAGTGCTGCGTTTTGAACAACTAGTTATGATAATCATCCTGTGTAAAAGGGCCTTTATGTGAATAACCTAAAAGAATGGGGTTCTTATTTATGCGTCTCGCAATGCTGAAATCTCGCACGATTTTCTCACAAGTGTGAAGGCAGCCTACGAACAGGGGTCCTCATTGCAGGCATTACTGCAGTATTTTTAGGGCCTACTCACACAAATTTATTTGCGCAGAATATCGCTCATGCACAATTTGCGGGTGCAATACGCAGTGAATAGAACCTATCGATTTCAATGCGTTTATTTACACGTGCAGATTTTGTGTACACATTTCCTTTGCATAGCAAAATATGCAGCATGCTCTATTTCTCAGTGTATCATGCGCAGCCCTTGTATGAGCTACATATGGAACGCTGTCCATACGCATCCTCGCTCTGAGCTGAGCGGGGAATTCGAAAAAAAAAATCACACTGTGTATATCCATGACGCATCATTTGCGGGCATGTGCAGTTCCATACGCAGCCCTATGTGGTCTCTGCCAGCAGAGTGCATGGTCTGTAATGTGTACAACTCTGTAGGAGACTCCCAGCGTTGTATGCATAAGCCCATGTGAACGAGTCCTTTGGGTCACTGAAGTTGAATTTAGAGCCTCCAGTACTGAATTCGGTAACAAAAAAAACCAAAATCGTGCAGCGCTACTTCATCCTGTAAGACGCAAGACTGAAACAAAACAGACTCCGTTAAGGCTCATTCAGACACAACGAGAATCGCTCAAAGTCGTCTTTTGAGCGATTCTCGTTCTGTCTAAATGCGCTGACATCGTGCAGTTTTTGTGCACGAGTCGCTGATCACTGAATTCTAGCTTGCTAGAATTGAGCGATCAGCTGTTATCAGCGGAGCAGGCTGTTATCTGCCAGCTGCGCTGATAAGATTCTCTGTGTCTGTGTCCTGCTGTGAATTCAGCTTATGCAGAACAGCTGTATTGTTCGCCGAGCGATAGCAGCTATGTCCTGCCCCGCCTACATAGCTCTGTAGTAGCTAATTAACTACTATAAAGTATGCAAAGATGATCGCTCAAAACTGTCACACAAACTATCGTTTGAGTGAGTTTTGAGTGATTATCCTTAAGTGTAAATGGGGTCTTATAATCAATGGGGTCTGTTCAGTTGATCCATTTGGCCAGGGGATGCTGCTCCCTGAACAGCAGGAAAACAGAATTCTTTAGCACTAATGAGAACGAGCCCCAATAGGTGTCATGTATGTGCAGCTAATATGTAGATCTGAGTCATGTATGTGTATGTAGGGCAAAGGTAGCAAAACCCCTGCGTTCACACATCACAGATTTTGGTGCAGATCTGTAGCAGATTTCACCCTTTTAACTGAATTCAAATTGATAGGGTGAAATCTGCTGCAGATCTACAGCAAATCGGTGACATGTGAACACACCCAAAAATGAGTCTGTCTCGCTACAGGCAGAAGGATGGCGCCGCTGGTTCAGTATTATTTTTACATTAAAGGGGTTCACTGACATTTTAACCGCCGAGGACCCGTTTTTTCCCCCATTTTTGGTTTTTCCACCCTACGTTGAAAAAAAAATCATAACTCTTAATTTATCAATCAACGTAACTGCCTGAGGGCGTATTGTTGTTTTTTGCGGGAGGAGTTGTATTTTTCAATGTGCTGAAAGACTTTTTAAAGCTTCCAATTATAGTGAAATTTGTTTGTACGGTGTACACATTGCAGCAAGAACAACATGATTCATTGTGTGGGTCAGTACGATTACTAGGATACCACATTTATATAGGGTTTTTTTGTAATACCGTATATACCGGCGTATAAGACGACTTTTGAACCCCGAAAAATCTGCTCTGAAGTCGGGGGTCGTCTTATGCGCCGGTAATACAAAAAAAAAAAGTGTAAAAAAAAAAAATCATTACTCACCTCCCCCGGCGTTCTGTCGCGCTCCGGCAGGATGTCGCTCGCTCCTCGTCCCCGGCGCAGCATTGCTTTCTGAATGCGGGGCTTGAAATCCCCGCTTCCAGAAAGCTAATACACACGCCGTCAGCCAGTTACATCCATTCAATGACATCATTGAATGGCTGTGATTGGCTAAAACACACGTGGCTTCAGCCAATCACACTATTCAATGACATCATTGAATGGCTGTGATTGGCTGAAGGCGCACGTGTGTTAGCAATCACACCCATTCAATGATGTCATTGAATAGTGTGATTGGCTGAAGCCACGTGTGTTTTAGCCAATCACAGCCATTCAATGATGTCATTGAATGGATGTAACTGGCTGACGGCGTGTGTATTAGCTTTCTGGAGGCGGGGATTTCAAGCCCCGCATTCAGAAAGCAATGCTGCGCCGGGGACGAGTAGCGAGCGACATCCTGCCGGAGCGCGACAGAACGCCGGGGGAGGTGAGTACTGATTTTTTTTTTCTCCACTGTAATACCGGCGTATAAGGTGAAAGTTGGGGGGTCGTCTTATACGCCCCGTCGCCTTATACGCCGGTATATACGGTACTTTTTTTAAATATAAGTAATACATTTTCTTAAATTTTTATTTTTTTAGACCCCATAGGGGACCGAACTTGCGATGGTTTGATTGCTCCTGAAGTATGATGTAATGCCATAGTATGATGCAATACCATAGCAATAATATAGTGTAATGCTGTAGCATTACATCATACCGTGATCTAACGGGCAATCTATCAAGGCACATCACAGGCATGGCTTGATAAGCAATCTGCAATAATAGTCCTAGTGCCTTTCAGAAGGCCCCCCTGCTGCCATGATGATTGCACAGCTGTAGTGGAAACCCAATATATATCTGTATTGGGTCGGTGGGCCTTGGCAGTGGACAGTTGTCAATTTAACATTCTGTATAACATATTTGCTTTCTGTCTTGCTACAAATATAATGTTCTTACAGTTATGCAAGATCTTATCACAGGGGGCACTACGGGACCCCCGAACATCGGTTGGAGTATTTAAATGCCGCTGTCAGAATTGACAGTGGCATTGAAAGGGGTAACAGCTCTGATAAGTGGTGCAGCTTATCAGAGCTGTTGTGGGTGGGTGTTGGCTGTAAGAAACAGCCGGCACCTGCATTGTATGGAATGAGATCGCTCTGCGATCTCCCACTATACATACCCCGAAACTGCTGGACGTAACTGTGTGTCCTGTGTCATTAAGGGGTTAAGAGAAGTTGAGGGGTCCCCAAGAGGAACATTTGCACCCGGGCCTTTAGGTACGCCCCTGGGTAAGAGGGAGTACTGGAATGACATGCTGTGGACAATTAAAAGCTGCAGGACTTTTAGCCGGAGGGGCGTGAGATAAAGATCTCAGAAAAAATCCCCAATACAGCGACTATATTAGTAAGTTGAGCTGTAACATACATATCTCATAGCACAGAGTTTCTTTCTGTCCACAATACCCCTTTAAAGTTGGAATCTAGTTAGATTATACCTCGCTTATGTTACTAACCTCAGGTCAAATAACTAGATGGAAAAAATATCTTTTTAATGTCTCTTCTGTTATAGATTTATGTTTTTGAGAAATATCGGTACTAAAATTTTTTACAGAAACTTCAGACATTTTCTATAAATACCAATGAGATGATATTATAAAACTCAGTAATGCCACATAAAATAAAATGTTATGACTTCCATGTTTGTGATTTTATTCCGTGTCATATGATCCAATTTTCTCCATCGTATTCTATTAAATATTACAGGGAAGTCAGGTGGTGAAATCTGAGTGATCAACTTCTATAGTCATGAAGAACACAGTAATGGCAGGGTTCATTAGCGAAGGTATCCTCCTTGATATTCTGTGCAGTGGTAGTCATTGCTAAGCTACTGAAAATAATGATGATGCGGGGAAAAATGTGTGTGTGTGTGTATGTGTATATTATATATATATATATATATATATATATATATATATATATATATATATATATATATATATATATATATAAATAAAAGAGGGTCTAATTTTCACAAAAAAAGGACCCTCATATTAATTTTTGCCGCAAAGGAGGCGCTAGGTCTTATTTTTGGGAAGTTTCATCTACTATAAAAACGGCTCCCGGATTTTTCGTGCACCACATTTTGGTGTCATTAGATTTGTGACATCCCCAGCGTAAAATCCTAAAATGTTAGTTTGATACATTGTGTGATCTATCAGGCAAGGTTAAAGTTCCTATGTTATGTTTAGTGGCACTGTTGTGCTTTAGCCAACAGCACCGCTAGGGAGAGTCAGGACTCCTTCACACTGGCGAGGGAGATATCGGCCTCACAGTCCCTGTGGAAACCCCTGGATATGAGGGGTTTTCATATGGAAACAGCTTCACATCCCTGCAGGTTTCTAATGTAGATGTATTTATAAGTCTGCCCATATCCCTTTCTTATACAGGATCCGTGCCGTGGAAACAGGCAGCCATATAGCTCATTGTAAAGGGAGGTCCATACGCAGCTTCCAGTGTCCAGCAGAGTGCGGGGTGTGCAGATAGGTTGTTATTAGAGATGAGCGAGCACCAAAATGCTCGGGTGCTCGTTACTCGAGACGAATTTTCCGCGATGCTCGAGGGTTTGTTTCGAGTAACGAACCCCATTGAAGTCAATGGGCGACCCGAGCATTTTTGTATATCACCGATGCTCGCTAAGGTTTTCATTTGTGAAAATCGGGGCAATTCAAGAAAGTGATGGGAACGACACAGCAACGGATAGGGCAGGCGAGGGGCTACATGTTGGGCTGCATCTCAAGTTCACAGGTCCCACTATTAAGCCACAATAGCAGCAAGAGTGCCCCCCCCCAACAACTTTTACATCTGAAAAGCCCTCATTAGCAAGGCATACCTTAGCTAAGCACCACACTACCTCCAACAAAGCACAATCACTGACTGCATGACACTCCCCTGCCACTTCTTCTGGGTTACATGCTGCCAAATCCCCCCCCCCCACGACCCAGTGTCCACAGCGCACACCAAACTGTCCCTGCCCAGCCTTCAGCTGCCCTCATGCCACGCCACCCTCATGTCTATTTATAAGTGCGTCTGCCACAGGAAAAGCAGGCACACACTGCAGAGGGTTGGCACGGCTAGGCAGCGACCCTCTTTAAAAGTGGCGGGGCGATAGCCCACAATGCTGGACAGAAGCAATGAGAAATCCAATCCTGTGCCACCTCCATCTGGAGCTGCACACGTGGGCATAGCAATGGGGAACCTATGTGCCACACACTATTCATTCTGTCAAGGTGTCTGCATGCCCCAGTCAGACCGCGTTTTTTTATATATAGTCACAGGCAGGTACAACTCCGCAATGGGAATTCCGTGTGCACCCACAGCATGGGTGGCTCCCTGGAACCCACCGGCGGTACATAAAAATATCCCATTGCAGTGCCCAACACAGCTGAGGTAGTAATGTCGTGCTTAATGCAGGTGGGCTTCGGCCCACACTGCATGCCCCAGTCAGACTGGGGTTCTTTAGAAGTGGAAACAGATGCATTTACAACTCCCTGTGGACCCACAGCATGGGTGGGTGCCAGGAAGCCACCGGCGGTACATAAATACATCCCATTGCATTGCCCAACACAGCTGAGGTAGTAATGTCGTGCTTAATGCAGGTGGGCTTTGGCCCACACTGCATGCCCCAGTCAGACTGGGGTTCTTTAGAAGTGGACACATGCAGTTACAACTCCGTGTGGACCGACAGCATGGGTGGCTCCCTGGAACCCACTGGCGGTACATAAATATATCCCATTGCAGTGCCCAGCACAGCTGAGGTAATGTCAGCTTTAATGCAGGTGGGCTAAAAATTAATTTGATTACACTGTAGGCGAGGGCCCACAAAAATTGCTGTATCAACAGTACTAATGTACCTCTGAAAAATTGCCCATGCCCAACCAAGAGGGCAGGTGAAACCCATTAATCGCTTTGGTTAATGTGGCTTAATTTGTAACTAGGCCTGGAGGCAGCCCAGTTAAAATAAAAATTGGTTCAGGTGAAAGTTTCAACGCTTTAATGAGCATTGAAACGTATAAAAATTGTTTAGAAAAATTATATGACTGAGCCTTGTGGGCCTAAGAAAAATTGGCGTGATTATGTGAGGTTTCAGGAGGAGGAGGAGGAATATTATACACAGATAGATGAAGCAAAAAGGTCCCCGTTTTGGATGGTGATAGAGAACGATGCTTCCATCCGCGGGTGCAGCGTACGCATTGCTTAGGTATCGCTGCTGTCCGCTGGTGGAGAAGAGAAGTCTGGGGAAATCCAGGCTTTGTTCATCTTGATGAGTGTAAGCCTGTCAGCACTGTCGGTTGACAGGTGGGTACGCTTATCCGTGATGATTCCCCCAGCCACACTAAACACACTCTCTGACAAGACGCTAGCCGCAGGACAAGCAAGCACCTCCAGGGCATACAGCGCGAGTTCAGGCCACGTGTCCAGCTTCAACACCCAGTAGTTGTAGGGGGCAGAGGCGTCACCGAGGATGGTCGTGCGATCGGCTACGTACTCCCTCACCATCCTTTTACAGTGCTCCCGCCAACTCAGCCTTGACTGGGGACCGGTGACACAGTCTTGCTGGGGAGCCATAAAGCTGTCAAAGGCCTTAGAGAGTGTTCCCCTGCCTGCGCTGTACATGCTGCCTGATCTCTGCGCCTCCCCTGCTACCTGAGCCGCGGAAATGCGCCTTCGGCCACTAGCGCTGTCGGATGGGAAGTTTACCATCAGTTTGTCCACCAGTGCCCTGTGGTATAGCATCATTCTCGAACCCCTTTCCTCTTCGGGAATGAGAGTGCAAAGGCTCTCCTTATACCATGGATCGAGCAGTGTGTACACCCAGTAATCCGTAGTGGCCAGAATGCGTGTAACGCAAGGGTCACGAGAAAGGCATCCTAACATGAAGTCAGCTATGTGTGCCAGGGTACCTGTACGCAACACATGGCTGTCCTCACTCGGAAGATCACTTTCAGGATCCTCCTCCTCCTCCTCCTCTGGCCATACACGCTGAAAAGATGACAGGCAAGCTGCATCTGTACCCTCAGCAGTGGGCCAAGCTGTCTCTTCCCCCTCCTCCTCATGCTCCTCCCCCTCCTCCTCCTCCTCCTCCTCTGGCCATACACGCTGAAAGGATGACAGGCAAGCAGCATCTGTCCCCTCAGCAGTGGGCCAAGCTGTCTCTTCCACCTCCTCCTCATGCTCCTCCCCCTCCTCCTCAACGCACTGAGATATAGACATGAGGTTGCTCTGACTATCCAGCGACATACTGTCTTCCCCCGCCTCCGTTTCTGATTCCAAAGCGTCTGCCTTTATGCTTTGCAGGGAACTTCTCAAGAGGCATAGCAGAGGAATGGTGACGCTAATGATTGCCGCATCCCCGCTCACCATCTGGGTAAAGTCCTCAAATTTTCCAAGGACCTGGCAGATGGCTGCCAACCAGGCCCACTCTTCTGTAAATAATTGAGGAGGCTGACTCCCACTGCGCCGTGCAAGTTGGAGTTGGTATTCCACTATAGCTCTACGCTGCTCATAGAGTCTGGCCAACATGTGGAGCGTAGAGTTCCACTGTGTGGGCACGTCGCACAGCAGTCGGTGCACTGGCAGATTAAACCGATGTTGCAGGGTCCACAGGGTGGCAGCGTGCGTGTGGGATTTGCGGAAATGTGCGCAGAGCTGGCGCACCTTTCCGAGCAGGTATGACAAGTGGGGGTAGCTTTTCAGAAAGCGCTGAACCACCAAATTAAAGACATGGGCCAGGCATGGCACGTGCGTGAGGCTGCCGAGCTGCAGAGCCGCCACCAGGTTACGGCCGTTGTCACACACGACCATGCCCGGTTGGAGGCTCAGCGGCGCAAGCCAGCGGTTGGTCTGCTCTGTCAGACCCTGCAGCAGTTCGTGGGCCGCGTGGCTCTTCTCTCCTAAGCTGAGTAGTTTCAGCACGGCCTGCTGACGCTTGCCCACCGTTGTGCTGCCACGCCGCGTGACACTGACTGCTGACGACGTGCTGCTGCTGCTGACACATTTTGATTGCGAGACAGAGGTTGCGGAGGAGGAGGAGGAGGGTGGTTTAGTGGAGGAAGCATACACCCCCGCAGATACCACCACCGAGCTGGGGCACGCAATTCGGGGGGTGGGTAGGACGTGAGCGGTCCCAGGCTCTGACTCTGTCCCAGCCTCCACTAAATTCACCCAATGTGCCGTCAGGGAGATATAGTGGCCCTGCCCGCCTGTGCTTGTCCACGTGTCTGTTGTTAAGTGGACCTTGGCAGTATCCGCGTTGGTGAGGGCGCGTACAATGTTGCGGGAGACGAGGTCGTGCAGGGCTGGGACGGCACATCGGGAAAAGTAGAGGCGACTGGGAACCGAGTAGCGCGGGGCCGCCGCCGCCGCCATCATGCTTTTGAAAGCCTCCGTTTCCACAAGCCTATACGGCAGCATCTCTAGGCTGATCAATTTTGCAATGTGCACGTTTAACGCTTGAGCGTGCGGGTGCGTGGCGTCGTACTTGCGCTTGCACTCAAACTGTGGCGCTAGCGACGTCTGGACGCTGTGCTCAGAGACATTGCTGGATGGGGCCGAGGACAGCGGAGGTGAGGGTGTGGGTGCAGGCCAGGAGACGGTACTGCCTGTGTCCTCAGAGGGGGGTTGGATCTCAGTGGCAGGTTGGGGCACAGGGGGAGAGGCAGTGGTGCAAACCGGAGGCGGTGAACGGGCATCGTCCCACCTTGTGGGGTGCTTGGCCATCATATGCCTGCGCATGCTGGTGGTGGTGCCTCCCCAGCTGATCTTGGCGCGACAAAGGTTGCACACCACTGTTCGTCGGTTGTCAGGCGTCTCTGTGAAAAACTGCCACACCGTAGAGCACCTTGACCTCTGCAGGGTGGCATGGCGCGAGGGGGCGCTTTGGGAACCAGTTGGTGGATTATTCGGTCTGGCCCTGCCTCTACCCCTGGCTACCGCAGTGGCTCGGCCTGTACCCACACCCTGACTTGGGCCTCCGCGTCCTCGCCCGCGTCCACGTCCTCTAGGCCTACCCCTACCCCTCAGCATGGTGTATTACCAGTAGTGCAGAAACAGAACGCTGTAATTAAATGTGCCGCTTATTGGCCTGTGGTTGGAGGCTGACTTCGTTTACGGAACCCCAGGAAATAATTTGGCGCAAGCCTGCTGTAACACTTAGCTGGCTGCGTATTTATTTGGAGAACTACTGCCCCCAGCAGACACGGACCCAGAACACTGAGCAGAGTGATAGGCAGGCCAAATAGATTTTTTTCCAAATATTTTTTTCAAAAGGACCACTGCGTATATTCAATCTATAATATATGTCTTCTGTCCCTGCCTACACAATTCTGTCCCTGGACTGTGTGACGGAACCGCAGTGTTGCACTCTTATTAACTGCAACAGACCGGTGATTTCAGAGCCAGGAAATAATTTGGCACAAGCCTGCTGTAACACTTAGCTGGCTGCGTATTTATTTGGAGAACTACTACCCCCAGCACACACGGACCCAGAACACTGAGCACAGTGACAGGCAGGCCAAATAGATTTTTTCCAAATATTTTTTTCAAAAGGACCACTGCGTATATTCAATCTATAATATATGTCTTCTGGCCCTGCCTCCACACTTCTGTCCCTGGAGTATTACTGGAGAGCGCAATGCTCTGCACGGCCGATATACCAAAAAAAAAAAGTGCAACACTGCTAAAAGCAGCCTCCACACTACTGCACACGGTTAGATGTGGCCCTAAGAAGGACCGTTGGGGTTCTTGAAGCCTACACTAACTCCTAACACTCTCCCTACAGCAGCTCCAACACGATACCACTGTCCCTCAGCTATCTCACAACGCATCTGAGGCGAGCCGCGGGAGGGGCCGATTTTTATACTCGGGTGACACCTGATCTCCCCAGCCACTCACTGCAGGGGGGTGGTATAGGGCTTGAACGTCGCAGGGGGAAGTTGTAATGCCTTCCCTGTCTTTCAATTGGCCAGAAAAGCGCGCTAACGTCTCAGAGAGGAAAGTGAAAGTAACCCGAACATCGCGTGGTACTCGTCACGAGTAACGAGCATCTCGAACACGCTAATACTCAAACGAGTATCAAGCTCGGACGAGTACGTTCGCTCATCTCTAGTTATGTCCATGCAGGGCGCAAATATGGCGCCACTTGTATGTCCTACTCGGATGTTTACTACAGTCCCTTGTGTTGAGCTTAAAACTATATTTTAACAAGAACAGGTTAATAAAGATAACAAAAATGGGAATAGCAACGCTAACACGAACCAAACTGGTGTGACGGAACCTGTCTAAATTGGGGCAATCACCCTAATGAGGGTAGCCCCCGTCCGGTGCCTGGGGGCATCTATAGTGTCCATAGGTGGTGATAGGGGAGGTAACAATTGGCAGAGCAGCACTAGGAAAAGATGTTACTAAAGATGCCAGGGAAAGCGTGCGGATGCCGTGACCAGAACTCTACAATGAAGATGAATACCCAGTGCCCTCTGAGAGGACATACATATACTTTCACACTGGCTGATTGGTGGACAGGGAGGGGGCTCACCTAGCTGACCAATCAGCCCATATATACAAGGGGGAGATGTTTTCATGTTGGCACCCAGCACAGAAATGAAAAGATGTTTGCACCAACTCTGCGCTTCCATGGGGTGGGGATAATGCGGTAATGTCAACCTGGACCCACTTCATGAGCGCAGTCGACGCAGTACAATATGGGTTCACTGCAGAGAATCACAATGCCTATTAGGGGAAGGGGAGAGAAACGAGCACTGTTAAGCGCTTTTTACACGGTCAGATGTTCGGACAAAAACATTCATTAGTGTTTGTTGCCCGCTCATCAGGCGATGTGTAAGTGCCACCAATAACATGATAGGTAAGTAAATGTTTGTCAGGTGATCACCTTTCATGTGGCATAAAAATCATGGTCGGCAGCACATTCCCATGTAAACAGGAGATGTGCTGCTGGTCGTGATGAAACAGCATGTGGGACTAACGATCGCATGAACAATCCTTCGGCCTCCATACTGTGTGAATTGATCTGTGAGAAGACCAAGTAAAATAAGCTCCAGTCTTATTGATCGGCACTCGTCGCCACATTTAGACACAGTCGCAGCTTGTCGGTCAAGATAGTGTCGTGGCATGTTGACCACGATGCAGGGACAGACCAGTCACTCTGCAGGTAATTGATTGACATACGTTGTGCGGGGGCTGCTATTAGGCAGCACATCATCTGCATGCTGGTATTCTGAGAGTCCTCCTTTGAGAGAGGGTTGGTGCCTTCTCTGTGCTACCTTTCAGCAGGCGAGGGCTTTAGATTCCTACCCCTCCCCTTGTCCATTGCTGTTTATTCAGTACAGTTGGTGGTTGGAGCCTCTATTACTAGTGAAAGTTGTCTTCTTACAGGTAAACACAGCGAGAGGAACGTAAAAAATGGATTATACCTACCCGATAATCAGGTTTCCAGGAGTCTCCACGACAGCACCAATTGAGATTGCCTCCTCCTGATAGGACAGGAACACACTGAGAGGTTAAAAGCTCCCCCCCTTCCCCCCTTTCCTCAGTGGATTCTAACGAATTGCCGGGGTAGGAGCTCAACTTAAATTTCTTCCCTTAACCGGGGTTTTTTTGTTGATTATAAAATTATATTATATATTTATTTGTTTTTTATATTATATTCTATAGTTTCTTTCTATCCATTTAGGGGGGGAAGGTACAGGTGCTGTCATGGAGACTCCTTGAAACCTGATTATGAGGTAGGTATAATCCATTTTTTCCCCCAGTCGTCTCCACGACAGCACCAATTGAGACGTACCAACTAAAGTTTATTAGGGTGGGATTGCTGCCGAGAGGACTTTGCGGCCGAAGGCCATGTCCTCGTCCTGCTGCACTTTTACCCTATAATGTTTAATGAACGTGTGGGGTTCTTTCCAGACTGCGGCCTTGCAAATTTGCTCGACTGAGGCTGAGCTATGTTCGGCCCATGAGGATGCTACTGCCCTTGTAGAATGGGCTTTAAGAGCTAAGGGGATTTCCTTCCCGGGGGCCTTATAGGACTCTATGATGGCCAAGCGGATCCACCTGGCTATGGAGTTTTTTGCCGCTTTGTTCCCTTTATTTGGGCCACTGAACTGGATGAACAGGTTGTCGTCCTGTCTCCAGTGGCTTGTCGCATCTATGTAGCCTAGGACTGCTCTCCTGACGTCCAGGTAGCTTAGGATTTTTTCTTCCTCGTTTTTTTGGTTTGCTAAAAAATGAGGGAATTATTACGTCCTGGGACCTATGAAAATGTGATACCACCTTTGGCATGAAGGCAGGGTCCGTTTTAAATATTAATTTGGAATCCAAGATTTTTAGAAATGGGTGGCGAATGGACAGAGCCTGAAGCTCGCTAACCCTCCTTGCAGACGTGATGGCTACTAGAAAAACGGTCTTGATTGTAAGCATTTTTATCGGTAGTGCTTCGATCGGCTCGGATGGTTCCGCTGACATGGCCCGTAGAACCCAATTAAGGTTCCAGTCTGGAACAAGTTTTATGGGTCTAGGTCGTAATCTAGCTGCTGCTGTCAAGAACCTGTTGACCCATCTATTGTCCGCGAACTTTGTGTCGCATATGGCACTAAGGGCTGCGACCTGGACCTTCAGGGTACTTGGAGAGAGGCCCATCTGTAGGCCCTCCTGCAAGAATTCTAAGATCAAAGGGATGCTCGGGATAGATTCCCCGGAATCCCTTCCCTGTCTCCATGAGGAGAACCTTCTCCAAACCTTCTGGTAGATAAGGTGGGTCATCTTTTTTCTGCTGGACATTAACGTTTCTACCACTCTTTGTGAGAATCCCTTCCCCCTTAGTGAGGATTCCTCAAGAGCCATGCTGTTAAGTGGAGTCTGTCTAAGCCCAGGTGGTTCAGTGGCCCCTGTGATAGCAGATCTGTCCAGGTTGATAAGGTGACTGGGTCCTGGACACTCAATGTTGTCAGAAGACCGAACCAACTTCTCTTGGGCCAGAAGGGGGTCACCAGGATGAGCGTGCATACCTGGTTTCTGAAATGTTGTAAGACCCTGGGGATCAGCGGTATCGGAGGAAACGCGTACGCTAGCCCCTTTCCCCAGTCCTCGCCTAGGGCGTCTATTGCTGTAGGACGATCTCCTGGCCGGAGGGAGAAGAATTTGCCTACTTTGGCGTTCTCCCTGGTTGCAAATAGGTCCAATTGTGGGGACCCCCACCGGTTGGTCAGGATTCTGAATGCCTCCCGGGAGAGAGACCATTCTCCTGGGTCTATCTGCCTCCTGCTGAGGAAGTCTGCTTTTTTGTTTAGCGTCCCTTTTAAGTGGGTTGCCGTGATCGAAAGGATCCGGCCCTCTGCCCAGTGGAAGATTTTCTGCGAAATGTTTTGCAGGGCAGGAGACCTTGTGCCCCCCTGGTGCCGAATATGGGCGACCGTGGTGGTATTGTCCGACAGTATCTTTATATGCTGGTTCCGTAGCGAGTTTCCTAACTGCTGTAGGACCCGCCATACGGCCTGTAGCTCTCTGTAATTGGAGGATTGTTCTTTTATCCTTTGGGACCACGGGCCCTGAAAGAACTGTTTCCCCACATGCGCTCCCCATCCCCAGGCGCTTGCATCCGTTGTGATGTGCGTGGCTGAGTTTTGTAGCCAATGAACCCCTTCCTGCAGGTTCGCTGGGAATGTCCAACGCAGGGATGTTTTCACTGTGTTTGGGATATACATTTTTGTCCCTAGTGAGGACTGCTTTTTGTCCCATGCGGATAGGACGGACGCCTGTAGAGCTCTGGTGTGAGCCTGGGCCCATGCTACTCCGGGAATGCATGACGTTAGGCTTCCCAGGAGAGACATGGCTTCCCGAATTGTGCATGATCGTTTCTGTAGGAAGGATCTGACCAGCCTTTGGATTTTTTGTATTTTTTCCTCGGGCAGGCAGGAGCATTGTGATTCTGAGTTGAGCGTTATGCCCAGAAACGTCTTCTTCCTGTCGGGGTCTAAGCTGGATTTTTCCCAGTTTATGATCCATCCTATAGACTGGAGGAGTTCTAGCACAATCTCTAGGTGCTTTGTTAGTAGTTTCCTGGACTCTGCTATTATTAAAATATCGTCCAGGTAGGGTATTATTAGAATCGACTTTTTTCTCAGGTAGGCAGCTACCTCTGCCATAATTTTGGTAAAAATTCTGCGTGCTGAGGAGATCCCAAAAGGCAGGCATCTGAATTGGTGGTGCTCTATTCCTTTGCCCATATCCACTGCGAACCTTAGGTATCTTTGGGACCCCTCGTGGATCGGTACGTGGAAATAAGCGTCCTTCAGATCGATGGACGCCATGTAGGCCCCTCTGGGAATCAACTTTATCGTTGAAGAGATGGACTCCATTTTGAATTTCCTGTACTTGACACAGGTGTTCAAAGGCTTCAGATTCACTATCATGCGGTGTTTCCCGCAGGGTTTTCTTACTAGGAAGAGCCTGGAATAATGGCCCTGGGTTTCCTCATTTTGCGGTACGGGGATATTGCGTTTAGATGTGGCAGGTCCCGAACGCTTTGCCTTAGTAAGTGTAACTGTTGCCCCGAGCCTCCTGTGATGATGAATTTCCTTCTGGGGAGGGACACCAGTTCTATCCGGTATCCCTGCTGTAGGATCTTTGGGATCCATGGGCCTTCGCAAATTGCGGCCCATTGGTCCACAAAGTTCCCCAGCCTTGCCCCTACGGAGCTGGCGTCAGGGTCTCTGCTTGGGCTCCCCCTGGTGGGGATTAAAGAGGATATTTCTCCCTCTGTCCCCCTTGGGGTAACTCCAGCGGCCTGTCTTGCCCTTGCCTTGGTAGGTCTCGGGCTGCTGCCCTGCGGTTCGGAAGAAGGTCTTCCCTCTCTGCGGCTTTTCTTCCGGGAATCCCTTCTTTTTGTCGGCCGCCTTCTCCAGGATTTTGTCTAGGTCTGGTCCGAACAAAAACTGACCGTAGAATGGGAGGGCGCATAGTTTATTTTTTGAGGCCAAGTCGCCTGACCATGATTTCAGCCATAGTACTCTTCTGGCTGAGTTGGATCGGGCTGTAGCTTTTGCCGAGAGTTTAACCGTTTCGGCCGCGGCATCCGCTAGAAAATTTGTTGCCATGCGCAGGATAGGTAGGGAATTTAGGATCTGTTCCCTTGGCGTTTTATTGTTTAAGTGTAGCTCCAGCTGTTCGAGCCATACCCCCAGAGTGCGCGCCACGCAGGTGGCTGCGATCCCTGGCCTAAGTATGCTTGCTGCTGCCTCCCATGATTTTTTTAGAAGGCCTTCGGCTTTGCGATCCATGGGATCTTTTAATTGTGCGGCGTCCTCAAAGGGCAAGCTCGTCCTCCTAGCTACTTTGGCCACTGGGACGTCTACCTTGGGTATCTCTTCACAGCTTGCGCAAACTTCCTCCTCAAATGGGTACCTTCTTTTTACCCCTCTAGCGGAGAAGGAACCTGCGTCTGGTTTCTTCCACTCCTTTTGGATCATTTTAATGATGTTTTTGTGGACAGGGAAGGTATGTTTACGCCTCTCCCCTAGTCCCTCAAATATCTCATCCTGCAGGGTGCGTGGCTCTCTGGGCTCTTCCATTTTTAATGTAGCCCTGACTGACTTAATTCTGTTAAGTCGTCCTGATGGAAAAGGTATCTTTTGTAGTCCTCATCGTCTGAGGACTCCTCGGCCGCCTGTTCCTCTTGCTCCAATCCGATAGAACTCTCGGAGTCGGAAGGCTCGTCAGGAACATACGCCTTTTTCTGGCGTTTCGCTGGCGGCGCCAGCTGTGACATTAGGGCTGATCTAACCTCTTCCTTCACCAGCTTCCTAACGTCATCCAGGAATCCCCCCAGATTCCTCTTTGACTAGCCTAGCTATGCATGCCTTGCATAGAGGCCTCTGGTACGTAGCTGGCAGTCTCGTCCCGCACTCCACACATTTTTTGGGTTTTGTTCTGGGGGGGGGGGGGGGGGGGGGGGTGTCTTTTTTATCCCCCTGACAAACAAAGAGGGGAAAGTATTTTTTGCGGGTAAATATGCAATTTTTCCATATACAATACATTGGATTTTGCATTTTGTATTTTTTGCCGCACTGGCTACTTACGGCCGCTGAGGTTTCAGCTATCTCTGGGGCTGGAGCACTCATTACTGTACCGATGCTGCAGACACCCTGCGACCTGTAGTGCTGGTCCACCTTCTGGCTTCTCTCAGGTTCCTTATTTAGAATTTTCGCGCTCCTGCGCTAAGCCCCGCCCCTCCGTGCGGCTCCTGATGCGAGCGTGATGACGTCACCACGCTGGGCACGTGACGCGACGCCCCCCGTCGTCAAAGGGCTTCCTGGAGCGCCGCGCTGCCACTATACGAGGAGGAGGAGGGGGACTGAGGCTCACGCTTTGAACCCCCCATGGGCCGCCGCGGGAGGAACCTGGCCCGGGGGTTACCACCCCATGTGGCGTCCCGGGAGTCGTCTGGCTGGGAAGGGAGGACAGGCTGACCCACTGCCCTCCGATCCGCCCGTGAGTAGGCTTTGGCTGGCTTCTCCACCAGCCCCTCTCAGAGATCCTGCCTCCTGGCAGGACAGGAAGACACTGAGGAAAGTGGGGAAGGGGGGGAGCTTTTAACCTCTCAGTGTGTTCCTGTCCTATCAGGAGGAGGCAATCTCAATTGGTGCTGTCGTGGAGACGACTGGGGGAAAGCAGCACTTAAGTGTTTCCCTCCAGGTATTTTAATAGGCATAGCCAGGTCCTAGGAGGAGACCATTGGGGCGTCCTTTTCAGGATGCCAACTCCACATTTAGGCAGGGGGGTACTAGTAAGGAG
Source organism: Eleutherodactylus coqui (assembly GCF_035609145.1). Taxonomy (NCBI): domain Eukaryota; kingdom Metazoa; phylum Chordata; class Amphibia; order Anura; family Eleutherodactylidae; genus Eleutherodactylus; species Eleutherodactylus coqui. The sequence continues at coordinate 93,326,728 of NC_089838.1, read as the reverse complement.
CAAGTTACTTCCATCTTCTCACGGCTGGTGTGGTGTAGTTTTAACCAGCATTATACGGTGTCCTTTTGTGGTTCTGTGTGAATGCTGCTCTGTGCCCATGGTGTTCTAGTGCCACATGGACGCAACAGACACCTTCTACTTCGCTGCTTGGTGTCACGGCTCGCCTCATGTACCTATTTGCTATACATGCATATCTTGCTTTTTCTTTTTTCATTGATCTTGTTCAGTGCAGGTTGTGTTTTTAACATTAGACACTCCTATTGTTTATTGCAAGAAAAAGCATCACTGCCACTCAGACATCTCATGAGTAAAACTGCGATTTTTCTTGTGGTGGTATCGTGATCACCAGGGTGAAGGTGCCCTAATGGTGTGCATACCCACAGTAACTATTGTGAATGAATGAGAAATTTACAGAGTGACAATCTACCTAACTTTCAAAGTTTATTGGGCTCCTGAGGACCCAAGTACCGGGTTGGTGAAACGCGTTGAGTCATAGACAGAATCTAACAACTCTTGAACCTTCATCCAGAATCCGGTTGGTTCAGCAGGAATTCTATTTCATTTTGGCTAAATACCACCTGAAAAGTTTCTAGTCCTAGACCAAATCTGTCAAACTCGCCTAGAATGAGCTTTGTTTAGCCAATATTCCACTTTATGCAGCTAATACCACCTGGTAAATTTCTTGTTGAGTGTTTGACAAAAGGCTGAGTTGAATGGACTGATGTCTTTTTTCATCCTACAATACATATTAAGCCCATTTACACGCAACAATTATCACTCAAAAGTCCTTCAAACTATGGCATATGGGTGTTAATCGTTGAGTGTAAATGCTGCCATCGTTCACTCTTCGGTTAAACGAGGATTTTAATGAGAGCTTAAAATCCATCGTTCAGACGAAGAGAGATAACAGGGACAGCACACTGCATTCTGCATGAGTCGGAGATTACATTGTATTCTGCTGACAGCCCATGCGAGAACAAAGCACAAGCTGGAATCTGCAAACCGCTCCTATAGGCCCTTTTAAACATAGTGTCCATTAGCACTTTATGCAACATGATCACTAAAACTATCAATCTTTCAAAGACTGTCTTTGCGTGTAAACGGGCCTTTACTTACAACTTTTGCATGTAATTTTAGGGACCGAGGGTGGTAGGGCACTTTCTAAAACACCCGCCTTGAAGCATCAGAAGAGGTTGTTCCACCTTTAATCTGCACTAGGTGTTAGTTTAGGATACAATCAGACCAGCAATCAAATATCCTGACAATAGTCTATACACTAATTGCTTCAGATTGTACAGACTAGATATAACACTATAGCAGCAACTAAACATATATTGTGAATAACTGCAAACAAAACACAATTCTCCAAGTTGGGTTTTCAAGAGAGTTTATTAGGAAACTGAATTTGGAAAACTTCATTATAATGAAAGCAATCCACTGTGAATCTAGGAAACCAAACAGACTGAAGATTGCCAGCTACACTTGGTAACTCAAGATGAAGAAATTGGAACTAGAACTAGATCTTTTATGCAACATTTCATTAGTTGATATTGTGGAACCTTAGTCGAGCGCTCCAGTGTTAACAAGGACCTGGGCAAGAATCTCAAGGTTTACATCTGTAACAAGAGAAAAAAAACTATGACAAAAAAAGAAACAAAAAACACCAAGTATACTGTATTAATAATATACACTCAGGCACCCGGGAGAAGTTGTCGGAATCTAATGAAATTTTCTCTTTGGGATTTTAACGCTGATGTAAGTGATTACAATATCTGAGCAAAAGGATCATTTATTGTGGAGAACTGACCCCTTGTAGGGAGGTTCTAGTACCCTGTTGTACCACTTCTTGCTTGGATACAAGATGTGATATGGGTGGGGCATGGAGGCTCTAGTACCCTGTTGTACTGCCTCTAGCTTGGATACAAGATGTGATACAGGCGGGCACGGAGGCTCTAGTATCCTGCTGTACAGCCTGTAGCTTAGATAGAAGATGGGATATGGGGGCATGAAGGCTTTAGTACCCTATTGTATCGCCTCTAGCTTGGATACAAGATGTGATACAGATGGGCATGGAGGCTCTAGTACCCTGTTGTCCCACCTCTAGCTTGGATACAAGATGTGATACAGATGGGCATGGAGGCTCTAGTACCCTGTTATCCCGTCTCTCGCTTGGATACAAGATGTAATATAGGCGGGCATTGAGGCTCTAGTACCCTGCTGTACCATCTGTACCTTGGATACGAGATGTGATACTGGATGACATGGAGGCTCTAGTACCCTGTTGTACTGCCTCTAGCTTGGATACAAGATTGGATATGGGGGACATGGAGACTCTAGTACTCAGCTGTGCCGCCGTTAGCTTGTCTCTTTGGACAATGAAACATTTGGAGCTGCTTGTGCTTGTCGGACAATCAGATGCTCTTCTCTAATGATGGTCTGTCGGTGACGTCCTGAGCCCGGACCCCTTGTGTGGCCTCACACATCCACTGGTCCCAGCATAGTCCGATGGCCAGTCCTATCAGTGATTGACAGCTATCTGTGAAGGACTGTATATACAGGGATGTCAATCACTAATAGTACTGTCTTTTGTGCCATTACTTGGCCAACTATCGGCTAGTGTAGAAGCATCCTGTGCCAAGGACTGCGCCATTTTATAGAACATTCTCTTTGCATATACCAGTGGTGACGAGAAATGCAGCCAACCACTTTTATACACTCTAGAGATGTGCCTACATAATACACGGCCACGAGGTGGGAGCTATATACACATATCTACTGCCATCTGATTGGCACAACTATATACAGATCTACTGCCATCTGGTTGGTTCCCTGGGTTTCATCTGATGCCGTGCAGTGTGGGTTGTGTTTCTTACACTTACCTTGAAGAGCAGGATAAAAGGGAGAAAGTGTCCGCAGGATATTTGTCACAGTAGTTGCATCTTTCCCTTTGAGGAGATGAAGTATGTCCGGACTTAGGGTTTTAGAGGTTTTTCCTTGTGTATGGCTGGATGAAGGCCTCTCAGAACGAGCTTCAGAGAAGCAGTTGCCATCCGAGGACGATGGTCCAGGATTGGCAGGATTTTCCGCAGCACCTACTTCAGAAGTTTCTGCTGTACAAGTGCCTTTTAGCGAGTCCTTTTCCTGAATTTTTGAAGTCTTGTCCTTTAAACTATTCTGCGAGATATGAGGCATATCCGTTACCGTACGCATCTCTCCCCCAAACATCTCGGGAACATAGGATCTTTCTTTGGGATTGTTAACATTTGTGTAAGTGGCTGCAATGGAAGAGGAACGTGAAGACCCTCCAGATGAGCTCTGCTGGTGGGATCCCATGACATTCGTGTAGGAAGAAGACGACGACGAACGCACGGTGGGAAGATCGTCACACTCCTTGTGAGGTCTCTTTTTTCCCGCTCCGAAATTCTAAAATAAATGATCGTTGTTAGAAACTATAAATTTAGGTTTGCAAACATTCCTCATTTACTAAACTTTGTACAATAAAAAGGAAATCTGGACACGAGCGGATTTGAATTACCAAATCTGGAGCGGGTGTCCGCCTCCGCATTCCGTAGCAAATACCGCCCATAGTAGGCTATACAAAAGTGATTGCACAAGAGCGGAAACCAACTGCATTTTCTGCTCACGGATGGAAGAAAAAAAAAAGCAGCATACTCCATTTTCCTGTGAATTCCGCATGGAAATCTGTACTGCGCATGGCCGACGGCGAGCCATGCGGACCATCCACAGTACAGAAAAGAACAAGAAAATAAAGGCATGCGTGAACACCGGCCGGGGAGGGGCGGATTCTGCTACGGGCCTCCGCATGTGGAATCCAACCTGCCCGTGTGCAGCCGACCCAAAACCTATTTCCATTCAAATAGTTTTATGTAACTACTTGAAGGAAGGAAAGGAGTCTGAAAGGCGCAGAGGTTTACATTATATCAGCCCATATGTTAAAGATCACTAGAAGCAGGTGCCTTCCGGGACTTTTAGTATTGATGAGCTATCCTCAGAAAAGGTAATCAATAATTAATTTGGCAGGGGTCACCTGCTCAAGATCAGCGTTGGAAGCAGATAAATTCAATGGGAGCGGTACCAAACTGGGCAGCTACGGACAAGTCTGTTAGATAGAATAATGTGGCCAACTGCGCTACTCTGCCCAGACGCATACTGTAAAAAATATTGGGCGGTATGCAATTTTGTTTTTTTTTTTAACATGGGTAACTAAAGACAACCGTTCTTCCAATATATACCTGCAATATACTGTACACCGCAAATGCAGTGCTAATACACCCTTACCAGCAAGTATGTTTCCAGAAGTCTCATAAGTGTCATTGTTGCCCAAAACAACCAATCACAGCACAGCTTTAATTTCTCATAGTGCTCTTGAAAAATTAAAGCTGGACTCTGATTGGTTGCTATGGGCAAGAGACTGGTTTTCTTTTGGACAGGTTTCATAAATCGGCTCCTATGCTTCAGACTGGCTCTGATCACTTGACACGAATGAGGGGCTTTTAGCCTTCTAACAATTCTCGAGCAATTGCCCTGAAGAGCAATAAAAGATGCCGGGCAGATTTCACAAGTGCTGCTATGAGACATCCTGGAAACCAAATCAGTGTCAAGTGCTAATTCCAATTCCACCTCAACACAGCACAACACCAAAGCACTACGAAAGATAAAAAGCAAGGCGGGAGAAGTTGGATTAAGATATCTAACAAGTAGAACTAATCTACCATTTACAGATGATCTACCAATCTAAAAATGAAACTAGTTATAACAATCAAAAGTTTCAGTCTGTCTCAAACTTCCCAGAGTCCTCCCCCTAAGATGGGTCATGTGAGACTGGGGACATAGCTGAAACCGAGTGCTCACTTATTCTATAAACAACCACCCACCACAAACTTCTTGCTGTAAACGTGGGGTAGGCCACAGCTTTATTGAATTTTAACATATGATATTAAAATAACTTTATTTAACCAACACAACCTTTTTCCCATGCCTTCATCCGCTGATCCTTAACTGTGACACTCCCAAGGACGTTCGTAAGTCCAAATATCCGTGGGCTTGCAAACCTTCCTTTTCCGTAGCCAGCATGGGAAGCTCCCGGCCACGCGGTAGGTGCCATACTGTCTATGGCACCTTACGCCCCACCCCACCAACCCTTAACTAACACCAACTCTACCCCGTCCTGCAGACCTGAAAGAAACGTGTCCATTCCAACGTTATTGAGATGGACACCATCTTCCTTCAACGCCCCTCTTTCCCTATCTTCTAACTTCCAATGACAAACGGCGATGCCTCCCATTGCCCTCACGAACTTGGATATCTTGAGGTTGACTAACTTTCGCACTCTTTCGGTCGCTTCTGGGTCTCTTGCCCCTCTCCAACAACGTATCGCAACAATGTCCGACCATACCAATATGGCGTCCTGAAAACAGTCACGGAATCTTAGCATATCCTGCTTCATTAATACGAGCAAATCACCCATTTTTATGTTGCCTAGGTCATTCCCCCCGGCATGTACAACCAGAATAACCCTTCGGGGGGTCCACCTGCTGACTTGTAGTACGAATTGTAGCATCCTGGGCCATTGTAGCCCTCGTATTCCGAGCCAATTCACTTCTGTTCCGGTCAAACCCAGATTTCTTCCCAACGACCGTACAGCTGCCCTTTTTTCTGCCCAATAAACGAATGAGTGGCCGATTATCCATACCGTCCAAGGTTCTAAGGCTGTAATGAAACAATAACAAGAGAACTCTACCTGTAACCGCCTGTCATATAACCGAATTGAAAACCGACAACTCAGGCCTTGTGGCCTAAACTGCAATTAAATCCGGACTAACATAAGATTTGCATGCCTGCGACTTCCATCTACCTAAACGTTTTAACTCGGTTTCGTTCATACCATGTGCTTCTGCCATGGTCGTTGCAGCTATTCTGAAAGAATGAGTGCCGAATTCGACCGGGCCCAAACCCGCTTTACGCAACACCGACCGCAAAACCGTCGTGAATTGAAAACGTGTTAATGGAAGTCCCGACGCATGCGCCAAAAACTGGCCCGTGGGGGCCTGGGTCTCAACATATCGACGTACCAAATCTACTGGGCACCATCTTGACCCCAGTCTGCTGATCGCGAGCCATTCTACTCGTCCGTAAATATCGGTTTTGGATTGTCTGACTCGTACTCGCAAACCGTCGCCTGTGAAAACCACGTCGTTGGATAGTAAGCCTCCAGGCTTATTTGTGCTGGCTGAAACTAATTTGCCGATGCGCAATGCTTCGAAAACGCTAACGAAAAAGCGGTTCAGAACAATAACGTTTCCGCGCTATCTGTACATATAAACGCTAACTCTTCTAATAACTTGGTCAATAGCGCAAAAGTAATGGGTCGCCTTTTGTCTACTCTCGCTCTGTCCTTCCTCCATCCGTGAATGATCTGCCGAAAGACAAAATCTTTCGTAATGTCCATCATGCCGTGTAGCTTCAATAAGAACGCTACCCCCGACAGGTGCTTTTTTGCTACCCCCGCTTTTTATGCCCGCTTGGAGCGTAGGCACGCTAGCATATCCAGCGTGGCTGACCGTGCTCCGTCACCTCCTACCACCCGATTTCTCAAAAACGTTAACCACGTCGACCAGATTGCATTGTAGCCTTTCCAAGTTGCGACCGCCACTAATGCTTGCACCGGCTTCAGCAACGCTCTTCTGTCAGACTCCATAAGAAAGGAGGGCAGCGTACCCCTTCGGTATCCGCTTTTGAGTGCCGCTCCCTGAACAACTCCATCTGTAAACGAGAGAGTGCATCAGCCGCGCCATTGCAACGTCCTGGAACATGTCTAGCTCTCAAGTGAATATTCTTTTGCAGACATCCAAGTACTACGTGTCTCAACAGAGCCAATACCTGTGGTGAACCCGAAGACTGTTTATTAATCGTTTGTACCACTGCCACGTTATCCGACCAGAAACCTAACTTACAATCTTGCATTTTCGAAACTCCAAAGCTCCAAAGCAACCACTACTGGTAAAAACTCTAATAACGTAATGTTCTTTGTCCACCGATTTTTATGCCACTCCTTTGGCCATTGCTCTCTGCACCAGTGATTTTTGAAGATGACCCCGAAACCGCCGGAGCCCGCCGCGTCCATGAATACACTAAGGTCAGAGCTTGCCAGCTCCTCCTTCGGGCACATTACTTGCCCGTTGAAAGATTGTAAGAAAATTTTCCATATATGTAAATCTGCTTTCATGCCTCTCGTCACGCGCACAAAGTGGTGGGGTTCTCGCACCCCTGCCATTGCAAGGGATAGCCTTCTGGCAAAGGCTCGTCCCATTGGGATAACTTTACAAGCGAAATTTAATAAACCCAATAACACTTGCACCTGATGCAACGTAGCCTTCTTGCAACCTGACACATCATTTAACGACCGGCGCAACTTGTCGACTTTTTCCTCCAGAAGCCTGAAAACCATTGCCGCTGAATCTATTTCTATGCCAAGGAACGTCAAGCAGGTGACCGGGCCCAGAGTTTTTTCCTCTGATAGCGGTACCCCCGTGCGATGCATAAGCTTCTGGAACGTGCTCAAAAACAAACCGCAGTCGCCAGACGCTTGTGAACCGATGAACAAAAAATCATCCAAATAGTGTATAACCGATAGGATGCCTGTCTCAAATTTGAGCATCCATTCTAAAAAAAGAGCTGAATAGCTCGAAGAAATAGCAAGATATGGAGCATCCCATTGGTAAATACATGTCGATGAAAAAATGGTTATTCACCCTGCATCCGAGCAAATGGAAACAGTCTGGATGAACTGGCAGTAGCCGAAACACTGACTCAATGTCAGCCTTCGCCAACTGTGCGTATCTGCCCGCCTTACTAATAACCGAACCGCCCAGTCAAACGTTGTGTAGGCTACTGTCGCTTGCTCCTTTGATATACCATCATTAAACGACAAACCTTGCGGAAAAGATAGGTGGTGTATCAGGCGGAGTTTGCCGGGTTCTTTCTTGGGTACAAGCCCCAGCGGGGAAACCCGTAAATTCGCAAAAGGTGGCTCCTCAAACGGGCCTGCCATGCGGCCCAGCTCGATTTCCTTGAATAGTTTTTCCCACACCAGTTTGATGTTATCCGTCGCTGACTTTAAATTAAGGCAAAACATGGATGCAGGCTGGTACAAAAACGGAATGACAAAACCTTCAGAAAAACTGCACTGAAGAATTTTTGCTTCCTGTTTCTTGTGGTACATTGCGAGCCACAGATCCAGGTAATGACTTCTCACCGGGGTTCGTTGCTCCACTGGCACCACCGTCCGCGGCAGAAGATTTTTGTTTTTGGAAGCAGCGAATCGCTGCATGTTGCCCTCCGCAAATCGAGCACTCGTGCCGAAACTTGCAGGTGGCATAGAATCTACAATGACCTTCATTGTAGAGCCAACAAGATCCATTTCGTCGCTGGGAGACCACCGGCGGCGCCCCCTGGAAAGGACGGCCTTACCGGGGGCGCTGCGCTAATATGAGCTGGATCCACATATCTGTGGCCTTAGATGCCCAGCTTATGTGCTCCATTCCCAAAACCCGACGCCTAAAGTCCTCATCATGTCTCCACCAGGCTGACCCTCCGTGCAGCTTGTGCGCACTAAAAATGGCGTTCAAGTACACCATCATCTCCGGGCCCTTAGCGGGCTGATGTTGACACACGACGTGAGACAACACCAAGTATGCTTGTAACCAATTGCCAAATGTTTTGGCGATCCTAGCTTTTTTAACAGGTCCGCGTTCCGAAACACGTTCCTTATCAACCATTACATGGTCCACTGACAACAGGGACCAAATATCCACATAAATACCTTTTTTAATTTTATCCACCAGATCCTCTGACAAACCTACCCCTAAAGGGGCAACACCACAGAAAAGCGAATCGGCATATTTTAAGCCTTCCGCCGGATCACTTCCCGCATTCGCTGTTGAACCAATACCACAATTACTCGCAGGCGGGACCGAACCCCCTGGAAAGCAGGACACTGAAAGCCCTTCTTTGGGATCAACTTTGTTCAACAGCGATTTCAAGACTGTGACCAAATCTCCCGTGTCAACCGCCTTAGCGGGATCCATAACATTTTTCCAAGCATCCACAAAAACCGACTCACCAGTTCGACCGACCTCCGGCGATGCCAAGGGTGTGGTTCTCGCTGTGATTCCTTTGCGTCGTCGTATATCTTGTCCGGGCGAAGGCTGCCGTCCGACCTCGCGCGGAGCCTCTTGCGCCCTTCCTGCTTGCGACGTTCCAGGGTAGTCCCGATCTGACCTCTCCTGCAAATAAATGTGCCTCCTGCGGCGTATTATATCCCTATCGTGGCGTGATAGTTGCGGAGCCGACCTTATGCGGTGGCTTACCGACTGCTGTGACTGCTCCGGACTGCTGCTCCTGCCGCCTCTAGCTGACACGCACTCTCTAACGCTGCTGCTGTACCCTGCCCACTCCTGCTCTAGACCTGTAGGCTGCCTGCTACCGCGCTGCTTGAGCCTGGCTCTCTCGCGCTGCCTGCGCCTAGCGCCCTGACCTTGACGTCTGCTGGCGCGACGTTGACCTGACGTTTGGGACTGCGTGCGCTCGTGCCCGGCTAGGGCGCCGAGGTAACGGGGATTAATAAAGCAACTGCGCAGAGTGCTGGATCCCGCAGGCGGTAGCTGGCGTGGGCGCGCGCTGCCTGCCAGCCTCTGGATACTAGATGCCCCAGTTTCTTCTATTAAGCATTCCCTGTCTCTTATGCTACCCTCTATGCTGCACCCCATGCTGCTGATGCTGCTGGCTCTGCTGCGCTCTGGGCTAAAAGGCTTCCTTCCCCCCTCTGATGCCCCCCCCCCCCTCTAACTGCTCCTGTAACCTCTTCCACCTGCTCTCTCTCCCTCTATGCTGCCTGCTGCTCTTTCCTTATTAGTTCTGCTGGCTCCGCTTTTCTCCTGGACTTCCCTCTTCTGCCTTTTCTCTTTGCTAACTTTACTTTCGGATTTTTCTTTCTCTCAGTCTTTCTGGCGTCTTGTCCCGCTCCGTCCGTCTCCACATGTGTGCAGCCTCTTCTGACCTGCTCCTTCCTCTGCTTCCTCCCCCCTCCACTTCCTGTCTTGACTCCACCCCCTAAATCTGTTCTCACTATTAACCCTCTAACTCCTATCTCCCTCCCAGTCATTTGCCGTTTCATTATACATTTTACGGCATGCTAAAAAAATGACCTCTAAATGTATTTACTGTGTGGGATCCCCAAAAAATAAAAAAAAACACACACCTATGGCCTATGGTGAATGTTACTTATTAAACTATTTTGTGGTGTTTGTCTAGAAGTAATACAAATATACATATACCTGCGATTACAATAACACCATATTGTGTATCAACACAGAAAACAAATACATTCTGCATACTTGGCTGTAGCAGGAACAGCAGGAGCGCCATCTTGCCCTTCTGGATATTACACAGATAACTGCAGCTGCATGCTGGTTGTCGCATCTCAATGACATTTACGTTGGAAAGTCGGATTTTGCTGCATAGCCAAAAAATTCACATCGCAGCCAAAACCTGCAGGACCGGCTGTTCAGTGCGGAATCCAAATTATTATTAACCGCGGGGTTTTGTGGCCAAACTGCTGTTTACCTGAAAAGCAGCCTCAATGGCGGCACAATATGGTAGTTTCCCTGCTAAATCCTGCGGCCATCAACTATCAGCTGATAACCACACAGGACCGCATGTCGGGAAGGATTTTTGACCAAAAATGTGAACTTGGCCTAAGGGTGCCTTCACACTTGTGAGAAAATCGCGCAACTCTCGTGCAATGTGCGAGCGCAAAAAAACACAGATTTATAAAACCCAAGCTTTTAATTTCTTTTCCACATTTGCGATGTTTTCACTCATACGATTTTGCGTGAAGAAAAATTAAGAAAAAAAAAAAATTGCAGCGTGCCCCATCGTTGTACGTTTTTTAAAATCTCCCATGTTTCCCTATGGAGCCCCCTTTTTATCACATCACATAGCACAGACTTGCGATTTGTGCGATGCATTTTTAACATTAAAAAGTACTATTGAGAAAAATGCGTAAAAGGCAGCAATGTTTTAGCTAGAAAGAGCAGCGCCGACGCTCAAAAGTTGCAGAACAAAAAGGCGATTTTACTGTGGCAAAATAGTGATCACCAGTCTGAAGGAGCCGAATCAAACTGTGTTGTACGACTTCAGCCGATGATGGTTACTGATCATATACAAAAACTACGGCAAGAGCCTGTGAGGGCCCGGACTGCCGAGAGTCTGCGGATTACTACTATTGGAAGGGGGCTGATATGGGCCCTTTCATTACTATTGGAAGGGGGCTGATATGGGCCCTTTCATTACTATTGGAAGGGGGCTGATATGGGCCCTTTCATTACTATTGGAAGGGGGCTGATATGGGCCCTTTCATTACTATTGGAAGGGGGCTGATATGGGCCCTTTCATTACTATTGGAAGGGGGCTGATATGGGCCCTTTCATTACTATTGGAAGGGGGCTGATATGGGCCCTTTCATTACTATTGGAAGGGGGCTGATATGGGCCCTTTCATTACTAT